>NC_138769.1:150880768-151240768 GCF_965119305.1 Pelophylax lessonae | reverse complement strand
TGAAAAATTTAAGGGGGTCTGAATACTTTCTGTACCCACTGTATACGTGTGTGTGTGTGTATATATATATATATATATATATATGTGTATGTATATATATATATATAATGTATGTAATTCTTGTGAATGAGCAGCCCAAACCAACTGTGTGTGTGTGTGTGTGTGTGTATATATATATATATATATATATATATATATATATATATATATATATATATATATATATATATATATAAAATGTATACAGTTGGTTTGGGCTGCTCATTCACAAGAATTACATGCAAAATAATGGTACCGCTTTCAGCACCTAAAAGCCAAAAGAATCATACCTCCAGGGAGGTTAAAACACCATTGTTTTGGAAAGATTACGAAAAATCTAATTTCACTGCATTTAAAAAATACTAATACTAGCCCATTTTTTTATATATTGTGAAAGATGATGTCACGCCGAGTAAATAGATACCCAACATGTTACGGTTTAAAATTGCGCACACCCGTGGAATGGCGACAAACTACGGTCAATAGAAATCTCAATAGGCGACGCTTTAAAATTTTGTAACGGGTACCAGTTTAGAGTTAGTGTAGCTCTTTTTTTTTAAATATTGCTCCCGCTCTGGCGATCGCGGCGATACCTCACATGTGTGGTTTGAACAGCGATTTCATTCGCGGCTCGACTTCCGTATACGTTTTCTTTCGTGCGCGAGCTAACGGTTAAGGGGACGGCTACATTTTTTTAAATTTTTTTTTCCTATTTATTATTTTTTTTTTTACTTTTTATTACAGGTTTAAAAAAAAAAAATCTGATCACTTTTATTGCTGTCACAAGCAATGTAAACATCCCTTGTGACACCAATATGCAGTGACAGGTACTCTTTATGGAGGGATCCAGGGTCTAAAAGAGATGGGGGATACCCTTTATCCAAAAAGTTCTTAGTAAGAAGTTCTCCCTGTATATTATAATCTGCATCTCTGGTGCAATTGTTCCGAATCCTAAAAAATTAGCTTTTAGGAATATTTTTGATCCACTTGGGATGATGGCAACTCTGAGTGGTTAGAAAAGGATGTATGAGTGCGCTTGATAGTATATATAAGCAAAATCATCAAAAATTTTATCAAAATTGATACTCCAAAAAACCATCAAAGGTTAAAAATTATTTAAAAAAATAAAGGAATAAAATATAAAGTACATAAAATTCACAACAAAAGTGCACTGTGTATGTGAAAACACACATATATTATTCAAGTCCCAGCGATCATAAAAAACGTTGATTCCTCTTTCTCTCCATTTTTCTTTTCCCCCAACCCCCCCCCCCTCCTTGATTGCCCTTTTGAATTTAGTTTGAATAAGTTTGTTCTTACAATACCTGTATCAATTATGTATCAGAATCGTCTGTTGATCATTCATTATCACCATATAGATTCATTTTTAATAATTGTAAATGATAGTGTTTTTTTTTTTTTTTTTACCACCAGTTAGGCCTCTTGCACACGATACTCCTGTTTGGGCATCTTGCGGCTTGAAAATGCTCAGTACAGCTTTTTGAGCTAAAATACAGCCCATTAATTGTAATGTGCCTATGCACACAGGCGCGTAAACAAGCGCTGTGTATTCTTCAGTAAGAACAAAATAGAAAAATCTGCATTTTTGGTCAGTAATTTAAGCCTCAATACTCGCGAATACTCTCAAATACTCGCAAATACATACAAGAAAAAAGGTCTGGAAAAAAGTAGATGCTCAAACAGGAGTATCGTGTGCAAGAGGCCTTATATTTGCTTGTCCCATATACACTTTATAATCTTCAGGTATTTTATTCTGTTCTAATTAAGTTATTGTATTTGTGATGGTCCGCTGGCTGTTGTAGTCCCACGGCCGCGTACTTGGTGCTCTCCGATTTAAGCTGCATCTTTGTGTGTAGCACCAGGCCAGTAAAAGGAGCTGTGGGCTCCGAGCGCATAGCCTTGTCAGATACAGCCCGGACTTCCTGTTTTCCATTGACATCACTTCCACCGTTGCATGGAACGCTTGCCAGTGTGAAACTCCCACTGACCCTGGGGATTCTCCTCTTCTACCACCAACTGCCCAGAGTCTAAAAAGCCATCAGCAGAGCCTGCAGGATGAATCCCTACCCCAGGGCTTAGTACCTTATCAGAGCACCTTTTTAACTTTGCTTTTTGTAAGTGTTTTTAATCCTGTGATAATAAAATAATACTTTACTACTACACTCAGTAGGTGCCTACCCCCCTTGTCTTAATTTCATTTCATGGAATCTGAGGGGGCTGAGTGATGGAGTGAAACGTGTAGCGTTGTTCTCTGCCCTAAAAACATATTCCGCTATTGTGTGATTGCAAGAAACTCACTTCCAATTAATTACCTTATTTATCAAACACCAAACTTATCCGACACAGTTCCTCTCCATCCACACTGCCTACACCAGAGGTGTTAGTATTTTGATCTCCAATGATGTACCCTTTCATTTATTAGTGCCCGTTCACATACGAGCGACGCTACTTCGCACCGCGACCTCAGAGTTCGCGGTGCGAGCAGCGTGCCGCGACCTCGGAGCGGCCGCCACGGACTTCATAACATTGAAGTCTATGGCGGTCGCCTCCTGGTCGCCCCAAAGAAGCTCCGGACCCTTTTTCTAAGTCAGGGCGACTTGTGTTGCTCCTATTAGAACGGGTCCGCAGCTTCCCTATGGGAGGCGACCTACGGCTACCTGTGACACAGGTCGCCTCAGTGTGAACCGGGACTTACAATCTTGTGGAGAGAAGGGTAGCTTTATTTGTTTACTGTGTAGATTTGCTGAAATGTCATGTATTGTGGCTAACCTATATGTCCCCCCACTATTCTCTTCGGACAGTCTGAAATGGCTCTATCCTATTTGGGTGGTGGGGGACTTTAATAATCTTCTAGACAGGAGCTTTAATAAATTTACACCGGATGGTGGTAGACCTAAAAAAGCTTTTCGTGTTCTGCCACACATAGGGGGTTGTCAGGTATAGATCTGTTTCAGTAATGCCCTGGCACGGTCAAGGGTTTCCCTGATTGAATGCGTCCCCCGTAGTATTTCAGACCATTCATTGCTACGTGTTGGTCTCGGGTTCAGGTGTCTCTGGGCAGAGATTATGGAAGATAAATCCCTTTTAGCTCCAACTTTTCCCTGCTACTGAGCCCATCCAAGAAGCTATCCAAAGCTGCTTGCGCTACAACAAAGGCACAGCTGCAAAGGGAATAGTTTGGGACAGTCCTAAAGCTCACCTCCGGGGGCTTATTATCAAACAAATTTATAACATCAAAACTGCCACTAAAGATTGGGAAACCCTAGTATTAGCTGAGGTTACTAAGGCGGAGCAGTACTATGTCACAAATCCCTCACCTGTTTCTGTTGCTAAATGCACAGAATCTCTATCAACAGGTTATCTTCACTGCAGAGGAGAATAAACTTTTTTTATGTAAACTGAATATCTGATATATTTAGTGATTACTTTTAAGCATGTTTATTCTTCTAGGGTGGCACCCTATGGAGGAGGCAGTGCTGCAATTTTTAGACCAATGCCCTCTCCCTTCACTGTCTGCTTCTAATCTCAGAATGCTGAATGCTCCTATTACAATAGAGGAGCTCAGTGAAGCAGTGGCTACTATGGCCAACTGTAAATCACCTGGCACAGATGGCCTTCCTGCTGAAATATACAAGAGATGCAGTGAGCCCCTCCTACCCCCACTCTTGGAGACTTTGATGCTGCCCATGCACGCTATCTGCCTCCCTCTATGAATGAGGCTGTTATTGTAGTACTCCCCAAATCTGGTAAGGATCGGTTAATGCCTGATTCATATAGACCTACAGTATCTCACAAAAGTGAGTCACATTTTTGAAAATTTTTTATTATATCTTTTCATTTGACAACACTGAAGAAATGTTCTCACTTTTGTTGCCAGTGGTTTAGACATTGTTGGCTGTGTTGAGTTATTTTGAAAGAACAGAAAATTTACACTTATCTTCAGTGTTGTCACATGAAAATATATAATAAAATATTTACAAAAATGTGAGGGGTGTACTCACTTTTGTGAGATACTGTATATCCCTATTAAATACGGATATTAAATTCCTGGCTAGGGTGTTTGCTACTAGGCTGACAAAGGTGGTCTCTGTCTTGCTCCATTTGGATCAGTCTGGTTTTATACCGGCTAGATCCATTGCACTAAATAGAAGGCGTCTTTTTGAATATTCAGCTGCCAGTGGACTGTCCGCTTAACAAGGCAGTGTTCTCCCTCGACGCTGCCAAGGCTTTTGACAGCTTTGAGTGGCGATAACCTTTGGGCGGTGCTGAGGAGGTTGTGGCTGGGAGGCCCCTTTATTTCCTGGGTTCAGCTGCTTTATTCAGCGCCTAAAGCAAGAGTTTGGGTCAGTGGGGGGTCCTCTGTGATGCCTTCCTGTTATATAGAACTGGACAGGTGCCCCCTCTCCCCATTACTTTTCGCCCTGACGGAGCCCTTGACAGCCAGGGTAAGAGCTTCATCTGACATAGTGGGATTTCACTATGGGATGAGGGAAGATAAGCTATCTCTTTATGCAGATGACACTTTAATATACTTAGGGGATATGGCAGGTCAGGCTCTCTGGCATCAGTGATGTAACTCATTGAGCAGTTTGGCCAATACTCTGGATTTGCCCTAATTGGCATAAATCTTCCCTGTTATTACTGGATCCACTGACGTTGCCACTCCTGGCAGTAGCCTCTTGGGTGGAGGTAGTCCGCTCCTTTAAATATTTAGGCATTGTGGTGATGGGTGACGCTAAGGATTATTTTCCCCTAAATGTAAAGCCCCTTTTGCACAAATTTAAGCACAAGTGCATCAGCTGGTACACACTGCCATTGTCGGTGACTGGTAGAGCCAATCTTATCAAAATGGTATGGGCTCCTCAGCTACTGTATGTACTTCGTAATGCTCGGTGTTGATACCACACTATTGGTTTGACCAAGTAGACTCCCAATACTGTGCACTGATATGGAAGAATTAAGCTGATTACTCTGCAGGGATCAAGGTGGATTGGCAGTTCCTCACTCCTTCTTGTACTTTTTAGCTGACCAGTTGCAGCACATGACAGAATGGGATTTGTCAGTCATAGCCGACCCTTCTAGGACTCTATTCTGCTTCCTAGTGGAATACTCAGCCATGTCCCAGGTAGAGATGGGATTCCCAGAGGTGACATTTGACTGCCCCACAGTACAGCTACTTTTTAAACTTTGGGCAGCATTGAAGCGCAGACTAGGCATTATGGGCTTCCTGCACTGTACTTGTATTTGGGGTAATAAAACCTATATTGAGCTGGGAAAACTTTGAAACTATGCTATTTGGTTAAGGGCGGGAATCAAATATCTGAGGCAATTGTTTAATGGGCCTGAATTGAAACCCTTTGAGCAACTGAGAGCAGAGTTTCCCTTTCGTCTAACAGGTACTATATGTATTTGCAATTAAGCCATGCTATAAGAGTGCAGAGTAGACATTCAACCCTGCAACTGGATAACTCAGAGTTTCTTAGTTTTATATTTACCATTTTGGATAAAAAGGGCATAATCTCTCGCATATATGCCTGCCTGTTATCTTACATACAACCCCAGGACCTGTTGCCTTTTAGAGAATAATGGGAAGTAGATTGTAGGGGCCATTGACAGGAATAAGTGGGAACAAATATTGGCTGTCGGCCCATTCGTGTTTGTATCGGCTGCCCAAAGGCTATCACATTTGTTAATCCTTCATCGTACATATAGAAAGCCTCTGCAGTTATATAAATGGGGTAGTCAGGACTCCCCTCTTTGCCCAAAATGCCAAGCTCACCAGGAAATCTTGATTCACATGTTGTGGAGGTGCCCCAAACTGATCTGATATTGACAGGAGGTGATAGGAATTGTTGATTATATTTATCAAATGCAGTTGCAACTTAACCCTGTCATTTGTCTACTTTGGTGGTTTGGAGGAGAGCCTGTACCCCACCTCCTACGTACATAGCTGTGATAAGGCTTCTATATTTAGCTAGGAAACTGGTTGTGACGTATTGGCTCTCTCCTCTGACCCCTACACCCCGCCAGTGGATTCAAGAAGTTAATAGGATCCTTATCCGAGAGAAAAATACCAGCACGGAAATGCAAGTCAAAAATTCAATACAATTTGGCGGGAATGGTTAGAGTCCCCTGGTGTAGCTTTGCCGCAACTTGTTCTTAATAGGCTCCTTCAAATATGAAAATGGGCTAAGGGGGATCTAGTTCCATGTTTGGAGAACCTGCAAAGGCAGAGGGCCAAAGGCGTAGGCTGCTACTTTAGGATGGATCTCCCTTCTACTGGATAGACTCATTTGGTTGAGACATGGTGTACACCGCATATGCTGGCTAGTTATGTTTTTTTTGGTTTACAATCTCATATAGTTTTTTTTTTTTTTTATTTCTAATATATATATGGGCAATGTACGGAGTTCGATAAGTTATATGCATTAGAGGCGCTGGTTTCCTGTGTATATTACCTACCATATTGTCTGTACCTTGCTTGTCTGTACATATTTTATTGTGTTCATTATAATAAAACTGTTCGGATTAAAAAAAAAGCTTGTAGAAGGATTTTTCTGACTGTCCTTGGCCCTGTGCCGATCGCATGCACCCTCTCAAAAAAAAAAAAAAAAAAAAAGAAGAAAACTCTAGGAATTCACACCAAACTGAGCACAGTGCCTCCGAGGCTCTGTACTATCAGCAGATGGCTGGGGGGGCCATGGAATACGGGGAGGATCAGGGAAGATAGGATAAAACAGCATTTTTACACAATGCTTTTTTTTTTTTTTTTTTTTTTTTACCACAGTGTCATTTTTTTTAAACCTTAAAACGTAACAGGGGTGTCATGTAAAGCTCACTTTTTTTTTTTTTTTTTGGGGCATAGATCTTTATACTGTGCCTGAGATTTGATAATATGAATGATGTATTGGAAGCAACTGCAGCTGTTCGTATCAGGTAGTGCTAGGGTATGTTCTTTCATTGCATATGAGAAAGCCATATATAAATGAACATTTCTTTCTTATATTGATGTTGTTCACCACCTGTTCTACACTTTGCATGTAAATTTTGGCTTAGTTTGAGATATTGATCATGCAGTGAAATGGTAAAATGCTTAAGGCTGCCCTTTCATTTGTAGCTCCTGATTTAGAAAGACCTCATTGGCTTCTCTTTCCTGTCCAGTGCACAGTAATGGGGTAGGGAATAGCATTAGATATTTCAAAGTCAAGCAACAGTTTTGAGCTTACAATGCATTTAACTTTACATTTTAGGCCCCTTTTACATGGGCGTCCCATTTTGGTGGACTCCATTTGCTCAGCGGGGCATCACTCTGCTTATCCCCGCTGAGCAGACGTATGACAGGCCCATCTCCTCTCACTATGCAGAACGGAGACAGGCACCGTACCACTCTCCTCTATGGGGAAATTGGGTTAAAATGACCACCAGTCCGTTTTCATTCGATCAGTCAAACTAATGCAAATGAGGACCACCATCCAACTGGATATTGCGAGCAGGATCGGATCGGATAACCGGGGATGTCTGCGGACATCTGCCGCTCCATAGGGCAGAGTGCGAGGTCCAATCAGGTCCACCTGAAAAACGAACAGTGGACTTGATCAGACAGCTCGTGTGAAAGAGGCCTTAGGTATAAGGGGTAGTAGAAGGAGATGAGGCATCTGACATTTCTTTATTTTGTTCTGGGTATGTTTAGATACAGTTACTAATACAGTGGAAAAATTAAATATTTGATCCACTGCAGATTATGTAAGTTTGCCCACTTACAAAGAAATGAAGGGTCTAATTTTTTATCATAGGAGTATTTTAAATGATAGAAAATAAATATCAAACAAGGGGCCATGTATTGAAAAATATTGGATGAAAACCTTCCCTCAGCCAGAACACTGAAGATGGGTCTTCCAGCATGACAATGACCCAAAACATACCTCCAAGGCAACAAAGGAATGGCTCAAGAAGAAGCACATTAAGGTCATGGAGTGGCCTAGCCAGTCTCCAGACCTTAATCCTATGTATGGATGAACCTTAAACTTTGAGTTGCCAAGCAACAGCCAAGAAACTTTAGGGATTTAGAGAAGATTCTGTAAAGAGTGGACCAAAATCACTCCTGAGAGGTTTGCAAACCTGGTAACCAACTACAAGAAACATCTTACCTCTGTGCTTGCCAGCAAGGGTTTCTCCACCAAGTAAGAAGTCATGTTTTGCTTGGGAATCAACTACTTATTTTACGCAACTGCAACTCAATTTTTAACATTTGTATCAATGGTGTTCATTGCACCTAAACGCTAGACATGTTTACCACTTCAGCGTTTTTTTTTAATGGCCAGAATAATTTACAATTCTGGCCAATGAAATAAACGTCAAAACTCCAAACACTGCTAAGTCCCCGTTCACACTAAGGCGACCTGTGAGGCGACCTGGTCGCCTCACAGGTCGCCGTAGGTCGCCTCCCATAGGGAAGCTGCGGACCCGTTCTAATAGGAGCGACACAAGTCGCTCCGACTTAGAAAAAGGGTCCGGAGCTTCTTTGGGGCGACCAGGAGGCAACCACCATAGACTTCAATGTTATGAAGTACGTGGCGGCCGCTCCGAGGTCACGGCGCGCTGCTCGCACCGCGACCTCGGAGGTCGCAGTGCGAAGTAGCGTCGCCCCTATGTGAACGGGGCCTAAAACTCACCTAAACTGCTTTGAAAAAAATGCAACTTAGAGGCGTTTTAAGCCCCATTCACACTTCTGTTGTGACTTTACAGTGCGGCTTGATGCTACTTTGGCTATGACCATGTGACGAGCTGGGAGGTCGGTGTAGTTTTTTTGCATTATGACCATGTGACTGTGTGCGTTACAAAGTCACGCACAAGTCGCATATATATCATGCAAATGCGACATTTGAAGGTTTACATTGAAGTCAAGTCACATGAAAGTCAGACCTACGTAGTGTAGGAACTACAGTAAACCCCGCTCCATCGTGGTTCAGTTTTTGCGGTCCCGGTATATTGCGGTTTTTTTTGTAATGTTTTACTATATAAATCATTAAAAATGAAATATTTTTGTGTTTTCCATAGCTCTTGCTCTGTCTCTCTGTATCTTTTATGTGTTTAAATATGTTTCTATTGTTTTAAAAGTGTGTTTAAAGACCTTAAAATGCTTCTACACGTACAGTGACCGTAAAAAAAAACATGCCTACAATGCATTTTAATAGGGTTTTTCTATTTCACGGATTTTCACTTTTTGCGGCTGGGCCCGGAACGTAACCCCCGCAATGGAGGGGGGGTTTACTGTACTTTAAAGTCACAGATGTGAACAGTACTCACTGGGAAAACCTGTTGTGTGACTTGTCATGTGACTTTGGGGTCCAAAGTCGCACAAAAGTCACAAGTGTGAATAGGGCCAAAACGCTGCTTTCCTCCTGTCAGAATAAACAGTATTGACAAGAAACCAGTGTGCATGAGGCCTAATGGGGGCATTAGGCCCTTTGTAAGACATGAACTTTCAGTACTTTATTTTGAATTTGGCGCAGGTGTTGCTCCACAGTGAGGAAGTGTGACGCAAATTAGAACACAAATTGGCACAAGTGGCTGTCCGAACCAAAACCGTTACTGATGTTTGTTAGGAGCAACACATGAACAATTTTGTGAAAAATTGTGCAGCAGCTTGAATTCCTCCCCTAAAGCTTTTAGCAGGTATTAGGTGTAAGCACCTAGAGATGCCTGCACATACCTGAAGCCATTTGGGCAATTTAAACTTTACATTTTGCATTCTTTCAGAATGATCAGATGTAAATATTTGACACAATTAGTTCTTTCTTTCAGTTGGATGTTTGATCAGCCATTTAGATTAGATTACTCATTCAGATGAGGAAAGCGTGGCATTTAAACAAGAAATATTGTGTACAGAAGTTTTCCTTTGTTTCTTTTTACACCTGACTTCGTCACCTGCGTGGTTTTTCTGGGATGTGTGTACTGTAAAGTAATTTACAGCAAAGAGAAATGTGCAGAAGCACGCAGGAACTGGTGGAGTGAGAGGCCACCAATCACAAGCTCTCATTTCTCTGCCTTGTGTGTTGTGTTTATTAGGTTTGGGCTTCAGCCCAAGATTCCCAGCCCCTTTTTTTTTTTTTTTTTTAATTCCTCCTTTTCATTCCTGTCTTTCTCTGCCAGTGACGCCTGAACTTGGTCTGGAAGCACATTTTAGCTCAAATTTTTTTCCCCTCTGGGAATCGAGAAAAAAAAAAAAGCCTGTATAATGCTTTTTGTATGTTCTTTTTTCACATAACCATCAGGCAGGACTGCAGTTTTGCTTTGGATTTTGCTCTTGTGGAAATGCAGTAAAACTATTTTTTGTTGATTCAGAAAGCTGGATGACTGAAGAAATGGTTTTCTCCCTGTTTAAGTCAACCATGTAACTTCTGGTTGTACTGATGCAGTATTACAGGATTTGACAAAGTGAGAGTGTTACCTGGGATCTGGGCTGCTGGCTGTAACGCTTGAGGGCTTTTTTTTTCCCTTGGAGTTGGAGTCCCCGACAGTAACAATGAAGTACAGAGCAGCGGTAAGCTTCTTGCTGGGTTCAGGTGGGAAACTTCTATATTTTTTGCAGTTGGTTATTTTATCAGTGTTTTATTTCCGATAATTGTATTGAGTATTTCAGAAGAAGAAATACAAAATACAACATCAGAACATATGGCAAAGGGGAGAGAGCAAAAAAAGGGTTGTGCTCTGTTCCATGCATACAATGTTGATTTATCAGTGTTTCAGGTGGCTGCATACTCTGTACCTTCATAGACACAGGCTTTATATGGCCAACATCACAAACTTCAAGTTTCCATAATTGTATATTCTTTTTTTTTTGCTATAGTGCAGTGGCTCCCAACTTCATTCTTTAAGTACTCCCAAAAAGTAATGTTTTCAGTATTTCTTTCTCCTTGCTAAAGTGCTTTAAGTCAGTGGCTTGGTATTGATAACCTGTTGGAGGTACACTGAGGATGGGAGTTGGTGTAAAATGACTAGCAAGCAGATCAGTATAGCTTGAGAAACCACACAGTTGGAATGTTTTTTGCAAGTGTTGTCATTTTATCAGCAGCGCTGAGAAAGATTTGGGGGCCTGCA
Organism: Pelophylax lessonae; assembly: GCF_965119305.1. Classification (NCBI taxonomy): domain Eukaryota; kingdom Metazoa; phylum Chordata; class Amphibia; order Anura; family Ranidae; genus Pelophylax; species Pelophylax lessonae. The sequence goes on along the minus strand of NC_138769.1, from coordinate 151,229,608 downwards.
GAACGGACAGATGGATGGTGCATAGTATAGTTGGATTTGGTGTATATGCTTATTGCACTGGCAAAAAAGTGACATTTTATGGTATTGATAGACAAAGCCAAGTACACATCTCGCTTACAACTTATTTTGCTGTGCTTTTCTTTTCTTCCCTGGATGTATAAAAAAAAAAAAAAAAAAAAAAAAAGACCCATTGCTTCCTGGAACAGAATAGCTTTGAAACCCTTTAATTTGTCTAGCCCTATCATGTACTAAACTCCTCGGCTTTGTAGAGTTGAAGGTATGGCATCAAACTTTTGAAACCCCATTCCTACTTATCTGTGCATGAGGGACACACCTTAATTGGGATGTATGTAGTCAGGTAACTTTTTAGCGTGCAAGTTAGGACTATAATGCAAATGTTGCAAGTTGCCCTTAAAGTGCTTAGGAATTGTTTGCTCCGTTTGTATTGTTTTCTATGCTTATACAATGCAGTTATGATGCCACATACTTTGTTCAATAACTGGGTTTATTAGGGAACTGTAAAATTGCAATCGGTAATGGTCAAAATTTGCTTATAATTCTCTATCTGATTCACTTAATTTATAGAATGGTATGACCAGTTAACTAGGTCTTCATTGCAAATATACAGTAGTTTATTTAGCATGGTAAGATGTGCAAGTAGTAAAGCTCTATCATTGGTAATTTTCTTTCCAGTACAGCTAACCATGCAATGTTTCCCTTCTGCTGTATACAGTATATTGGTATTTGTAAAATACAAAATCAGAGCCTGTGAATTGCATGCGATTGCTTAGCATCTTTGGAAAATTGATTAGTTGCAACCTCTGTAGAAGCAATAGAGTACTTCATACATGCTGAGGCTTCTTCTGTGTTCTGTCCGGTTTGTGTGTACAGTTTTTTTTTTTTTTTTTTTTTTCTCTCGCTTTGTGCATGTAACTGTTGGATGTCTTGTATTTTTTGACCTTGTTGATACCTTCCCTTTTTTTACCTTTGTTCACATTGGAGGCGGGTTTGAAATCGCGCAAGTTAAGCTGAAATCGCACGATTTCAACGGGGGGAGATTTGAAAGACATCTGTGCGGATTCATGCACAGATGTCTGATGAAATCACCAAGAAAGTCGCCAAAAGTAGTGCAGGAACTACTTTTAGAAATTGGTGCGACCCCGCAATTCGGCGGTGCACCAATTCGGACGTGCTATTGCTGGCAATAGGCCGCAATTTGGCACGTCAAATCGCATGTCGAATTGCCCCAATGTGAACGGGGGCTAAATCCATATTCCACACTTCTTTGGATGGCTTCCTATTAATTTTAGGCTCAGTGCCTGTTGTACTTTTAAGATCCCATGAAATTGTGGTCATCTCTCTCGTCTCATATTTATATTTAGACTCACGGTGCTTTTCTGTCCTCCTGAGATGGCTGAATCTTATGACTCTCATCCAAATTCCTGTGTCATTTTTTCCAAAAAAGATCAATTTGAATATTGCTTCAACAGAGTGTAGTTAAAAATGGTATGATGAATGATGTGAAAAACGGAGCTCTTCCCTGTAATACCCAAACAGAAGCCTGTTCCAGTTGGCATTAGCAGAATAGTAGCGTCTTTATTCAAGCAGATGAGAGTTTAGCCTTCTAGTATTTCAACTTAGTCTCTTGTGCAGTTTTCACATTGTCCTATCCTTTTTATGGAGTTTGTAGGGTACTGTACCAGTGTTTCCTTCAAGTGGTCCAGCTTCCTCCCAAAGACAAACTGGTTAATTTGGCTCCTGCAGTACATGTGTTATTAGTATAGAAAAGACTGCTACTTCCTTCAAGCAACAAAGAACTGTGTTCTCCATGATTTTGTAGGTTAAACGCCTGTGATCCATATGAATAAGTAAAATAAATATCCCGCTAAATTGCTTTTCTTGCAAGAAGCAGTATTTTGTGTGTGAAGGAAATTGTAAAGTACTGCATGATGAACACAACTTTGTTAACCTTTTGGAACTCCACAGCAGTAATGTGGCCCTTGTATAGGTGTGTGCCTTTTCCAAATCATGTCCAATCAACTGAATTTACCATAGGTGGACTCTATTCAAGTTGTAGAAACATCTCAAGGATGATCAGTGGAAACAGGATGCATCTGAGCTCAATTTTCAGGGTCATGGCAAAGGTGGTGATGACTTATGTACATGTGATTTTTTTTGATTTTTTTTTCTCAAAGATTTCAAATTAAACTTCTTTCACGTTTGTCATTATAGGGTATTGTTTGTAGAACTTTGAGAAAAATAATGAATTTAATCCATTTTGTAATAAGGCTGTAATCTAACAAAATGTGGAAAAAGTGAAGCACTGTGAATACTTTCTGGATGCATTGTAAGGTATATCCTTTTGCATGCAGCCGAAAAACTGAGACACATTACCATTAAGCAACTGAATCCTATAAAATGGACCTGCACCTGCAGTATTACAGCCATTTAGGTACTAGGCTGGCAGCCTATTAATGCTAAAGGTCTGTATAATATAACCACTGTGTATACAGTGGTGATCGAAAGTTTGGGCACCCCAGGTATAAATTTGTATTAATGTGCATAAAGAAGCCAAGGAAAGATGGAAAAATCTCCAAAAGGCATCAAATTACAGATTAGACATTCTTATAATATGTCAACAAAAGTTAGATTTTATTTCCATCATTGACACTTTCAAAATTACAGAAAACAAAAAAATGGCGTCTGCAAAAGTTTGGGCACCCTGCAGAATTTATAGCATGCACTGCCCCCTGCCAGTGTCATGGATTGTTCTCAATCATCGTCTGGGAAGACCAGGTGATGTCAATCTCAAAGGTTTTAAATGCCCAGACTCATCTGACCTTGCCCCAACAATCAGCACCATGGGATCTTCTAAGCAGTTGCCTAGAAACCTAAAACTGAAAATAGTTGACGCTCACAAAGCTGGAGAAGGCTATAAGAAGATAGCAAAGCGTTTTCAGATGTCAATATCCTCTGTTCGGAATGTAATTAAGAAATGGCAGTCATCAGGAACAGTGGAAGTTAAAGCAAGATCTGGAAGACCAAGAAAAATATCAGACAGAACAGCTCGCAGGATTGTGAGAAAAACAATTCAAAACCCACGTTTGACTGCACAATCCCTCCAGAAAGATCTGGCAGACACTGGAGTTGTGGTACACTATTCCACTATAAAGAGATACTTGTACAAATATGGTCTTCACGGAAGAGTCATCAGAAGAAAACCTCTTCTACGTCCTCACCACAAAAATCAGCATTTGAACTTTGCAAATGAACATATAGACAAGCCTGAGCATTTTGTAAACAAGTTCTGTGGACCGATGAGGTTAAAATTGAACTTTTTGGCCGGAATGAGCAAAGGTACGTTTGGAGAAGAAGCACAGAATTTAATGAAATTAACCTCTGTTCAACTGTTAAGCATGGGGGTGGATCAATCATGCTTTGGGGTTGTATTGCAGCCAGTGGCACAGGGAACATCTCACGAGTAGAAGGAAAAATGGATTCAATAAAATTTCAGCAAATTTTGGATGGTAACTTGATGCCATTTGTGAAAAAGCTGAAGTTAGAGGGGATGGCTTCTACAAATGGATAATGATCCTAAACGCACCTCAAAATCCATGGGGGAATTAGATCAAGAGGCGTAAACTGAAGGTTTTGCCATGGCCTTCACAATCTCCTGACCTCAACATAATTTGAAAATCTATGGATAGACCTTAAAAGAGCAGTGCGTGACAGACAGCCCAGAAATCTCAAAGAACTGGAAGACTCTTGTAAGGAAGAATGGGCAAAGATACCTCAAACAAGAATTGAAAGACTCTTTGATGGCTACAAAAAGCGTTTACAAGCTGTGATACTTGCCAAAGGGGGCAGTACAAGATATTAACTCTGCAGGGTGCCCAAACTTTTGCAGGCGCCATTTTTTTGTTTTCTGTTATTTTGAAAGTGTAAATGGTGGAAATAAAATCTAACTTTTGTTGACATATTATAAAAATGTCTAATCTGTAATTTGATGCCTTTTGGAGATTTTTCCATCTTTCCTTGGCTTCTTTATGCACATTAATGCAAATTTTTACCTGGGGTGCCCAAACTTTCGATCACCACTGTATATAGATGCTACAAAATGCCGTATAGCAACCTAATGCTTTGTATTTAGTTGAAGATGTTTTGCCTGCTCTACAAGGTCCCTTTTTAAGACCGCTTTCTTTTGAGGCGACATGGATTTGTTTTACTGCATATGCTTTGTCACCTCTTTAAGACAGCTTTTCACCTTGTTACAACATGTAGTCCTAGAAGTGCACAGGATATTAAAAGCAAGATGACTTAAGGCAGTGTTTCTGATGAAAGAGCCGTGCTTCCCTTGGGGTGAATGAGATCTCTCTGGTCTGGTGTTATGGTCTCCTGAGGAAATGTAACAACCTTTTGGAAATCTTGTTCTGCTCAGAGTACAGTTATCAACATACGGTACTGAAGGAAAGGTTAGTCTTTTAAGGCATGGATGCCAAAGGATTTTGGTCACTGGTGCGGGAAAAAAAAGCCACCTTGATTCCAAAAGGTTACCACCTCTCTCAACATGAAGATATGTCTTCATCATCTCCTACTTCTGAGGATGAGGATGAACCTGCAGGTTGTTCATCAGCTACTCGGATACAAGTCATTGTCACAGTGGAACCTGAGGTAACCTTTTATGACTCTAACAAGAGAAGAGGATCTATACGTGTAGCATTGGCTTATTGTATTGATTACTGCAGCCAGTTTGCGTCTTGCAATAATATATGTGTACATAGACAGCTGGTTTGTTGCCTGTTGGCAGTACTCGGTCATGTTGACAAGACAGGTCAGCTTAACCAGGTTCTTAAAATCTAATTGTAGAGCAGTTGGTTATCCCAATGTAGTACTAAGCAGTAAGTATTGAGGTTTGCCCCTTACTGTGCCAGAACTACTTATCAATAGCTGTAACAAGTAAAAGCAAATTCTAATGGTAGATAACACTGTGGTGTTGTGATTTGTAATCATTGCTTTGTATCATGTTAGCCAGTAGACAAAGCATTTCCAGTAGGAGAGGCAAACGGGAAAAATTTCTACATGAGCAGGCATGCAACTGATCCAGCAGAATGAAGGCCTGTAATAACTGCATAATGTGCATAATGCGTTATTGTGCTTTTCTTAAAGGTGATCATTTTTTCCCCACAATCGAAAAGAGACTTGTATTTTAATTGTCTCTCACTAACAGTTGTGACAGTTGTTGTCTGAAGAGGACTACTGTGCAGGGAGATGACTGTGTTAAGGCCATTAGAGTGTAAGCTCCATCAATCATAGGGACAAATGTGAATAGTTCAGTGATCTTAATGGAATACTAGGGCAATGTATAAGGATGTAAACAAATCTGTAAATTAACATAAGATCTAGTGTTTTCCATTGTTTTGGATGGCATAGGCCTCAAGAGTGGCATTACTTTTAAACTGTATCTGTAATCCACCCCTGCAGTACACTAGTAGGCACCTTCTGGTGTTTGCACGCTGCTTAAGCTTTTTGCTTTGCTGCCCAGAGAACCCTGAAACCTAGGGTACGGTTATGCGAGTGCGATCTGTGTTTTGTATGTCTATTTGGCTGGCCCACTCCTGCATCATGTGGATTACTATTATTGCAACACTGGGTGGCCTAACTGACCTTTTAGGCCCCTTTCACACACTGTAGTCTGTCGGCGGACTCTGTTTCTCTCAGCGGGGGATCGATCCACTGTGTGTGGAGACAGAGCTGTCAGGTCCCCATTCTTCTCTATGGGGGAATCGGATAAGAACGGACCATCTGTCCGTTCTCATCCGCTCCACCAGACGGATGGATAATAGGGTTTCCATCCTTCCGGATTTGACGGATCGGATGTCAGTGGACATGTCTCCGCTGACATCTGTTGCCCCATAGAGATCATAGAGGGCATCTGTTCAGATCCGCCTGAAAAACAGACAGGCGGATCTGAACGGTCGGCTTGTATGAAAGGGGCCTTAGGGTACAAGGGGTCCATAGAAAAAAAAAAACATCTGTTTTTTCGAACTGAGGTCAGACTTTGCACAACAGATTACCTTATGTTGGCCTTTATGAATGTAATTTAAAACCTTGGATTCCAGAATTGAAAAATATATTAGAACAAGTTTAGTATTGTATGGACAAGCATGCAGGGTGTAAAGCAGGCTATATACATGTAGATTTTTTTTTTTCCATTCAGCCTGTGGGCTAAATAAAAAAAAATATAGCCTCGTACACACGATCAGATTATCAGACGAATTTTCGGCTGTTTTTTGTTGCATGCTAGTCTCGTATCAAAGAGGTTACTTTCATATGCAATTCAACTTAGGAATTCAACTTCAAACGTGATGTTATGTGTTGAATTATTTTGTATGTTTTCTTTAATTTCCGAGCATGCATAGTCTTGATCTTACGACTTTTATCGGACATAAACAGTACTAACTAAACGAAAATCGGATGTTCTGTTCACGTACGATAAAAAATTTATAGCCTGCACATCCAGTTTGTCGTACGAAAATTCGTAATCGGCTGTAAAAAGCACCATACGATCCGAAAAATGGGCAGATTGTTCATCCGACAAAATTCTACTTCCAATTTTCTTGTGTGTACGTGCCTTAACAGATGCCTTTATGCTATCATGCTAACGGTAGATAGATGAATTACCCTGCTGGCCAATTCTATTCCTGACTTTCTGTAGCTCCAGCTGTCCGACTACCGGATCGGTGCCTACATGGTCAGTTGACAATTTTTGATAAGCTTCTTCCACAAAAGTCGATTGAACTTTGTCAAATGAAGGGATGCCGGCAGGGCCATATATACTGCTCAAATTTCAGACCAGCTTCAGTTATAAAGCGTATTCTTATGTTGATATAGTTTATAAACTAGAAATTTAATGATTTAGTGGTGTCTGCAAGCTATAAGACTTTCAATCATGGTGATGACTCGAGGGGAGTTTTCTAGTACACTTCCCATGGAAACCCATGATGGGAAACTGTGTCATAAGAACATATGACTTGTGTAGTACAAACTGTGATATGACACATGGGAAGAATGTAGATTTTTATTTTTTTGCTTTTGTCTAAGAAGCATGTAGTGTCTAATGGGCCATACACACTATACAATTTACTTTAGTTTTTTTCCTTTAGATTTACCAAAACCATGTAATATGAGGTCAAATATAAACACTTTAAATTTGTATGCAATCAGGCAGGCCCTTGCACTACATAGTTGAAGGTAAATCTAAAGGAAATCTAACAACAAAAGTTGTATAGTGTGTATTCAGCTTAACGGTTGCAGGTTTTCAGAAAACAAGTTTATTGTGATTAATGCTATATAGTTTATTTAAGTTTTCTTCTATTATAAACTTGTTGGAAGCTTTATAGTAGGGTGGATACATTTCCAAAGCCAGGCAGTGCACCTTAGACTCGATTTACACTAGCGCGACTTGTCACCCTGACAAGTCGCGCTCCCTCGCACTTCATTGACTTCTACAGGACCCGTTCTAATAGGAGCGACACAAGTCACTCCGACTTAAAAAAAGGGTCCTGTACTACTTCGGGGCGACCTCGGAGCGACTTAGACTTTATATGAAGTCCATGCAAGTCGTTCCGAAGTCGTGGTGCATGGGAATGCACAAGTCGCCCCCGAAGTAGTACAGAGTCATGCTGCCCCAGTGTGAACCGACTCTAAAAGAAAACAGCTGATGTCTGTTTTAAAAGCTTGTTAATAATGAGATAATGTTTTGTGGTTTCATGTACACCCTGCTTACATTTACCGTGGACAATGGAAAAATTTCAAAATCGTGCTGCGATTTTGCGTTTTCCCACGGCCAGCGATCAAAACGTCTCTATCTTGAATGTGATTCTTCCACGTTCAGGAAAGGGAGGTTGAAGCTCACCGAACCACAGCAGCTACATTAATACACAGGCTTTTCTAGAGTTGAGCTTAGGAGCTTTTGGCAAAAAAATAAAAAGGGCTGATAAATGTGTGTCTAACCCTACTGAGTTCCAGTATTATGAGCAGTTTGTCTGCAGTAAGCTCAAATTAAGCCATTTAGTGAGGAGATCCCACTGCCTTCACCATGCAGTTTCCACTATTAATAATTTAAAGATGATGATTTTTTTTTTCTTCTGCTGCTGTTTGCTCCAGCGTAGAAGATCAAGTTTGCAATTTGCCTTTTTTTTTTGCATAGGAAGTTGCAAGAAAAAAAAACTATAGAGTTTCATTTGAGATTCCGTCCCTCCCCCCACTGTCGCTAGTCAGTGGGGTTCCCCGAAATGCATGGTTGGGATACCGAAGCATTTTGGCTAGGAGGTATCCCTTTGAGGACTCCCTCATAAAGAAACTGACAGTCCCCCACCGGTAGTGGATTCTCAGGTTTCCATGTTAGATAAAGTCACTTTGCTACCAGTAGAGGACGCTCAGTCTTTTAAGGACCCTGTAGACAGGAAGGCCAAATCCCTGGTCCGCCACCTTTTTACCGTGGCCGGTTCAAATTTGAGGCCTGTGTTCACCATTCCCTTGGTCTCTCAGACTTAAACGGAATGGCCAAAGCTTCTGCCCCAGGATTTGAAAGGGGGTCAACATCCCCCTGAGCTGGCAAACCAGCTGATACAGAGGTTGCAATATATCTGTGATGCCTCCCTGGATGCGGCCCCGTTAGCCTGCAGGGCATCTGTGACTGCGGTGACCCTTCACTGCCTGATTTGGCTGAATTGCTTGTCTGCAGACCAGGCGTCCAAAAAGGTGCTGACGGATCTCGCCTTTGTGGGGGATCGTCTGTTCGGAGCTTCCATGGCGGAGATAATTTAAAGGTCCCACAGGAGGCAAGAGCACCCTGCTTCCGCAGGTCAAAAAAGCAGAGAGCCTCGCCGCGAACGTGGTCCTTTCTTTTCAGCCCACAAGAGGCCCCTTCGTCCCATGGGGACGCAGGACAATAGTTCAAAATCCTCCAGTGCCTATTTGGGAGGTTCCAAGAGACCCTGGGTTGGTAAGTCTAAGGCGGGCTCCGCTGGCCCCACAGACAAGTCCTCCTTTGCCTGAAGGGGTGCCCTTACCCATTCATGGGGTAGAGGGATGTCTTTGCTTCTTTCCGGACCCGTGGACTTTTCATTGAAGACAAATGGGTCCACGAGTTATTCTGGTTACAATATCGAGTTTCGTTCCTTGCCCCTGGCAAGGTTAGTTCTTCCAACATATGCCTGTTCCCGGATCGGTTGCAGGGCCTTCCTGGGGCAGTACAGGATTTGCTTTTGCAAGGGGTCCTTGTGCCAGTTCCAGATTCGCACCATAGTGGCAGCCCTTTACCAAGGGGATTTTCTAGCCTCAATTGATGTCAAGGATGCCTACCTTCATATCTCAATCTATGTCGGGCATCAGCGTTTTCTTCGATTTGCCGTAGGCGAGGAGCACTATCAATTTGTGACGTTACCATTTGGTCTCGCTTCAGCTCCTCAGGCTCACAAGTTTTGACCCCGGTGCTTGCCTTGCTCAGACAGAGGGCAATTGAAATACTGAGGTACCTGGACGATCTCTTTCTGCGAGCAGTCTCGCAGCAGAAATCGGCTCTGACCCCATCCAACAGATTGAATTACCTGGGCCTGACTTTGGATTCAGCCCTGGCTCGGGTGTTTTCTCTTCCGGAGGCAAAACTGCAAAAATTGCAGCATGCGATTCGGCTCCTGTTCAAGCACTGGTCATCTCTCAGGACTTGCATGCAAGCGCTGGGATTGATGGTCTCTACCTTCGAGGTGGTTCAGTTTGCTCAGTTTCACACCAGACCTCTGCAAAAGGGAGATTCTGGTCAAATGGGACAAGACTCTCCAGTCCCTGGACAATCTGATCCAGTTGAACCGGAGTAAGGGGTGCTTTGCTGTGGTGGCTCTGCTTCCAGGCACTTTGGCAGGGAAAAATCTTTTCTCCCCCTGTACTGGACGGTGATCTCCACAGTTGCCAGCTTGTCTGCCTGGGAAGGTGGCTTGAGCACGGAATTGGCACAGGGAGTTTGGACTCAGGAGGAGTCCAGTCTGCCAATCGACATCCTGAAAATTCAGGCGATCAGGCTTTGCCTGTTCCAGTGGACGGATCGTCTACAGGGGTGTCCGGTAAGGACAGGGCTGTGTCTTTTGTCAATCAGGGGGGCACAAAGAGTGCCCTTGCGTCCAAAGAAGTGGCCGGCATTCTAAGGTGGGCAGAACGATATGTTCCAGCCCTCTCTGCTGCGCACATTCCAGGGGTGAAAAATTGGAAGCAGACTACCTCAGTCGGAAGGCTGAGTCCGGGCGAATGGTCCTTCACCCAGAGGTGATTCAACAACTGTATCTCCAGTGGGGGACTCCAGATGTGGACCTCCTTGCCTCTCTCCTCAACCGGAAGGTTCAGAGGTTTGTGGTAGGCTCTTGAGATCCTCTGGCAGACGCTCTGGTGGCCCCTTGGGGCCAGTATTGTCTTAATATATGCCTTTCCTCCGTTACGGCTTCTGCCGAGATTTCTGCGCAGAATCGAGGTAGAAGGGATTCCAGTCATTCTGGAGGCCCCGGACTGTCCTTGATGGTCCTGGTACGCATCCCTGGTCACCGATGCTTCCTCTCAGAGAAGATCTTTTGTCTCAAGGTCCGATCTTCCATCCTGCTTTACAGTCGCTGGATTTAACAGCCTGGCTATTGAAAGCCAGGTACTGAAGGACAGAGGGTTGCCTGATTCAGTGATTCCTACTCTAAGAGCTAGAAAATCTACTTTGTGGAGGGTTTACCATCGAGTTTGGAAAGTGTACATTACTTGGTATGAGTCTCGGAGCGTTTCGCCCTGTTCCTTTTTGGTGTCACACCTGCTGGAGTTTCTACAAAGTGGTGTAGATCAGCGTTTGGCCTTGGGCACCATCAAGGCCCAAATTTCAGCCTTGTCCATTTGTTTTCCAACGCCCGTTAGCCACAAATTCCTTGGTGCACACCTTTGTGCAGGGGGTTCGCCATCTGGCTCCTCTGGTAAGGTCCCAATTACCTCCATGGGATCTTAATCTGGTGCTGTCGGTTCATTAAACACCATTTGAAAATATTTGTGAGATTCCCCTTCTTACTCTCACAGAAGGTGGCTTTCTTGGTAGCTATTATTTCTGCACGCAGGGTTTCAGAACTGCCTGCATTGTCCTGTCGGTCGTCTTACCTGGTGGTTCACAGGGAAAACATGGTCCTCCGTCCCTGTCAGTCGTTCCTTCCTAAGGTCGTCTTGGGTTTCCACTTGAATGAGGACAATGTGTTGCCTTCGCTGTGTCCTAAGCCAAAATATCCAAAATGAATTGCCTTGCATTCCCTGGATGTGGTTGGAGCCATCAGGGTGTACTTGACAGCGACTGAGTCGATTCGCAAATCATATTCTTTATTTGTCCTTACGGATGGCTCTTGTTAGGGGGAGGCCTCATCTGCTGCCACCATTTCCCGACGGATCAGGCAGACGGTGGTGCAGGTTCCTCATTTCCCTGTCGAGGCATTCTACAAGGACGCTTAGTGCCTCCTGGGCCTTTCATCAGGTGTCAGTGGTCCAGGTTTACAAGTCGGCCACCTGGTTGTCTGTTCACACATTCACAAAGTTTTACAAGTTGGATGTCCTGGCAGATGCTGCCTTTTGACAGCAACGTTTTGCACATAATACCTAATATCCATATAAGCACATATTCAGCAATGCAACTTGCATTGTGCAACACGTGGTGATCAATCCAATCTATAAAATCATCATAACCAAAAAATTCATAAACATTCTTTATGGTCAGGAGGGCAGCAGGACATTATAAGGGGACAAGGTTTATATGTCTAAACATAATTTAGTGCAAAAAATATCAACCGATTTCAAAATTTAGATTCCCAGAATGAGTATCACTCCCTGTTGGGTTTACTTATCCCCTAAGGTGAGAATATCCAGTAGTACCCAAGTTTTTCCTTTAGTGCCAGTTCACATTTTTGCCATCCCAGAGATCGCATGTAATTCGGAGCGCACTGTTCCTAAAATTACATGCGATCTCTGTGCGGTGCACATTCAGCCATACAGTTTGTATGGCTGAATTTGCACCGCAATCGCACTAAAACACGCACAGGACCCTTTTTTTGGTCTGCAGCAGAATCGGATCGCATGGTGGTTCACACTAGTGCGATCCAATTCTGTGCGAACTTTCAGATCGCACTGTGATTTCACGGCGCCACACCGATTCCCAAAAGTAGTTTCTGCACTACTTTTGGCGACTTCGGGGGGCAATTTCAATAGACATCTTTGCAGGAAACCACACAGATGTCTGTGAAATCGCCCCCGAAGTCAGACTGAAAATGCCGGTTTCAAATTGTGCAAGTTTAGCTGAACTCGCACAATTTTAAACCGGCCTCAGTGTGAACCTGGGCTTAACCGGACTCTTTTATTCTCTACTGTGTTATCTGCTTTGCTAAAGAATTCTGCTTTTACTGCAGTGCCTATATTGCCCTTTCCTTTAATAAATATATTTTTTCACTACTCTGATGTTAAACTAAAGTGCATATTATTCATTCTAGAACTAGATCTGCTACTACTGCATCGTCTCCTTCATTGTTACATAATTTATTTATTTTTATTTATTTCAGGTACTTGTATAGCGCTGTCAATTTACGCAGCGCTTTACATATACATTGCACATTCACATCAGTCCCTGCCCTCAGGGAGCGTACAATCTAACTTACATTTATTCATACATTGTAGGGCCAATTTTTTTATACAGGATCCAATTAACCTACCAGCATGTCTTTGGAGTGTGGGAGGAAACCGGGGTACCCGGAGGAAACCCACGCAGGCACAGGGAGAACATGCAAACTCCAGGCAGGTAGTGTCGTGGTTGGGATTCGAACCAGCGACCCTCTTGCTGCTAGGTGAAAGTGTTAACCACTACACCACTGTGCCGCCCATAAAGCATGTGACCATTGTGGGGGGTTCTACTGGGAAACACTATTCCCTCTGACAGCCCTTCTAATTTTTAGATAGAAAAAATAAGTATATATATATATTACATAATACTGTGCATTTTTCTAGGTACACTTGGGCACAGCTTATGATGGAACATGTCAGGTAGGTTGTTCTAAACATCTTGGAAAACTAACCACAGATCTTCTGTGGATGTAGACTGCCTCAAAATTCTTCTGTATTTTCATGTAATCCCAGACAGATTTGCTGTTGAGATCTGGACTCTGTGGGGGCCAAACCATAACTTCCAAGACTCCATGTACTACCTTACACTGAAGATAATTCTTAATGACATTGGCTTCATATTTGGGGTCGTTGTCTTGCTGTAGAATTCATTTTAGGCCGGTGATATGCATAAGTATCAGCCTGTATTTCTTAGCATTGAGGCAGGGCAGGCCCAAGACATTGTGCTGCCTGGGTCCAAGAATAAAATGCTGCCCCTCTATCAAAAAAAAAAAAAATCACGCCCACCAAAAGGCCCACACATCTATTATTTTTATATCATGATATTTGCCCACATAAACATGGCCTGCACTAAACGCAGAGGTGGGAACCTAGATTAAGGGCCAATTCATACCAGGATCACATGGGAACACACACTTTCCCGTGGGGAGCATTTTGACAGTCCGTTCATTTGAATGGAGTACAAAAAGTAACAGACTCCAGAAAAAATTCCACTACTTTTAAAAACACACTGCACCAAACTGCAAAGTACTGTGATACCATGCGATTTTGTGGCTTTAAACACACTGCATTTGCACTCTGCATTTGGAGTGCCATTAACAATACATTGGCACCCACATGCAGCAGATTGCAGGGATAGTGTGTTCACCTGCTGTGTGGGAAATGCACACCCAGCGCACCTTAGCTGCAACGATCTTGTGATGGTGTGAACCGGCCCTCAGTTAACCAGGTATGATAAGGAGCCTCCCAGACCCCCACTCATGACATGCGCATGAAATTTACAACCTTTAGAATATATAATCAATGCCCCATACAGCCCAGCTATCTGAAAAGCCATATGCAGTCTCCCCCTGGGAAGGAGGAGAGGATAGGGGGTCCAGACTGGGACTCACCTGTGACCCGCAGACAATCCGGCTGGGGTGCACCCTACGGCAGAGCCTCCAGAGTAGCGCCTTCCATCTGTGTCCTCTTACACACACACACACACACACACATCCCTTTTCACCTTACTGCTTGGTGTGGTAGGCAGCTGGCTGGAAACTGCTTTAAAAAAAAAATATTCACTTGTTGCTGCCTCTGAACTGCGCATATGCAGTCGTGGAGCCAGCAGAATAGTGAGCTATTGGGGTTGGCCTCAGATCAGGCAGTGGGTCTCGTGAATAAAAGCCATGGCTAATGTATGCCATGGTGTCACTTTATAGGTAAGCACCCAGACCTGCCCTGGTGCCTGATCCAAGGCTGAGCTCAGCAGTGCACCATTCAGCTGCCTCCAAATGGAAACAAGTGGATTTTTCTCCTCTCTGTGGACGGTTGGCAACACAGCCACTGATTGAGCGGCTTTTTTCCAACATGTCTATGTTCAACAGAAGTCCATTGCTAGATTGACTTCCATGGAGCGGCAGTGGGGACACATGGAACACAGTACACACACACACACTATATATATATATATATATATATATATATATATATATATATATATATATATATATATATATAAATATGTACACACACACACCAGCACTTTCCATCTAAATATCAGCCTGATTGAGCACACTGCTGCTGCCCCAATTTCCTGGCATGCTGGTACTTGTAGTGCTCTAGCAGCTCACAGACATTGGATGTGGAGGAGGTGGGCAGGTAATGAGTAGGGAGGTGTAGCAGAGATTGAGGGAGAAGGTTAGAGCATATCCTCCTCCCTCCAGAAGAATTGCACTGCTGCTCACACAGGAAATCCAACAGCCTCAGAGACAGGAGGAGCCCTGCTAGAGAAAACACGGCCTCCCCCCTCGCCCCTCTTCAGTGGGGTAAGCACTGACAAGAACACATTTAGATGATCTTCACCAGCTCACCTTCTTCTATGAGGCTGAAGCCCGTCCCACACTGCAGGCTGTGTACTCTCCTCTCTTCTCCAGCTGTCGGCATCTCCTGCTCTGATGTTAAACAAGGCGCGCTGGGGAAGTGGGGCGTGTACACTGTGTTTCCATTGGCTGAGGGGGCAGCGGAGAGGCGGAGCAGCTATATCCTCCTGGATTTTTTCACTGAAAGGATGTCTGCAACTGATATTTCAGGGACTGAAATGCCGCCCCTCTTAAAGTGCCGCCTGGGTCCAATGGACCCTGCGGCACCCATTGTAGGGCCGGCCCTGCATTGAGGACATCATTGATTAGTGTTTATAGATGAGTAGATGGGTGTACCTGAATTTCACTGGTTTCTGCCAGTTCTGTGCTGATGGCAATGCTGGACATCTGTCGATGTTGAAGGGAAGTAAGAATGTCTTTTTTTTCATCTGCCTAAACTGAACATCTTGAAACCCCAGTCTGCTTTGCAATCTTCCACAACCACACCTTAGTAGTAGAGTTTGGCTGTTCCTCACCCAGTTTTAAGTCTCCTATACAGCTGTTTCTGTTTCAGTTAACTACTTGACATCCGCTCTATAGCTGGATGACGTCTACAGTGTGGACCTGAATTTCCGGGAGGGTGTACATTGACGTCCCCTCGGCAACGAGCGGCCTGCGTGCTCCCTGCGGCGTGCCTGGCTCGCTCTGTAATCCGCAAGTCCATGAGACTCACCTGGCCACAGATCGGAGATCAGGGGCGATCCTGCCCCCTTACCACGTGATCAGCTGTCAGCCAATGACAGCTGATCATGTAAAGTAAACCGCAGCCGGTGATCAGCTGTTTTTTTTCTCCTCAACTGTCAGTGTGAGGAGAAAAAAACAATCGCCGACTGCTGTCAGAGGGACATCGGTCCCGAAGAGGAGAGGGGCTTTGCCCCCAGCGCCACCTACCAGTGCCCACTAGTGCCACCTACTAGTGCCCACCAGCACCACCTACCAGTGTCACCTCAGTGCTCACCAGTGCCCCATCATGTGTCCCCTACCAGTGCCGATCATTGCCCATCAGTGCCACCTATTAGTGCCAATCAGTGCTGCCTATTAGTGCCCTTCAGTGCCGCCCATCATTGCCCATCAATGCTGCCTTATCAGTGCAGCCTATCAGGGCTTATCAGTGCCGCCTCATCAGCGCACATCAATGAAGGAGAAAAATTACCTGTTTGCAAAATTTTATAACAAACTATAAAAACTGTTTGTTTTTTTTTTTCTAAAAATATTTCGGTCTTTTTTGGTCAGCAATAAAAATAAAACCCCAGTGGTGATTAACCACTTAAGCCACGGAAGATTTTACCCCCATTCCGACCAGGGGGTATTTTGCGATTCGGCACTGCGTGACTTTAACGGACAATTGCGTGGTCGTGCGACGCTGTACCTAAACGAATTTGGCGTCCTTTTTTTCCCACAAACAGAGCTTTCTTTTGGTGGTATTTGATCACCTGTGCGATTTTTTGATCACGCGCTATAAACAAAAAAAGAGCGTCAATTTTGCAAAAATAACAATATTTCTCACATTTTTTTATATGAAATTCCCCCCCAAAAAAATTTAAAAATCAAAATTTTTTAACATTTTCGGCCAATTTGTTTTATGCTACCTATGTTTGGTAAAAAAAAATCGCAAAAAGCGTATTTTGATTGGTTTGCGCAAAAGTTATCGCGTTTACTAACAAAGGGAAAGATTTTTGTCATTTTTGTTGTTTTTTTTTTTAACGCGTAATGGCGGCGATCTGCGATTTTTTTTTTGCGGTACTGCGACATTGCGGCGGACAGATCGGACCCTTGACTGACATTTTTTACACTTTTGGGGTTACCAGTGACATTTCTACAGTAATCAGTGCTATATATATGCACTGTTACTGTAAAAATACACTGGTAGTGAAGGGGTTAACTTTATTTGGGAGGGAGGGGCTGTGTGTGTCCCTAGGGGCGTGCTTTCTACTGTGATTGGCTGTGGCTTCAGCTGTAAGGACACTGATCAACGGATCTACATAGTAGATCCATGTGATCAGTGTCTTTGCAGCGAGGAGAATGACAGGCAGCTTGTTTACACAAGCTGCCTGACATTCTCCCTCTCCCCCGCCGATCGCCGAGTGACCGGCGGACATCGGGTCCACTGGTCACACGCGCGGGGGGGTCCGTGACCACGCGGGAGCGCGCCTCCGGGGGCGCGCGCTCGCTCCCTAGACCCTCACAAGCAAGCAACGTAGCCCTACGTTAGTTTGCCTGTGAGGGGCTGACCGCCGACGTAGATAGTCGTGCGGCGGTCGGCAAGTGGTTAAATACCACCAAAAGAAAGCTTGGTTTATAGGCATTTGAGTATGGCATTAACTATATTCTAAAGAAAGCTCTATTTGTTTGAAAAACAATGATAATTTCATTTTGGGTACAGTGTTGCATGACCGCGCAATTGTCATTCAAAGTACGACAGCGCTGAAAATTGGCTTGGGCGGGAGGGTGGTTTAAGTGCCCTGTCGGCAAGTGGTTAATAACGGTGTTTCAACCTACATATGAAATTGATGATCAACAGCACCTGCTTGGTATAATTAATCATACACCTAACTCTAAGGGCCCTTTAACACGGGCGTTCCGCATGTCCGTATATCATCCTATTTTTTTGCGGATGATATACGGATATAATGTAGGTCAATGGCATTGCGGATGTCAGCGGATGACCATCCGATGACATCCAATTTTCGTCCTTTCAGTTCTGTTCCATTTTTTGGGACGGAACAGAACCCTATTTTTGTTCCGTTTAAAAAACAGAACGGATGCAAAATCGGATGCCAGCGGTGTCATCCGCTGACATTCGCAATGCCCATAGACATACATTATGTCCGTATATCATCCGCAAACGGATGGGATGATATGCGGACATATGGAGCGGATGACACAAGTGTCATCCGCTCCGTGAAAAAAAAAAAAAAGTGCCGGAGTGGATCGCAATGCGGTCCGCTCCGTGTGAAAGAGCCCTTCTCCTACAAAATCCCTGACTTTGTGCAAGTGTATCTAGAAGAATTGGTGCTGATTTGAAGCCAAAGGGGAAGTCACATCAAATATTGATTTGATTTAGATTTTTCTTCTGTTGCTCACGTTATATTTTGGTACATTTTTTTTTTTTTTTTTTTTTTTTTTTTTAAAACTCTATTTTTATAGAATTTTTATTTATTTTTACAGCATTTCTTCTCACCAGTCTAGGACTTTTGCACAGTACACATTCTAGTAACTTACCTTAAACTTTGCCAAAGCAATGGGCTCAGGTATCAGGCATTGTGTTATCTTAAAGTGGAGTTCCACCCATTTTTTTTCCTTAATGTGTGTTTTAGCAATTACAAGCGCTTTTCCAAATGGCTTTTTTTTTTTTTTTTTTTTTAAATTTTGTAATAAAATATCTTTTTATTTTTTATTTTTTCCCTCTTGTCTGCTGCACGTCCTGGTGCCTCCGCCTAGGCAATTGCGTCACTAGGCGATTTGCAAATGCTCCTGTGATAGCGGCGTCATGTATCCCAGGAGTCCTTGTGAATCGTCTAGTGGCAAAATCTTACATTATTTCCAGACCGGAAATGACGTGCACGGGAGGACAAGAATGTCATGATTGACAGGTTGCTATAGAAACGTGGCGGGAACTTCTGCTGACGCTGACACTGCCATTGCTATAGCAATGTGTCAGGAGGAAGGAGCGCCGCGCGGTGACATTGCGTAGGCGTGAGAACAGGAGGTGCATGCTGGGTAGCCAGCTGCACCTAATCCCAGAAATGGATACTAGAGGGCTTCAGATGCCCACAGTGGACATGGACCCTGCCCGCTTCCGAGTTCAAGGTAGTTCTTTAAACTGAAACTAAAAGGAATATACTATAGACACCAGCTAAATGTGGCATATAAAGATGATCAAATTACAACGGAGTTGAAAAAAATGTTTTATTTGGGGACTGGAACTTCGCTTTAATGGATCAGCGATTGTTTCTAAAAGCATATAAAGTTATAAGAGCGTCTTGCAACAATCACAGCAAAGATTTATAATGTGGGTGGGTAGCAGATAGGTTTGTCAATGAATGCAAATTTCCGAAATGTAAATAAATGGTCTTCATTCCTTAGTCTATGCAGTGTCCTGTTTCTGCCACAAACTGCTCACTGTGCTTTAGTAGTAGTTGGAGAATACCTTCCCCAGTAAGTTGGAAAAGACCTTGCAAGTGCTGGTGGTTAGGACTTGCAGTGATCTCACAAGGTTCTGAGCTCATCTACATTCCACAGTGCTGACATTTCCTTTTTTATAATGAATTTAGTGGAGGAGCTGCACCTTCCCAGAGTGTGGCTCATATATGGCTTGTCATTAACTGCATAAACGGGCCTATGAAAGAGGGTAATTGTGTGGGTGTGTACTGTGGTAGTTTGAACACTGTGGAATGTATATAAAAAACTAGCAGTGATATAAAAGCAGAAAACAGATAATGTTCTAGTATAGCATCGCTGAAGTTTGCAGCACTGTACTGATCAATTTGAACTCTTTATGTTCTCCTTTGCCCCTTTTTTTTTTTGTATGGCTAGTTACAAAGGCTCATCGGTTAAAGTGGTTCTAAAGGCTGGGTTTTTTTTGCCTTAATGAATTCCCTGCATTAGGGTAAAAAAACACCCCCCCTAACCATTTTCCCTCTCCTCTCACTAAACACTTACCTGAGCCTGTCAGAGATCAAGCGCTGTGCCTGGCTACAATCTTCTCACTCTTCGTTCTCTTCTTACAGGGACTTGGGCAGCAGAAGGAGCAAATGGTTGTTTGTGTGTATACATATTGTTTTTGTGCATTTTGCTGTTGATTTTAAGAACCGACTCTGAACTGCATTTAACCTTCCAAAATCAGGTTTTGCATTTCCATAGCCCTACATGCAGAAGCCACTTGAAGTGAACAAAAGCCAACACAGGCACTCTAATGCTGGCCATAGATGATGCGATTTTCTTTCTCGACAGTCACTGCTCCGCATTGCATCACACGGATGCTGCAGCAAAGAGGGAAGTATGGATGTTTTTTTTCATAACCTCATACTTCTCCTTTTAAGCTTTTTGCTAATTGGACAAAGTTTTTATGATTCATTGTCCATCAAACAGGCTAGAGGCATTGAGCAGCACTGTTGATTTTAGGAAATAAATGCATTGCTTTCCTGGCTGTGTAGTGTGGCAGTTGAAAATCACCATGCTGGCTGGACAGAATAAAAATATTTTGGCAGATAAAACTGCCAAAATGTATATGAATTCTTTATATTTATTTATATTCTATATATTTAACCTCCCTGCTGAGAATAGAACAGTTGAGCAGGTCTGCTCCCATGATGCGGCCAATGTTTCTCCTGTTCTGCTTGTGTTATTCATCGTGTTATTCATCATAATGTAAAATAGGAGGGCATTGACGTGACAATTTTTGTGCCTTTGGCTTCTTGGCTGTACATTCACTTTTCTTTTGGTTCAGTGACAAATATAGAACACCAGTGTAGAAAATGATTATTTATTTTTTTTTTAAATCTTTTTATCTCGATTTTTTTTTCCTTTTTAGGCTCCAGCAATCGACGGGATCCGAATAACCATGGAGAGTGCCTTAACAGCCCGAGATCGGGTTGGTGTCCAGGACTTTGTCCTGCTGGAAAACTACACCAGTGAAGCTGCATTTATAGAAAACCTGAGGAAGCGGTTTAAAGAAAATCTCATATATGTAAGTTATTGACCTGTGTTATAGGTCTGGCTATGAAGTAAAATCAATATAAACGTTGACTTAAAATAATGGTATAGTGATGTCATGGAGTAAACGGTTACAAGGAACATGCATGTCTATTTAAAGGTTATCAAAAGGGTGTTGCCATCCTTAAGCACAGTAATTACTTGTCCTCTTTTTAATTTGTTTAAAAGATATTAAAGTTAAGTACCTTATTAATGTAATGGTGCTAGAAGAGCCGTTACATGTAAAGATATTACCATACAAGCTCACTATGGTTGAACTGCAGGCAAACCATTTTATTTGTCAAAAAAAATTGTTTAAACAGTCTTTGCTTAAAAAATGTGGGGAAGAGTCCGCATAAAATGATCTTACAACAATGTGGCCTCAAGCACAGGGCAGTTACTTTCCTGTACAGACACGCACATTTATGTGGCAACACATGTGCCTGGGTATTTGCTTAGCATGGGTACAAAACGACAAATGTTAGAATGAAGCATTTGCTCAGCATGGGTACTAAAACCACGAGTCTCTCAAAGGATAGCTCCCTGAAGTATCTTTGGAAAGGACATTGAGAGCAAAGTGTAAAATGTTAATCACAGTTAGCTCCATGCTGCGTGTCCAAGGCACCACTCTTCAAAAAACAGGAATGAAGCAGTACTATTAGCGAAATTCGTATAGCCCCTTACACTTTTTGCTTCCATTCTGCTATTTTCTAAATGAATCGGTCATTGCAAATGGTGGCTCAACTCATTTCTCATGCCAAGACTAGTTCTATTATAAGTACCTAATACTTCATACCACCCTCCTTTATTCTTTTGCACTGCAGTACTCAGATGGACATGCACATTGCATCAGCAACCCCTCACCCTGTCCAATGCTGGGGGGGCGCGCGCATTAGTGTACTGCTGTTTATCCATTCTCCGGTCACAGGCTGAGGTGGGTCCTAAACTAGTTTATGTTAAGTTGCAGTGTAGTCTGTAGAGAGGTGTCAGGGTTTGCAGGACCTGGCTGTGCCTCAGTCGTTGGATAGGGGGATTTCTCTGAGCCACCTCGCGAGATGGGTTCTTTTGTGGTGGCTCCTGTCACCAACTCTGACACAAGGCACGTCCTTCCGGCCTCTGCTGTGGATGGTGCTCACCACGGATGCCAGCCTGTCTGGCTAGGGTGGGGTTCTGGGCACCCTTTGTGCCCAGGGGGACGTGGTCAACGGAGGAGGCCTCCTTACAGATAAATGTCTTGAAGCTACAAGCAATCAAGCTCTGCCTGTTCCGTTGGTCAACTCGGCTTCAGGGTTGCCCGGTTCGGGTACAGACGGACAACGCCACGGCGGTGGCTTACATCAATCACCAAGAGTGCCCGGGCGGCCAAGGAAGTGGCTGACATCCTATCTTGGGCCGAGACGCACGTTTCGGCGATTTCGGCCGTTCACATTCCAGGAGTGGAGAACTGGCAGGCGGACTATCTGGACCAGGGAGAATGGTCGCTGCATCCGGAGGTGTTTCGCCTCCTGTGTGCCCGGTGGGGGTCTCTGGACTTGGACCTGTTCGCGCCCCGTCTCAACAAAAAGCTGGGAAGGTTCGTGGCCAGATCCCGCGATTCTCTGGCGGACACCACGGACGCGTTAGTGGTGCCTTGGCATCGGTATCGGCTGATTTATGCCTTCCCTCCGATTCAACTGTTCCTTCGCAGGTTGGCGTCGGAACGGATGCAGGGCATTCGGGTGGCCCCAGACTGGCCGCTTTGGTCTTGGTACGCAGACCTCGTGCAGATGGTCATCCATCTTCTGTCTCAAGGGCCGATTTTCCATCCTGCTTTACAGTCTCTGGCTTTGACGGCGTGGCTGTTAAAAGCCAAGTCTTGAAAAATTTATCATCGCACCTGGAAGGCGTATATTGCCTGGTGCGAGTCGCAAAGGGTTTTATCCCCGCTCCTTTTCGGTGGCGAGGGTTTTTGGCATTCCTGCAGGAAGGTGTGGATCAGCGTTTGGCGCTGACCACGATAAAAAGGTCAGTTGTCGGCCTTAGCCATTATTTTCCAGCGTCCCTTGGCGACTTATTCCTTGATTCGCACCTTTATTCACGTAGGTGCGGCATCTGGCCCCCCGAGGAAGGCTCCTTTGCCTCCCTGGGACCTGAATTTGGTTTTATCCTTTTTGCAACGGCCTCCCTTTGAGAACATCCGAGAAATACCTCTGCCTGTGTTGTTCCAGAAAGTTGCCTTTTCTGGTAGCTATCGCATCTGCTCGCAGAGTGTCTGAGTTGGCGGCTCTGTCTTTCCGTTCGCCTTATCTGGTTGTTCATAGGAATAAAGTGGTCCTGTGACCCAATCAGTCTTTTCTCCCGAAGGTAGTGTCCGCTTTCCACCTCAATGAAGATGATATTGTATTGCCTTCGCTTTGTGCGAAGCCCAAGCATCCCAAGGAATTTGCCTTGCATTCCTTGGATGTGGTCAGGGTTAACCTGTCTGCCACGGAGTCTTTTAGAAAGTCTGTTTCATTGTTTGTCCTTCCTGAGGGACCTCGGGAGAGTTCGGCTGCGTCCGCGGCAACCATTTCTAAATGGATCAGACAGACGATTGTTCAGGCCTATTCAATCAAGGGTCAGGTTCCTCCTTTCCCTGTAAAGGCACATTCTACTAGAGCCGTCAGTGCCTCTTGGGCGTTTCGCCATCAGGCTTCTGTGGCTCAGGTGTGCAAAGCGGCGACCTGGTCGTCTGTGCACACTTTCACGAAGTCTTACACGCTTGATGTGATGGCATCCTCGGATGCTTCCTTTGGCCGCAGAGTTTTTGAGTACGGCGGTTGTTTGACGACGTGTTTTTTACTGTCTCTTCCTGTTGGGGTTCTTTCTTATTCTGGGTTAGCTCCTGTTGAGCTTTTGTTGCCCTGTTGGCTCAGTTGTTTCTCTGGCCTGGTTGACACGTTGCCTGTTCAGTAGTTTGTGTCTTCCCACCCCTCACACCTGCACTGCTTTGGGACGTTCCACTCGTGAAGGCTGTATGAGGGGTTTCGACTGTTGGAGGGCGTAAGAGAAAATAGTTTTTGTAAGAACTTACCATAAAACTCTTTTCTTTGAGTCCTCCGACAGTTGCAGCCCCGCCCCTCTGGTTTTTGGATCTTGGGGTTGTTGTCTTCCGGTACTGCTTGCTACAAAACTGAAGGACAGTGGTAACTGGGTCAGGACAATGGCTGAGGGACGGCCCCCTGGAGGTGTGTCTAAGTGTAGAAAGTGTATTAACCTTTCAAACTGCCTAACTAGCTCCTGCAGAGGGCGCCATTACCCACTCGTGAAGGCTGTATTAGGGGCTGCGACTGTCGGAGGACTCAGAGAAAAGAGTTTTACGGTAAGTTCTTACAAAAACTCTATTTTTTCTTCTGACAGTAGGCTAAAGTCTGTACAGGTACGGGCAGACTGCTATACTGTTAAACAAGTAAAGTGAATGTGGGATAAGCCTATGCACTGACCATCAACCAGATGTAGTAAAAAGATAAAAGAAATATATAATAAATTACATAGAGTAAAAGTGGCTAAAAAATGGGGCCCAGAGATTAGCAGCCAATTCCTAGCAGTGTCTCCACATACATAAAGGAAAATTAAAATAATAAATAGAACCGGCGCTCAATCAACCCCAATAATTATAAAATCACAAGGATAAATATGAATACACATCTAAGAACAATTAACTAAGCAAAGCAACAGCAAATCAATGTAAATAAGGTGATATAGTGGTTTGCACAGTGAAAATCGGTGCAAATATACCACAATAAAAATAAGCAGCAATATAAATGAGTAGAAATAAATACCGGTAGATGAAATAAATATAAGAAAATGATGAATAATAACAAATACTGAATAATGGTTGCATAGTGCAAAAAAGTGCATAAATAACCACAATAAATTTACGTGATGAAATCACTAAGAATAAATATAATATAGTGAGAGGGAACTAATAAAGTGCACCATGCTATAAAAAAGATCAGATCCAATAAACAAAAAGCTGCTGAACAAAAGAAATACACGCTGATAGCTACTACTGCCGTCATGAGCTTGTTTTAACCCTTTCAAGGCCTGGATGTACCAGACACCCCCAAGAGCCTAAAAGCAAAGTTCCTATTATTAAAATAATAACAACAACAACACCAATATTAATAATGGACACATTTTTGCAGTTCGAAAAAGGTGCATTTTTTTTTTTGGAGCCTGCAGATCGTGGGTGTAAAGTGACGCTCCTCTAGAACAGTATAATTAAAACAATAAATAGAACCGGCGCTCAATCAACCCCAATTAATATAATAACAATAACTAAGCAAAGCAACAGCAAATCAATGTAAATAAGGTGATATAGTGGTGTGCACAATCAGTGCAAATATACCACAATAAAAATAAGCAGCAATATAAATGAGTAGAAATAAATATTATAAGAAAATGATGAATAACAAATAAGTACTGAATAATATATCAGAGAGATGTGGTAAGGTGCATAGTGCAAAAAAGTGCATAAATAACCACAATAATATACGTAATGAAAAAATCACTAAGAAGAAATATAATATAGTGAGAGTGAACTAATAAAGTGCACCGTGATTTAAAAAAGATCAGATCCAATAAAGAAGGAAAAAAGAGAAAATTGGTCTGATCCCACTGAAAGTGATAATAGTGCACAATATAAATAATCACAGTGGTAAACAGTGACAATTTGATGAATATTCAAGATATAAACAATAAAGCCCAAACAAAAAAATTTATTTGGGTGGAGGTATCATAAAAAAGAAAAAAAGAATGAAGATAAAAAAACGTTAAAAAATGTTCATCATTTGTTATGAACAAAAAAGTTCATAAAGTGCCAGTGAAAAAATATTGCCGGAAGTGCGGGAAACTCCTACGGTGTGGGAAACTAATTGCTCTGTGGTGGTGAGCATAAATCCATAAACGAGTGAAATGGCCGCTCACCTCCAAGACACTCTAAATGAGTGTTTGTACCAAAGGTAACAAGGTCTCCACTGTAGGGATAGAGGTCCAATGATGGTTCCTTTAAGGCAAACTCGAGAAAGTCACGTTCATGCTGTGACGCAATGCGTCAGAAGCGTCTGACGTCACTTCCGGTCTTCGGCCGAGACCGGAAGTCCCTGGATTTCATTGCTTTACCGCTGCCACGCTACTTAATGCTCTTTACATTGATCCTAAATGTGAGTGCAATACTTTGATATGTTTAACCACTTTTCAACAGGGCCATAGCCGAAAGACGGCTACAGCGCGGTTGTCTAGTTCTGGGAGGGCGTACATGGACGTCCTCCCTGGGGCGCGCACACGGGAGTGTCTGTGCTCGCCGGGTCCCGGGGACCCGACGCATTACGTATCGCGGTAAAGGGCCAATGAGAGCGGTCCTTTACCAATGACGGAGCGATCACTTCACAACAAACCGGCGCATGTCCGGTTCATTTCTCTCCTCTCCTCTCGCACGCTGTACACAGCAATCGGTACAGCAGGAGAGGAGAGAAACTGCAGCTGCACGCCTCCTCTGCCTCAACTGTGCCTTGGATCAGTGCCTCCTCTGCCTCATCTGTGCCCTGGATCAGTGCCTCCTCTGCCTCCTCTGTGCCCTGGATCAGTGCCTCCTCTGTGCCCTGGATCAGTGCCTCCTCTGTGCCCTATCAGTGCCTCCTCTGTGCCCTATCAGTGCCTCCTCTGTGCCCTATCAGTGCCTCCTCTGTGCCCTATCAGTGCCTCCTCTGTGCCCTATCAGTGCCTCCTCTGTGCCCTATCAGCCTCCTCTGTGCCCTATCAGTGCCTCCTCTGTGCCCTATCAGTGCCTCCTCTGTGCCCTATCAGTGCCTCCTCAGGGCACAGAGGAGGCACTGATAGGGCACAGAGGAGGCACTGATAGGGCACAGAGGAGGCACTGATAGGGCACAATCAGTGCCTCCTCTGTGCTCTATCAGTGCCTCCTCTGTGCTCTATCAGTGCATCCTCTGTGCCCTATCAGTGCCTCCTCTGTGCCCCATCAGTGCCTCCTCTGTGCCCCATCAGTGCCTCCTCTGTGCCCCATCAGTGCCTCCTCTGTGCCCCATCAGTGCCTCCTCTGTGCCCCATCAGTGCCTCCTCTGTGCCCCATCAGTGCCTCCTCTGTGCCCCATCAGTGCCTCCTCTGTGCCCCATCAGTGCCTCCTCTGTGCCCCATCAGTGCCTCCTCTGTGCCCCATCAGTGCCTCCTCTGTGCCCCATCAGTGCCTCCTGTGTGCCCCATCAGTGCCCCATCAGTGCCCCCTGTGTGCCCCATCAGTGCCCCCTGTGTGTCCCATCAGTGCCTCCTGTGTGCCCCATCAGTGCCTCCTGTGTGCCCCATCAGTGCCTCCTGTGTGCCCCATCAGTGCCTCCTGTGTGCCCCATCAGTGCCTCCTGTGTGCCCCATCAGTGCCTCCTGTGTGCCCCATCAGTGCCTCCTCTGTGCCCCATCAGTGCCTCCTCTGTGCCCCATCAGTGCCTCCTCTGTGCCCCGTCAGTGCCTCCTGTGTGCCCCGTCAGTGCCTCCTGTGTGCCCCGTCAGTGCCTCCTGTGTGCCCCGTCAGTGCCTCCTGTGTGCCCCGTCAGTGCCTCCTGTGTGCCCCGTCAGTGCCTCCTGTGTGCCCCGTCAGTGCCTCCTGTGTGCCCCGTCAGTGCCTCCTGTGTGCCCCGTCAGTGCCTCCTGTGTGCCCCGTCAGTGCCTCCTGTGTGCCCCGTCAGTGCCTCCTGTGTGCCCCGTCAGTGCCTCCTGTGTGCCCCGTCAGTGCCTCCTGTGTGCCCCGTCAGTGCCTCCTGTGTGCCCCGTCAGTGCCTCCTCTGTGCCCCGTCAGTGCCTCCTCTGTGCCCCGTCAGTGCCTCCTCTGTGCCCCGTCAGTGCCTCCTCTGTGCCCCGTCAGTGCCTCCTCTGTGCCCCGTCAGTGCCTCCTCTGTGCCCCGTCAGTGCTCATCCGTGCCCCGTCAATGCCACGTCAGTGCTCATCCGTGCCACGTCAGTGCTCATCCATGCCACGTCAGTGCTCATCCATGCCCCGTCAGTGCTCATCCGTGCCCCGTCAATGCCACGTCAGTGCTCATCCGTGCCACGTCAGTGCTCATCCATGCCACGTCAGTGCTCATCCATGCCACATCCATGTCACGTCGGTGCTCATCCATGTCACGTCGGTGCTCATCCATGTCACGTCGGTGCTCATCCATGTCACGTCGGTGCTCATCCATGTCACGTCGGTGCTCATCCATGTCACGTCGGTGCTCATCCATGTCACGTCGGTGCTCATCCATGTCACGTCGGTGCTCATCCATGTCACGTCGGTGCTCATCCATGTCACGTCAGTGCTCATCTGTGCCACATCCATGCCACGTCAGGGCTAATCCGTGCCACATCCATCCCACATCAGTGCTCATCCGTGCCACATCTATGCCACGTCAGTGCCACTACAATGCTTATCAGTGCCCTACAGTGCCTCACAAAATTGTAAAGGGAAGTCAGGAAATGACGGTGCTCCCTGCTTGTTGGGCCTCTGTATGTGGCCAGGCTGTGGAAAAGTGTCACATATGTGGTATACTCAGGAGGAGTAGTAGAATGTATTTTGGGGTGTCATTTTTTGCTATGTACATGCTATGTGTTAGAAATGTCTTCTAAATGGACAACTTTGTGTAAAAAAAAAAAAAAAAGCGTTTTGGTTTTCTTTCCACATTTTCCAAAAATTTGTGGAAAAAAATGAAATGTTCAAAAGACTCATTATGCCTCCTAGATTATGCGTTGGGGTGTTTTCTTTCCAAAATGGGGTCATTTTATGGGGGTTTCCATTGTCCAGGTGCTCCAGGGCCTTCAAAAGTGTGATAGGTCGTCAGAAAATTATATGTGTAATTTTTGCTTCTAGAACGCCTGACGGTGCTCCTTGGATGTTGGGCCTCTGTATGTGGTAAGGCTGTGGAAAAGTCTCACACATGTGGTATCGCCATACTCAGGAGGAGTAGCAGAATGTATTTTGGGGTGTAGTTGCAAGTATGCCTGTACAGTGTGTGAGAAATAACTTCGTAATATTACCATTTTGTGAAAAAATATATATATTTTTTTAAAAATCTTCATTTTGCAAAGAATTGTGGGAAAAAATTACAACTTCAAAAAACTCACCATGCCTCTTACTAAATACCCTGGAATGTCTACTTTCCAAAAAGGGGTCATTTGGGGGGTATTTGTACTTTACTGGCTTGTTAGGGTCTCAAGAAATTAGATAGGCCGTCAGTACATCAGGTGTGATCAATTTTCAATGATTGGTACCATAGCTTGTAGACTCTATAGCCTTCAAAAAGACCAAAAAATGTATACTTATTTGGGTTATTTTTACTAAAGATATGTAGCAGTATAAATTTTGGCCAAAACTTATGAAGAAAAATGACTAAATTTGCAAAATTTAAAACCGAAACGAAGAAAAATTCATTTTTTTACAAAATTTTTATTTTTTTTCATTTATAGCGCAAAAAATAAAAATTCCAATTATTAAATACCACCAAAAGAAAGCTTTGTTTGTGTGAAAAAAAGGACGGAAATTTCATATGGGGACAGTGTTGCATGACTGAGTAATTGTCATTCAAAATGTGAGAGCACTGAAAGCTGAAAATTGGTCTGGTTAGGAAGGGGGTTTAAGTGCCCAATGGGCAAGTGGTCAAATAAATGTTTAAAAACGTACTACACCATGAAGTGCCTCCTTTTATCGTTGGTTTGAGCTTCAAACCCCACTTAGGATTTTACCCCTTGATGTTTTGATGCTGACTTTCAAAAAAGGACCCAACAAATTTGCCTTAAAGGAATAATCATTGGACCTCTATCCCTACAGTGGAGACCTTGTTACCTTTGGTACAAACACTCATTTAGAGTGTCTTGGAGGTGAGCGGCCATTTCACTCGTTTATGGATTTATGCTCCCCACCACAGCGTAATTAGTTTCCCGCACTTCCGGCAATATTTTTTCACCAGCACTTTCTCTATGAACTTTTTTGTTCTTTGTGAACTGATGAACATTTTTTAGCGTTTTTTTTTTTTTTATCTTCATTCTTTTTTCTTTTTTATGATACCTCCACCGAAATAAATTTTTTTGTTTGGGCTTTATTGTTTATATATTGAATATTCATCAAATTGTCACTGTTTACCACTGTGATTATTTATATTGTGCACTATTATCACTTTCAGTGGGATCAGACCAATTTTCTCTTTTTTCCTTCTTTATTGGATCTGATCTTTTTTAAAGCACGGTGCACTTTATTAGTTCACTCTCACTATATTATATTTCTTCTTAGTGATTTTTTCATTACGTATATTATTGTGGTTATTTATGCACTTTTTTGCACTATGCACCTTACCACATCTCTCTGATATAATATTCAGTATTTATTTGTTATTCATCATTTTCTTATAATATTTATTTCTACTCATTTATATTGCTGCTTATTTTTATTGTGGTATATTTGCACTGATTGTGCACACCACTATATCACCTTATTTACATTGATTTGCTGTTGCTTTGCTTAGTTATTGTTATTAGATGTGTATTCATATTTATCCTCTTGATTTTATATTAATTGGGGTTGATTGAGCGCCGGTTCTATTTATTGTTTTAATTATACTGTTCTAGAGGAGCCTCACTTTACACCCACGATCTGCAGGCTCCAAAAAAAAAATGCACCTTTTTCGAACTGCAAAAATGTGTCCATTATTAATATTGGTATTGTTGTTGTTATTATTTTAATAATAGGAACTTTGCTTTTAGGCTCTTGGGGGTGTCTGGTACATCCAGGCCTTGAAAGGGTTAAAACAAGCTCATGACCGCAGTAGTAGCTATCAGCGTGTATTTCTTTTGTTCAGCAGCTTTTTGTTTAATACATAAAAAAAAAGTTTTAGGAGTCTGTAGAGCCACCCGACCACTTTAACATGGCTGAGACTGCCAACAGACAATTTTTGTCACTGCTGCTGAAACATTCTGTGAAATGTAAAACAAATCTAAACACCCAACATATAGAATGCGACTTGACCATAAGGGTCATGGTGGTGGATGGTGCTGTAAACTAAGGTGCACATACATCATTCTGATATAGTTCACTAGAGATCTTGTAAGCGATTTAACCCCCATCCCCCAGCAGTTTGCTCATTTTTCTCTGCCCTGTTTTTTTATGCTACGCTTACACTGCAGTTTTTTGCCCTGTTTCTTGCCCTGATTTTCTGTCCTAGCCTTTCAAATATCTGTAAATGCGGTAGTTTGTAAGAGCTCTTTGTAAGGTCTTTTCTTTGAGGGGACATCTGTACACTTCATGTTTTCCATTAGGACAGGCGTGTCCTCAGCCAACGAGTCACTTGGGAGGAGCAGAGAGTGAGTAGGATGCAGACTCAGCTGAAAATCACAGCAGGCAGTTGCCAAATGAAATTTAATTAAACTGTTGCATAAGAACCCAGTACACAATATCGAAACACAACCATGTCACAAGTAGAGCACTTGTGCAAAATTCCCCACTTTTATCCTACGGCTTACCACCTATTATACCTTAAGCATCTTCTGGTTATGCTGAGTTATTGATCATATCTAAAGCCTGCCTGCTCACAATTGTGTACTGATTAAAAGACATTGCTGCCTAAATAAAACCCTACTTTTAATAGAAAAGTGTCGGGGAAAAAAAAATTAACAAGTATAAATACCTGCTGCAGCATCTATCCAATGCTGCATGTTTTCCCCCACTGACTCTAAGCCTGGGAGCTGAGCGATCACATGACTGCTGATTGCTCCATTTGTGGGTCCGCTTTGAGCAGAGTGTTGACGGTCAGCCTGCGTGGCCTTGTGTTGGCTGATTCTGGGCAAAGAAGAGCAAATCTAAGTGCTCTCCTGTTACCCACATGAGAAGTTTGGCTAAAAGTGCTTTGGCCATATTGCACTTCCGGAGAGTATTTTTGCAATTAGTGATTCAATTTTCTAGTGTGATATGTTGGGACAGCTTCTGTCATTAATAAAATATATAAAAGAAACTTATGCCACACATCTAATAAGGGGCCATTTATGCTTATGTAGATGAAAGAAAAATAATTACAAAGATATGGTATGCCTACAGGCACGTTTTCCCTTCATTAGTCAGAGAAGTGAAAGGGAGAAGGAAGCAAAGCATTAACCTCCCTGGCGGAATGATTGTTTCCGATTTTAGGTGCTGAAAGCGGTACCATTATTTTGCTAGTAATTCTTAAGGACGAGCAGCCCAAACCAACTATTTACATAAGATTTTTTTTTTTTTTTACTGTGCGTTCTTCTTTATAACATCTCGGGTATGATAAAGTTTGAAACCCAAAATCATAAATTATAATATAATAAATAACTATAAATAAGTTAAAGTGTGTGTGTGTGTGTATATGTGTGTGTGTGTGTGTGTGTGTATATATATATATATATATATATATATATATATATATAATAGTATGTGTAAAACTGCAAAGAATCTGTGAAGTTACCTGTGAGTAATGTGAAGCCAGGTTTTCAGCAAGAAGCCCCTGTAAAGTCCCATTGTTGAAAAAAAAAAAAACTACGTGCTGAAGAGGTTACAATTTGCAGAAGAACCACATCGACTGGCCTAAAGAGAAATATTGCAACATTTTGTGGACTTGTTGTCAGATTACCCCAAAACACTAAGTTCAAGCCACAGTACACTGTGAAGACAGTGAAGCATGGTGCCTCAAGCATCATAATATGGGGTTGTTTCTTATACCATGGTGTTGGGCCTATTTCTCTTTCATTCATTGAGGGACACGGCTCCTGATTCTTCTTAACTATTGGGTTATGCTGCCCCTTACAGAAGTAGGACACTAGGCAGGAAAAAACTTTACCACGCCTATGGGGCAGTCCCTGAGGGCATACACCCACTCACTCTGCTATAGGGTTGTTTGTTTCTGCCTAGTCAAGAGTAAGGACCTAGTTCACCTTCTGGGACTTTTTTTTATGTACAAAGGGAAAATTTGGTTTAAATTTTATTTTTTAGCTAGTTATGTTCCTGAGCGAACTACAAAAAACAGCCGGACTGGGCGTCAGACTGAATATTCTAGATCCTTAAGGTCTCCCAGTCTGACCAGCGAGCTTGTGCAGGTTGTAGCTCCGTGAGGCCTCGCCACGACCAAGCCCCAATAAACGGGGGCTGGCCCGCGAGTGAAACACCTCACTGGGATGCACACGACCTGGTGCGGCCTGAGTAGCAGCGTACCCCTTGGCCGTCAGCACCCCCACCCTGGGTAGTGAGGTAGTCTGTCCGGAGTGGCGCCCGCCCGAATGTCGTGGTATGGTGAGTAGTGTCCTCCCATGTCTCTTGCTGTCTTGGGGCAGACGTTGGCCCCGGGACGGTCGGACCCTTGGATAACCCCATTCCCCATGGCTCTTTTGTATGTGCCAGGCTCCCCCAGGGCCAACCTCCCCACTAGTTATAAGGGGGTACCCTGGTGATGAGGGTCCTCAGGGGGAGTTGTGCCGATGCCGCTATTGCGTGATCTGCTGGGGGGGGTTAATCCTGGTGGGGATCCCTGCCACGGTACCCCTGATGCCAAATGATTGCTGGACCCCTCTGGGGATCCTGGAGACCGTATAGCGCGCCGCGGATGCCGCCGTTTTCTTATAGATCGCTCAGCAGTTATTTTTAGAAGTTCCCATTTAAATGTATGAGCGGCCATTTTTTTGTGGTATCCCCATGGAAATGCATTGGACGGCCATTTTCTCAGAGTCCCTGGACCCTGTACGGCAGGGAGTGGCTAGGCCTTTACTCTAGTGCTGACCCAGGTACTGCCTCTTCCTGTAAGGATCAATTTCTGCACATTTCAGACCGACTCTGCTATCCTTGATATCTGGCAGTGGTGAGTCTATGGGGGGTCCTTGTAGGTCGCTCTCTCACCCCGCTAATTGCAGTACTTAGTAACTGGGACTTGTAGTACCGCTGGTGCACCTATGTGGGGCCGTTTTTTGTCGCAGTATTCTTTAAAGTGACTCTGCGCTTTCCTGTGTCCACATGGAGTCCCAGGAGCAAGTATCACCTGCTGATCCCCTCCTTGGTGTTGCGGGGACCTCCGGGTCGCAACCCCTGTCTGCTGTAAATGCAGTTTTGGAAAACCTGGTGTCAAAAGTGGATTTGGTCTTAAAGAAGACAACTAGTAAAAAGCGCTCAATTTCCTCTCCTGCCTCTCCTGTATCCTTGGATTCTGAGGTTGATATGGCTGCCACGGTGCTACCCTGAGGGTTCTGAGTCATCGCACTCTGATGGTGATGACGATATATGCTCATCTGCTGCCACACAGCAAAATGCGCTGCCGGAGGCACTTAGTGTCAGTGCGAATGATTCTGCAGTGTCAGGGATGCAGGTGTCATTTAGCTCACGCAAATCCCCGAAGTAGGGCAAGGTTTTCCCTTGTCCAGACAATTTTGTC
Organism: Pelophylax lessonae; assembly: GCF_965119305.1. NCBI lineage: Eukaryota > Metazoa > Chordata > Amphibia > Anura > Ranidae > Pelophylax > Pelophylax lessonae. The sequence goes on along the minus strand of NC_138769.1, from coordinate 151,195,409 downwards.
AAAAAAGTTCGAACAGTGGGGGTGCCTCAAACACATATTAGTGGTGCTGAAGCGCTTTAAGAGGCGCTATCCCTTCGCGGACGCTTTAACCAATAAATGGACCGTTCCACCAAAGGTGGACCATCCAGTCTCCAGAGTAAACAAATCTACTGTGGGTCCCGGAACCATGAACCTCCTTGATTGAGGACAAATAGGTCCACGAACTGATCCGATTAGGTTACAAGATCGAAGTCAGATGCCAACCGCCGGACAGATTCATTCTGTCCAATCTACACCTATCTTAAGATCGGTTAAGGGATCTACGAGAGGCGGTGCAAGATCTGCTGTTGCAAAGGGTGATTGTGCCGGTTCCCTCTCGGAAATGCTTTCAAGGGTTTTATTCAAACCTGTTTACTGTTCCCAGGAAAGAAGGGAAGGTGCATACAATTCTGGACCCCAGGGCTCTGAATCGCTTTGTGTGGGTACAGAGGTTTCAAATGGAGTTAATTTGCACGATAGTGGCGTCCCTACACCAAGGGGACTTTTTGGCCTCTATCGATATCAAGGACGCATATCTGCACATCCGTATTTATGGTGGACACCAGCGTTTTCTTCGCTTTGCGGTAGGAGAGGAACATTATCAATTTGTGGAGTTACCCTTTGGTCTCGTCTCCGCCCCAAGGGTCTTCACCAAAGTGTTGGCTCCGGTATTGGCATTACTGCGACAGTGGGAGATTGCGGTACTAGGGTACCTGTTATACAGCATTCTGTCCTCCTTGCGGACCTGCATGCAAGCTCTAGGCCTGATGGTGTCTACCGTCGAGGCGGTTCTGTTTGCTCAGTTCCACACGAGAACGAGACCTCTGCAAAGGGAAATTCTTGTTAAGTGGAACAAGGATCCAAAATCCTTGGACAATCTGATTCGGTTGAGTCAAAACACATGAAATGCTCTTCTGTGGTGGCTCAGTTCCTTGGCCCTGCATCAGGGCAAATCCTTCCTTCCATTGTATTGGTCAATGGTAACCACAGATGCCAGCCTATCTGGCTGGGGAGGAGTACTTGGAAAGCTTTGTGTCCAGGGGACCTGGACTCTGGAAGAGTCCCGACTCCGGATCAATATTCTTACGTCAATATTCTTCCGTGGCTTACGTCAATCATCAAGGGGGCACCAAGAGTGTCCTGACGGCCCGGGAAGTGGCCGAGATCCTAAAGTGGGCAAAAAATTTTGTTTCAGCCGTGCATATTCCCAGACTGGAGAACTGGCAGATGGATTACCTGAGTCAGATGTTGAATCGGGGAATAGTCTCTACACCCAAAGGTGTTTCACCTGCTGTGTGTCCAGTGGGGGACACCCGATGTGGACCTGTTGGTCTCTCGACTCAAGAAGGTACAGAGGTTTGTAGCCAGGTCTCGGGATCCACTGGCCGACGCCACAGACGCACTGGTGGCTCCTTGGGGTCAGTATCGGCTGATCTATGCGCTTCCTCTGCTGAAACTTCTGCGGAGGCTTCTGCACAGAATAGAGGTGGAAGGGATTCCAGCCATTCTGCTGGCCCCAGACTGGCCTCGCCAGTTGTGGTACACAGATCTGATAAGATTGGTCGCCGATGCTCCTTGGAGACTTCCTCTCAGGGAAGATCTGTTGTCTCAAGGGCTGATCTTCCATCCTGCTTTAGTCGCCGGCTTTAACAGCGTGGCCATTGAAAGCCAGGTATTGAAGGATAGGGGTCTCTCTCTCTCCCTCTCAGTGATTCCTACACTGTTGAAGGCTAGAAAATCTACCTCTAGGAAGATTTATCATTGTACTTGGAAATCGTACATCTCATGGTGTGACTGGCTTAAGGTGCATCCACGCTCCTTTTCAGTGGCCAGGATTTTGGCTTTTCTGCAAAGAGGGGCTGAACAGCGGTTGACCTTGGGTACTATTAAAGGCCAGGTGTCGGCTGTGGCAGTGTTTTTTCCAACCCCCTATAGCTACACATTCCTTGATTCATACTTTTTATTCAAGGAGTTCGCCATATGGCTCCTCCGATACGGTCCCCGTTACCTCCGTGGGACCTTAATTTGGTACTGTGTGTCCTTCAAAAACCTCCCTTTGAAAACATTAGGAAGATTCCTCTGCTTACAGAGTGTCTGAATTGGCGGCACCATCCTGCCAGTCACCTTATCTGGTGGTCCACAGAGATAAAGGGGTACTTCAACCTAATCAGTCGTTTCTTCCTAAGGTGGTTTCTGATTTCCATTTGAATGAAGACATTGTGCTGCCTTCACTCTGTCCTAAGCCCGAGCATCCCAAGGAAACTGCCTTGCATTCCTTGGATGTGGTTTGGGCAATTAGGGTTTACCTGGTGGCTACGGAGTCTTTCAGGAAGTCAGACTCCCTTTTTGTCCCTATGGAAGGGTTTGGCTGTGTCTGCTGCGACCATATCAAGATGGATCAGGCAGACGGTGGTACAGGCTTATTCAATTAAGGGTCAGGTTCCACCTTTCCTTGTGAAGGCGCATTCTACTAGGGTGCTGAGTGCCTCTTGGGCTTTTTGCGATCAGGCATCCGTAACACAAGTTTGCAAGGCAGCAACTTGGTTGTCTGTGCACACGTTCACAAAATTCTACAAAGTAGATGTGTTGGCATCTTTGGATGATGCTTTTTGCCGCAAGGTTTTGCAGGCTGCTGTTTAAAAGAAAACAAAACTTTCTTTTGAAGGGGTATGTGGTTTCTTAGGTGAGCTCCAGTTGTTCCTGGTTGAGCTCCATGTTACCTGGTTGGTTAAGTTTAGCCTTTGGGAATTACGTTCTTTTCTGCATTGTTTTCCCACCCTCATGCAAATACTGCTTTGGGATGTCCCAATGGTTAAGAATATGGAGCTGCGTCTGTCAATGAACGATAGAGAACTGGATTTTTGACTTACTGTAAAATCCTTTTCTCTGAAGTCCATTGACTGACGCAGCACCCGCCCCTCTATTTCTGAGTGGGTTGGGTTTTTTTCTTCTGACACTCTTGCAACAAAACTGAATCCTATAGCAGAGTGAGTGGGTATATGCCCTCAGGGACTGCCCCAAAGGCATGGTAAAGTTTATTTCCTGCCTAGTGTCCTACTCCTGTAAAGGGCAGCATAACCCAATGGTTAAGAAGAATATGGAGCTGCGTCTGTCAATGAACTTCAGAGAAAAGGATTTTACGGTAAGTCAAAAATCCAGGTTTTTCCTTTTCTATGTATTTTGTTTCTGTGAGATTCTACAATCAATTGTTGTACTGGGCGACGGACTGGATAATCTAGATCCAGAGGTTCTGCCAGTCTGGCCAGCGAGCGCGTGCAGACCGCAGCTCCACACTAGGTTGGTCACCACCTACCCCCTGTACGGGGGCTGGCCTGTGGATTAAACGTCTCACGAGGACGCATACAACCTGGCCTCGGCCTTTGTCACAGCGTTTCTCCTGGCTTACAGCACCCACATTACGATGGAGAGGTGGTTTGTCCGGAGCGGTGCCCATCCTGTTCCTGGTATGGTAAGTAGCTGTCCCCTCTCTACACCTGGAGGGTTTTGGGATTGACGTGGGCCCCTTCCTGGGACGGTGGGACCCCCGGATTCCCCCTCCCCCCCAGAACCTCTAAAATTTTGGTGGTCGCTGTGGGTCTTTTGGCCATCCCCCCTTTCTAGGTGAGGTTATGAGCTGGCTGTTTCCACATGCTCTTAATGGGGGCTGGGTGGAGTTGCTGCTGACCGGGTTTTCCTGGTGCGCAAAGGGGGGGTTGAGCAGGTCTCATGCCACCCTGGGGGTTGGTGACTAGGGCAGGGATGTCCACTGGACTTCCTGCAATGGTCTTTGGGCTGGGGGAGTGGATAGTTTAGCATCCGCGGGTACGCACCTCACACGGCTGGATCGGCCGAAAATTTAGGCTGCGGCTTTGCGCTTTCCCCTCCGCTTATCCTGGGTGGTCGGCTCCGCTGTGGCTCCCGTCCAAGCGTCTGGGCGCCCACAAAATTTAGGCTGTGGCCTGTTAGGCCATGGCCTTGCGGCCGAGTCAGCCGCCTCTGTTGGGGGGCAGCCCCAGTGCGTTTAGCTGAAGCTAAACCTTTGGGCATCTCTACCTTTGGGCATCTGCCGGGCTGGGATCCGTGCACTTGCGGCTCGGCCTCCACAAAAATTTAGGCTGCGGCTTGCGGACTTCTAACCTATTTGGTCAGCTTGGCGCCTCCCTTGGAGGGGGTGGTGCTGTGGCCTTGCTGCCTTTGTGTGGGGCAACTTGACCCTTTTAACGCTGTGAGTACCCTGCCTGCGTATCCGTGTCGCAACGAGTGGCCCACTTTTAAGGGGACTATTTCCTATTATGCCTCTCCCCCTTGTAGAGGATTGCCTGTTTGTAGCTTCCTTGATTGACATCATTAAGGGTCTCGCAGGGGTGAAGACTTCCACAGGCTAACAAGGGCAAGGTTCCCTGTCGTAGATGTGGGCCATTCTCCTCGGCTCATACGTTTTTTTTTCGTCCCTCAGGGTCTCAAGACAAGGGATCAAAAGTCAGGGGCTCCACCGGAGGTTCCAAGAGGACCTGGTCTGGCAAGCCACAAGAGGGCTCTTCCAGACCTGCGGACAAGGCTGCCTCTGCATGAAGAGGGCCCCCACACATGTATCTGGGATGGGGGGAGGTCTTTGCTGGTTTCTGGATCCATGGACCTCCCTGGTATAGGAGACATGGTTCCACAAAGTTATTTCGTCAGGCTAAGAGTTCGAGTTCAGTCTTACCCCTCGGAAAGATTCTTTCCTACCAACCTGCACTTGTGCCCAGATCACTTACCAGTCACCTTGGGGGTAGTGCAAGACTTTGTTCCCTTAAGGGCCAGTTCCAATTTTGAAATTTTTTTCAGGGGTTTTTACTCAAACTTCTTTACAGTTCCCAAGATCGCAAGGTACGTCCCATTCTGCACCTCAAGGCGCTAAACTGCTGGTGCGAGTACAGAGGTTTCGCGTGGAGTCCATTCACCACATGGTAGTGGCGTCCCTACGTCGGGGGGGGGGGGGGATTTCTTCTCGCTTCTATCGACATCAACGACGCCTACCTGCACATTCTCATGTCACCAACGCTTCCTCCGTTTTTGCTGTGGGCGAGGAGCATTATCGGTTTGTGGTGTGGACCTTTGGTCTCGCTTCTGCTCCTTGGGTCTTCACAAAAGTTTTGGCCCCGGTGCTGGCATTTTTTGAGTCAGCGGGGGATCGCGGTGCTGGGGTACCTGGACGTTCTTTTTCTGCGAGCAGTGTCTGACTGACCGGATGGACAACTGGAGATTGCTCTGCGAACTCTGATGGGGTTCGGTTGGATTCTTCAGGAGTCTGCTTTTGTTCTGTCCATAAAAACGGGACTATCTGGGTCTGACTCTGGACTCGGCCTCAGCCAGAGTGTTTCAGCTTTGGTTGTTCAGCAATGTCTTGAGTTTTTCCAGAGGAAGAATTGCCTCCTGCAGGCTGTCATCCCTCCGGGGTTGCATGCAGGTGCAGGGCCTGATGGTGTCAACCCTCGATGCAGTCTGTTTGCACAGTTCCATACAAGATCTCTGCTAACGAGATTCTGGTGAAATGGGACAAGGATCCATGGTCTCTGGAGGTGGCTTTGTTCTCTGTCACTTCAACAGGGAAATATCCTTTCTCCCCCTGAACTGAACGGTTGTCACCATGGATGCCAGCTTGTCTGGGTGGGGAGGCGTCCTCAGCACAGATGTGCTCAGGGGGTCTGGACTCTGGCAGAGTCCAGACTGCCAATTAGTGTTCTGCAACTCGGAGCGAACAGCCTTTGTCTGGCTGATTGGACATTGGACAGTTCGTCTTCAGGGGTTTCTGGAACAAATTAATTTGGACAATGCCACGGCTGTGGTCTGTCAATCACCATGGGGGCACAAATAGTGTCCTGGCAGTTCGGTAAGTAGCCGGCATTCTAAGGTGGGCTGACCGATACATTCCAGCCCTCTCAAATCTTTGCCACGACTTCTGTGCAGGATCAAAGCAGAGGGGATTCTGTCCAGACTGACCTTGCCGGTCTTGCTACGCCGATCAGGTACAGCTGGTCACTGATGGTCCTTGGGGACTTCTCTCAGGGAGGATCTGCTGTCCCAAGGACTGATCTTTTATCCTGCTTTATGGTTGCTGGCTTTGACGGCTTGGCTTTTTGAACACCAAGTGCTGAAGGATGGAGGTTTTTCTGAGTCGGTGATTCCTATGCCGTTGAAAGCTAGGAAATCTACTTCTAGGAAGATCTACCATCGTACGTGAAAGATGTACTTTGCGTTGTGAGTGTCTCTTGGGGTTCATCCTTGCTCCTTCTCGGTGGATCGGATCTTAACCTTTTAACGGGGGATTAACAGAAATGTTAATGACAGCTATGAGTCTTTTAGGAAGTCACACTTTGTGCTCACGTATGGACCTCGCAAAGGGTTGTCCGCTTTTTCTGCAACCATTTCCAGATGGATCAGACAAACGGTGTCTCAGGCCTATTGCATTAGGGGTCAGGTTCCTCCTTTACCTGTCAAGGAGCACTCTACTAGGGCGCTTAATGTCTCCTGGGCTTCTGTCATCAAGCGTCAGGGACGCAGGTTTGCAAGGTGGCCACCTGGTCGTCGGTGCACACTTTTACAAAATTTTTGTAAAGTGGATGTGCTGGCATCTACGGATGCTTTATTTGGCTGCAAGATTTTGCAGGTTGCTGTTTAGAGGACCTGGTGTATTTCTTTTTTTTTTTTTTTTTATTCAGGTCAGCTCCAGTTTATGGTTGAACTCCATGTTACCTGGTTGGCTATGGTTAGCTTTGGGAATTTTTTCTGTTTTTTTTCCCCCACCCCTCATCTTCAACACTACTTTGGGACGTCCCAATTGTTAAGAAGATTTAGGAGCTGTGTCTGTCAATGAATGAAAGAGAAAATGGGATATTTAAATTACCGAAAAATCCATTTATCTGATGTTCATTAATGCACACAGTACCCACCACTCTGTGGAGTTGGCTTTCTTCTGACACTGCTTGTAACAAAACGAAATGCCCTTGAATGAGTGTTTCACCAGATAATGACCCCAAACGCCAGTGAGCGAGCAGCATCTTGGTTCCAGACCAACAGGATTGACATTATGGAATAGTCAGCCCAATCTGTAGACCTTAATCCAATAGAAAACTTGTGGGATGACATCAAAATTGCTGTTCCTGAGGTAAAACCAAGAAATTCAAAGGAATTGTGGAATGTAATGCAATTGTCCTGGGCTCAAATAACTGCTCACAGGTGCCAGAAGTTGGTTGTCTCCATGCAACACAGATGTGAAGCAGTTCCATGGTTTTTACAATATTTGATTTTAACAATGCCTGTGTATGTGTTTTGTATACCCTCAGTGGCGGCAACAAAAAGCCTCTTCAAAGAGTTAACGGGGTTCTTTTCAGCTGATGTGGGCACATCAAAATGCTATTGTGCATTGTCCTCATGAAATAATCTGAGTTTATAAATAATGCTATACATTGGAATAATCAATGGAGGCACACAAATAGGCAGTCATTTCTGACTTCTATTTATTTAAATATTATTCTGTTTGGTTACTAAACTGATCGCTAAAGCTAAAAATGTTTTTTTATTTTAAAGTCTCATTTTTGTCTCAACTGGAGTGCAGCCAATCCGCTTTTACGTTTTAATTTTGGAAGCTGTGTGTGTGTGTGGGGGGGGGGGGGGGGGGGATATACATCTATATCACACTATATTGTCAAAAGTATTGTGACACCTGCCTTACGTGCACATGAACTTTAATTGCATCCCATTCTTAGTCCGTAAGGTTCAATGTTGAGTTGGCCCAGCCCTTGCGGCTATAACCGCTTCAACTCTTCTGGGAAGGCTGTCCACAAGGTTTAGAAGTGTGTCTATGGGAATGTTTGAACATTCTTCCAGAAACGTATTTGTGAGTTTAGGCACTGATGTTGGACAAGAAGGCCTGGCTTGCAGTCTCCGCTCTAATTCATCCCAAAGGTGGGCCAACTGCAGGCCAGTCAAGTTCCTCCACCCCAAACTCTCTCATCCAAGTTGGGAGCATGAAATTGTCCAAAATGTCTTGATATGCTAACGCTTTGAGTTTCCTTCACTGGCACTAAGGGGCCAAGTCCAACCACTGAAAAACAACCCCACACTGTAATCACCCCCCCCCCCCCCCTCCACCACCATATGATTTAGACCAGTGCACAAAGCAAGGCCCATAGACATGGGTGAGCCAGTTTGGGGTGGAGGAACTTAACTGGCCTGCGCAGTCCTGACCTCAACCTGATAAAACACCTTTAGATAGAATTAGAGTGGACACTGCGAGCCATGCCTTCTCGTCCAACATCAGTGCCTGACCTCCCAAATGCGCTTCTAGAATAATGGTCAATCATTCCCATAGACACACTCCTAAACTGTTAGAACCGCAAAGGGTGGGCAAAGTCAATATTCAACCCTACGGACTAAGACTGGGATGCCATTGAAGTTCATGTGTGTGTAAAGGAAGGCATCCCAATACTTTTGACAATATAATTTGTGTGTACACTCACACTCTTAAAAACATATACACCACGGTATTACCTGCCTGGAATTTGCATGTTCTTCCTGTGCCTGCGTGGCTTTCCTCCAGATACTCGGGTTTCCTCTCACTCTCCAAAGACTTGCTCGTAGGTTAATTGGCTTCTTTGTAAATTAGCCCTAGTATGTGTACGTAGGAATCTGAGTCGGGGACCTGAGATTGTAAGCTCCTTGAGGGCAGGGACTGCAGTGGATGTTTAATATGTATGTGTACAGTGCTGCAAAAAATGGTGGCGCTATAAAAGTACCTGTAATTGCAAAAATGAATACATGTATGTACTATATAAAATATATAGTCCACATGCAGTACTTAAACTAAAAGCTAGGTGAAAAAAGTCCTATCTTAAAAGAAGTTCCTCAACCAACTTCCATGCGTGAGAAAAACATACCACAACACCGTAAGGTATTAATATCTCCTTAGCAGAGGTAGAAAACATTTGGGCAGTGAATCATGGGTCTCTCAAATCCATGGTAAAGGACTGGTTCAACACTCTAGCAGGTCATTACGAAGCTCACTGGATGACAAGTAGAGAGGAGCCGATCCTAACTGGATGACCATAGACATTCACCACTTAACCTCACCGAACACAGGGAGCGTGTCATAGAACAAATAGAAAACTCATAGTGAAGTCCGTATGTCCAATAATATTTAAATTGTACTTACAATGTTGCAAACCTCAGAATGTAATGATCCAAATACCGTGGCTCTAGCGCACTTGTTGCGTCGGACTGCCTGATGCCTTTCAGCCAATGGGCCTTCCTCAGAGGCGTGGCCTTCCTCAGAGGCGTGCCCTTCCGACACAAGCACGCCCTCTTATCTGTAACAACCGAAATTGACATCAGCGCCCAGAACGTGCGTTACACCAATGTGAAAACCGGAAGCGGTGGGCCTAGCAATCATGCGTTCAAAGGACCAGAACTGGAGAGGTTCCAACGCCGGAATTATCTCTAACGGTGATAGAATTCTAAACATGATACAGGTGCTTAAGACCTTAATAGAGCATCAATTGTAATGACTATACCTAGCAGATAACACTAATAGAAACACAAAAAGGAAACCTCAATACTTAAAAACCGATGCCTCCAACAAATAGTGACACAAAAAGTGTCTCCATCTAGAGGACAAAAAAGATATTAACCAGTAGCTAATTATTTCAAGAAGGTATAAAACCACAAGATTGCACATAATAAAATTACCATCATTTAAAATAAAAGATCTACAAAAAGGAAAAAGGCCAACCCCTAGGATAACTAAGGACCTTCTAATAGTTAAAAAGGTCCTTCTCTAGCTATTAAACAGTTCACGTCCCAATCGATATGGAGTCTTAGAAACTCGAGGTTAGAAACTCGCTGGATAAATGATTTAAAGTGTTACGCCCCTTTTGGACTCTGTCGCTTAGGAAGAGAACGGTTTTATTAACAATAGCTAGAGAAGGACCTTTTTTATTATTCAAAGGTCCTTAGTTATCCTAGGGATTAGCCTTGTAACGTTTTGTAGATCTTTAATTCATTTTAATCTTTAATGATGGTAATTTTATTACGTGCAATCTTGTGGTTTTATACCTTCTTAAAATAATTAGCTATTGGTTAATATCTTTTTTGCCTTCTAAATGGAGCCACTATTTGAGCGTCACTATTTGTTGGAGGCATCGGTTTTAAAGTATTGAGGTTTCCTTTTTGTGATACTATTCGTGTTATCTGCTATGTATAGTCATTACAATTGATGCTCTATTAATGTCTTAAGCACCTGTATCATGTTTAGTATTCTATCCTTGTTCTTGAAATACTTCCGGCATCGGAACCTCTCCAGTTGCGGTCCTTGGAACGCATGATTGCAAGGTCCAGCGCTTCCGGTTTTGACATCGGCGCAACACACGTTCTTGGCGCTGACGTCAATTCTGGTTGTTACAGATAAGAGGGCGTGCTTGTGTCAGAAGGCCACGCCTCTGACCAAGGCCCATTGGCAGAAACGCGTCAGCCAGCTCAACACAAGCACGCTAGAGCCGCGGTATTTGAATCATTACATGCTTTTTGATGTTTGCATCATTGTAAGTACAATTTCAATAAATGTTATTGGACATACGGACTTCACTATGCGTTTTCTATTTTTTCTATTACCTGCTTCCTGTGTTTTGGTGAGGTGGGGAATGTCTATGGTCATCCAGTTTGGAACTGCTCCTCTCTACTTGTCATCCTATGAGCTTCGTAATGACCTGCTAAGGTGTTGAACCAGTCCTTTAGCGTGGATTTGAGAGACCCGTGATTCACTGCCCAAATTTTTCCTACCTCTGGTAAGGAGATATTAATACCTCACGGTGGTGTGATGTGCTTTTCTTACGCACAAAAGTTGGTGGAGGAACTTCTTTTAGGATTGGACTTTTTTCACCTAGTTTTTAGTTTAAGCACTGCATGTGGACTATATATTGTTTACATATTTTGTCAACAAAATGTATGCTGGCTGCTTATTGAAGGATTTATAATTAACTTAAGTGCAGATACTCCCACCCCTTGTTTCTTATGTACTGTATAAAGGCAAGCTGCTTAAAGTAATAATTTGCCTGACTTGGTCATATTTTCCCTACAGACATACATTGGGTCAGTCTTGGTATCTGTCAATCCTTACAAAGAGTTGGAGATTTACAGCAAGCAACACATGGAGAGATATCGTGGAGTTAGTTTCTATGAAGTGTCTCCTCATATGTAAGTAATTTTCACTTTTTTTAAGATCCAAAAATCTGCTATTCATTGATTGTAAGCTTCTTAAGGGCAGGGACTGACGTGAATGTAGATATTATATGTAAAGTGCTGCGTAAATTAGCAGTGCTATAAAAGTGCATAGAATACTCCTAATGTATTTTTTTTTTTTTTTGTGATGCATGATACTGACAGATTTTCTAATTCTTTAACTTTTATGCTTTTAGTGCAGTATAAACTAGTACTTGTGCATGATATATAGTTTTTTTTTTTTTTTTTATCCAAAGAAGTTTTTTTTTTAAAACTAAATTGTTCAAAAGAAGTATTCCAGTGTTCGGTGCCAATGGATTTTTTCCTCCCTGTTGTAGGCTACTTTTTTTTGGTCTGCCCTGGAAATATGGAAAGATTTATTTTCCTTTATGGGTTGGCCTATTCCTTTAATGCCGCAACTGCTGTGTGTTATTTGTGACCAGTGTTTCTGAACTATTTGCTGGTTGCTAGGCCACTGTGGACCTAAAGCACCAAGAATTTGTGCATTTTATATATAGCATGTATTTTCTAGTTCCCAGAAAAAAAAAAAATATATTTTGTCTCCTCATCAAAGTTTAACTTGGAACAACTAAATATACAAAAAAAGAGAAATTCTCTTTTGCCAAAAAATTACTAGCATTGCAGCATGTCCCTCAGTCTCTGTCGCTTTGCCTTAGATTACGTTATTAGTGGCTGTTGGTATTGACACATTTCCTATTTTCTGGGGCTCCTTTTCTAGCAAACTGAGCTGGATCCTACAGTGCATACTGTGCTTTTTCTGGGCCCAAATTCCTTATTTGACGTGTTTTGAGTTTGAGTAGGAACTGTTTTGTTGGTGATTTTTTTTTTTTTTTAAGCCCCCTTGTTAGTAGAGGTATTAGGACAAAGTAATTTAGTATGTACTCATTAGGAGTACATACTACACTAGAAAAAGTAGCGAACACTTTTGGTATACAGATTGGAACCAACATGAATCATGGACTAGGTGCAGTTCATAGAAAGGGCCAGTTCACACCAGTATATAATAAGCAAACACTCTGGTCAGCGCTGATAATAGAGGGGGCCATTTGGGGTGCAAATCCACAAGCAAGCTGCAAATGGGCTACTCTTTGCTCTTGTTCATGCAAAGCAGGTACCACTAGACTTCTAAACGCTGCCCGCAAGATCGGCCTTGCTGCCCCCTTCAGTTTGGGTAAATAATTACTCAAACAAAGGAAAGGACGGTGAGCAGGCCTTGTGCAATATCATAAACTTTTTTTTGAATAAATAAAACAAATCCCTATGTACTCACAAAGGTACGTTACATAGTGCATGTGGAGCTCTGAAGAGAACTTAGCCCTTGAAACGCGTCAACTGTGCCTCTGCAGATGGACATGTTTCCCTGTTACAGGAGCGATCTATGTACTATGTAACATACCTCTTGTGAGTACATTCACATTGGTGTTATTTATGTATTCAATAAAGAGTTTTATGGTATTGCACGAGGCCGGTACGGCTGCTTCATTTGCTTTGTTCCAGTTCACACCAGAACGCAGTGTTCTATGGGTATTTCCCGCAATGCGTTTAAAACACACTGTTGCGATCTGCAGCAGGTGTTATTAGGTTAATGGCACCCCAAACCCAAGTCTCAAACACAGTGCGTTTGCCTTCACCGAATTGAGTGGTACAGAAGTACCATGCAATATGGTTGCAGTGAGCTTCCAAAAGTAGTGCATGCGCTACTTTGGTGCAGCGCAATTTCAGCATTTTCGAAATTAACTGGCTGAAATTTCACCCAACAGGATGCATGTGAATCGCATAGTGCGTTCCTCTACTCTTCCTGGTGTGAACCGGTCCTAAATGTTAAAGTAGGTGTTTTAGGAACTAAAAGACCAAAAGGAGCTCATATGTTGTTTGTTTCTTCGTTTTTAGCACAAGATCTTGGGGCTTTGATAGTTGTGAAATCAAATTTTTCCTGTTTTTGATAGGTCATTGCTTTTCCTGGAAGTTTCTATTGTTATAACCCTGTGATGCACATGTAATTTTAAGAGAAAGGAAGTACTAATTTTCTAAAAAGTCACTAGAAAGCATGTGTCGGTTTCAAAATAATTGCATCAGGTGGAACCCTGCAGTTTATATAACTGATTTGCAGATGATTTTTTTTTTTTCACAAGAAGTGGATTCTAATTTTAGGTTGGGTGTGGTGGAGCTTCATCTTATGGCGGTCTGTAGCTTTAGCACAGGATGGGAGGTGTGATGCAGAGATACTGATGTGATGCCAAGGCCTGCCATAAATGGAGCAAATTTCTTTTCTGCAACCAGGGGTGGCAGGAAAGGGAAATTCACATGACTCCCCTATCAACAGACAGTGTTGACAGTGGAATCCCTCCCACTGAGCCATTGTGTTCTCCCGGCAGGGGAAGCCGTCCCAGCCGGTAGAAGACTGTGATTGTTGCTACATGCTATAGCAGCAGCTAGCAATAATCACATGTAAAATCCAACAGGCTGGTTATTATACCAAAGTTGTTTAATCAACGTTGGTAAATTCAGCCTGCCAATACATGGTTCGAATCTCGGCCGGTTCCTGCTGAGCCACACCAGATTCTAACCTTCTATGGCTGGCTTTGGACAGAGGCATCCAGTTGATCCTCTCTGCATGATGCAGATTCTTCCCCCCCTAAACTATGTTTTGATCCAGTTGCAAAGCATTTCCAAAAGTAGTGCATGCACTACTTTCGGTGTGGTGCAATGTCATTTCAGCCCATTTGAAATCTGTGGACTGAAATTACACTGTCCTGATCACATGCGAATTGCACAGAAACACACAGCGTGTTCATGTGCAATTCATAGTGTGAATGGGCCTTCAAGCTGTGAAAAATTAACAAAAAACCCAGGGCAAAAAAGAGCCTTTAAGTGTAGCATATAAAACCAAGATATTATTTTTTTTTTAACAAAAACTAAATAAACTCTCACAAAAGGAGAAGCAATCAGTTATTAAACAAAACTGGGGAGGATGATTCATTGCACCGGGAACACTGAATGGAGAGGAGAGCCAGCCTAAGCAGACACAGGGGATCTCCCTTTGTGATTTACACTGCTTCGAGCAAAGAAGCTGGCCGCTGTCAAACTTAAGTTCCCACCTCCTGGATCGGCTCCTATGATAAAGTCACACTGGTTCAATAACCCGGGCATTGGACCAGTGTGCTGTCCATCGTAGCAGCCAATCCAGGAGGCAGGAACATGTTTGACAGCGGCCGACTCTCCTCCCGATTCAGGCTGGGAATCCCATCCCATTGCAGTGTTTCATCTTCCACACAGTTTTGTTTAATGACCGATCCCTTCTCCTTTAGTGAGTGTATTTATTTTTTGCTTTAATAAACATTTGTCATACTACACTACACTTTTATCATGAGTTCTTTGTTTAGACGACTCTCTCCCAACTCAGGCTGGCACCAGCCCTGCATGACTGTGGTAGAAGCGGTGCGGTCGGCACTGCTCTATTGTCTGTCTGGAGTACATTAACTGTCAGGCTGGGTTCACACTATTGTGATGTCAGACATTGCATGTGATTCGCACCGCATTGCTGTGCAGATCACGTGCAATGTCTGTGTGATGAGAATTAAGCCGTACAAACTGGCTGAATTCACATCACATTCATGAAATCCCATTCGGACAAAAATTATGCAGCACCTTTTTTTGGTCTGCACTGGAATTGGATCGCATGGATGTTCACACGGATTCCTGCAATATTTGACAGTATGCACTGCGATCTGCGAACCGATCTGGGGGTGTCATTAACTTTGTTTTGACACCCTCAGCGGTTCCCATAGGGCAGTGTGAACTGCCTGCGAGAGGCATGCGATGCAGGAACCCGCACTGGAATCATGCTGGTTCCTGCATTGCAATAGTTTTGTGCCCTGCACCATTTTTGTCCAAATGCTATGCAAATTCAGCCATACAGTTTGTATGGCTGAATTTGCATCGTACAGACATCGTGTGTTATCTGTGCAGCAATGCGGTGTGAACCTACCCTCAGGTAGGAAGAACTCTACCTGACAGGCAGTGACAGCGCAATTCAAGTACCAGCACTTGGCACCATACTGCATTGTCTACTGGGATCTTGTGGGCCTCAAAAGAAGGCCTATTGGCTGCCAGGTGGAAAGCCCTGCACTACATATATTGTAGCTCTGCAGTTTTCTGTGAAACTCTGTTTTTTTTTTTTTTATGTTGCGATTACCAAAATATACCCCTACTTGAAGAATTATTTACGCACAAAGTACTCAGCATACTACAAGTCCCATGAAAGAAATTCACATTTTATAGTTTCATTGTAGGAGTTTGGGACTGAAAAGGTTCTTTGTCTAGGGTTGGTGCTCGTGCTTTCAGTGTGACTGCTATAGAGCACATTTTAGTTGGTGCACAGTTCAATCTTCTCTCTTCAGGGATGCTTTGCCCATGATTGCATCACTACAAACACCATATTATTAGCAGAAATGGTAATAGTTGATGAATGACTAAAGCCTAATTTTGTATTAGTCAGTTTTAGTACTATGGCAAATCACTTTGTGTTTTGCTGCAAATTGTAAAGGCAGAAGGTTTTTTTTTTTTTTTTTATCCTAAAGCGGAGTTCCAGGCTGTTTTTGTGTTCATTCAAAGTCAGCAGCTACAAAAAGTGTTGCTGCTGACGTTTAATAAACACGCACTTGCCTGTCCCACAATCCAGCGATGTGGCCACCCGAAGCCTAGCTCTCCCTCTGCTCTCCACGGGGCCGTCATTACTAGTGTGGGCACCTGGCTATGGCAACTTGCAGCTTCACAACTGAGTGCGCATGCGCGAGTCACGCTGCGCGTCGTGAATGGCCAGGCAATCTTCTGGGACCTGTGACTTGTCTCAGATAATTGCAGGAACGTGGGGGGGGGGGGGCTTAGGCGACCCATTCGAAAGTGGGAGCGGGTATCGGTCAAATCTAGGTATCCGGTCCAGCCCCCCAAATAAATGACATGCCAAATTTGGCATTTCAGGTGGTCAGGAGTCATTAAAGCTGAAGTTCCACTTTTGGGTGGAACTCCGCTTTATTGCATTCCATGCATTAAGATAAATTAAAAATCTGTGTGCAGTAGCCCCCCTAATACTTACCTGAGCCCATCTTTATCAAGCGATGTTGCGGGAATGTCTCAGCTGCCCAGGAGTCCCCTCATTGGCTGAGACAGCAGTGTGGTTCAAATGGCTCCTGCTACTGTCAATTAAAGTCAGTCAGCCAATCAGGAGAGAGAGGGGGGTGGGTCACGGCTCTGTGTCTGAATGGACACAGGGACCTGTGACTCGGCTCAGGTGCCCCCAAAGCAAGCTGCTTGCTGTGTGGGCATGCAACAGGAGGGAAAGGCCAGGAGCACAAAAGAGGGACCCGAGAGGAGAAAGATCCAGGCCACTCTGTGCAAAACCAACTGCACAGAGCAGGTAAGTATAACATGTTTGTTTTTTTTTTTTTTTTTTTTTGTTTTTTCTCTTTTTTTTTTTAAATCAGACTTTAGAATCACTTTTAGTCCCCTTTCACACCTATGCAACCTGTCATGCAACTTTGCAATGATACCCATTCATATATGCGCAACTTAAAGTTGCAGCAATTTCAAAGTAGTCCCTGCACTACTTTGGCCCCATTTTAATGCGTTTTGAGGTACAAAGACATAGGCATTGCTTCAAGCCCAGTCAAAATCGCATCAAAATTGTGGTAAAATCACGCGACTTTCAAGTCGCACAAGTGTGAAAGGGGCCTTAAGTGTTCAGTGGTAGTATAAATAGGCCACATGCTGAGTGCAGTTATGTCATTGAGCTCTGAGGTGAATCCTATTCTTTTTGTTATTTAGAACTTGCAGCAGACAGTGCACTCAACGGGACTTACAGCACAAGGAACACCCCGCTAAAACTTGACATTGATTAAGCTACGCTTGAAAATCCCTCCTGCTGTAAGTCCCTGTTGAGTGCACATACTGTCTGCTGCATACTCTTCATAATCTTTAAATAGATTACACACAGGCCAATGCCCCAAGCGTGAGGTGGCCCATCTTTTTGTTGTTTTACACCCTATAAACTGAAACAATCCTTTTCGTAGACTGACGCATATTGGCAGACTGGAAAACCAGTATTTGATCAGTGCTTTCAGCCAATGGCTGCGAGCACTGATCAATGTATGCTGGGTGGGAGAGGAGGAATACAATCGCATAGCAGGGGAGATTGACACACCAACATGGGTTGTGTTGGTACGGCGATTTGCAGTGTGTTTTGGGCTTTCTCCACTCTCCGCTCTACACGTGGCTGAAGGATTTACCACCTGCTGTTTGCTAGTTCCTAAAGATAAGTTGATTAGAAATGTTTACTTCTGCTGTGGCTGGATGGAGCAATGATCAGTTCATTGATCTGGCCAACCTTAGTGCTGTTACTACAAGGCTTTGCTTTAACCACTTTACCACCGGAGGATTTTGCGGTCTTACGTCTGGGCCACTTTTTGCGATTCGGCACTGTGCGAATTTAACTGACAATTGCGCGGTCATGCGACGCTGTACCCAAACAAAATTTATGTCTTTTTTCCCACAAACAGAGCTTTCTTTTGGTGGTATTTGATCACCTGTGCGATTTTTACTTTTTGCGCTATAAACAAAAAAAGAGCGACAATTTTGAAAAAATAACAATATTTTTCACTTTTTTTATATGAAATTCCCCCCCCAAAAAATGTAAAAATCAAATTTTTTTTATCATTTTAGGCCAATTTGTTTTCTGCTACATATTTTTGGTAAAACATTTTGCAAATCGCAAGCGTATTTTGATTGGTTTGCGCAAAAGTTATTGCATTTACTAACTAAGGTAAAGATTTCTGTCATTTTTGGTGTGTTTTTTTTTTTTTTTTTTTTTTTTTTTTTTAACGAGTAATGGCGGCGATCTGCGTTTTTTTTTTTTTTTTTGCGGGACTGCGACATTGCGGCGCACAGATCGGACCCTTGACTTACATTTTTGACACTTTTGGGGGTACCAGTGACATTACTACAGTAATCAGTGCTATATATATGCACTGTTACTGTAAAAATGACACTGGCAGGGAAGGGGTTAATTTTATTGGAGAGGGAGGGGTTAATGTATGCCTGGTGCTTACTAACGTGTGTGGGGGGAGGTGACTGAGTGACACAGGGACAGATCGAAGGTTCAGCTATGCTGAACCCTGCAATCTGTCCCTGCCTGTCACTTCGGAGATCCGCCGCTCTGTGTACACAAGCGGGCGGATCTCCAGACTCGATTTCCCGACGATCGGGGAAGAGCAGTGGCGATCGCCGCTGCTCCTCCCCTGGCCCGACTCACCGCCGAGAAGGGGGAGTGTCTACCGACGTAGGTCTACATCGTCAAACCTACAAGAGCTACTTTGCCGCAGTAGAGCTCTAGTGAGCAGCGGCAAAGTGGTTAAAGATCAAAAGTTTTATGTACTGTGAGGACCTACCAAAGCAGTCCCTTCAAGCTGTGTCCAAACATATACGACTTTATATTACATATAATGGTTGCTGACAAGTCTTAAGGATATTGTAAATACAGGGAGTGCAGAATTATTAGGCAAATGAGTATTTTGACCACATCATCCTCTTTATGCATGTTGTCTTACTCCAAGCTGTATAGGCTCGAAAGCCTACTACCAATTAAGCATATTAGGTGATGTGCATCTCTGTAATGAGAAGGGGTGTGGTCTAATGACATCCACACCCTATATCAGGTGTGCATAATTATTAGGCAACTTCCTTTCCTTGGGCAAAATGGGTCAAAAGAAGGACTTGACAGGCTCAGAAAAGTCTAAAATAGTGAGATATCTTGCAGAGGGATGCAGCACTCTTAAAATTGCAAAGCTTCTGAAGCGTGATCATCGAACAATCAAGCATTTCATTCAAAATAGTCAACAGGATCGCAAGAAGCGTGTGGAAAAACCAAGGCGCAAAATAACAGCCCATGAACTGAGAAAAGTCAAGCGTGCAGCTGCCAAGATGCCACTTGCCACCAGTTTGGCCATATTTCAGAGCTGCAACATCACTGGAGTGCCCAAAAGCGCAAGGTGTGCAATACTCAGAGACATGGCCAAGGTAAGAAAGGCTGAAAGACGACCACCACTGAACAAGACACACAAGCTGAAACGTCAAGACTGGGCCAAGAAATATCTCAAGACTGATTTTTCAAAGGTTTTATGGACTGAAATGAGAGTGAGTCTTGATGGGCCAGATGGATGGGCCCGTGGCTGGATTGGTAAAGGGCAGAGAGCTCCAGTCCGACTCAGACACCAGCAAGGTGGAGTACTGGTTTGGGCTGGTATCCTCAAAGATGAGCTTGTGGGGCCTTTTCGGGTTGAGGGTGGAGTCAAGCTCAACTCCCAGTCCTACTGCCAGTTTCTGGAAGACACCTTCTTCAAGCAGTGGTACAGGAAGAAGTCTGCATCCTTCAAGAAAAACATGATTTTCATGCAGGACAATGCTCCATCACACGCGTCCAAGTACTCCACAGCGTGGCTGGCAAGAAAGGGTATAAAAGAAGAAAAGCTAATGACATGGCCTCCTTGTTCACCTGATCTGAACCCCATTGAGAACCTGTGGTCCATCATCAAATGTGAGATTTACAAGGAGGGAAAACAGCACACCTCTCTGAACAGTGTCTGGGAGGCTGTGGTTGCTGCTGCACGCAATGTTGATGGTGAACAGATCAAAACACTGACAGAATCCATGGATGGCAGGCTTTTGAGTGTCCTTGCAAAGAAATGTGGCTATATTGGTCACTGATTTTGTTTGTTTTGTTTTTGAATGTCAGAAATGTATATTTGTGAATGTTGAGATGTTATATTGGTTTCACTGGTAAAAAATAAATAATTGAAATGGGTATACTGTATATTTGATTTTTAAGTTGCCTAATAATTATGCACAGTAATAGTCACCTGCACACACAGATATCCCCCTAAAATAGCTAAAACTAAAAACAAACTAAACTAAACTACTTCCAAAGCTTTGATATTAATGAGTTTTTTGGGTTCATTGAGAACATGGTGGTTGTTCAATAATAAAATTAATCCTCCAAAATACTAATTTGCCTAATAATTCTGCACTCCCTGTAATTGGCTATGTCAGGGCTCGACAAACCCCAGGCGCCAGGTTGCATTGGCTACTAGAATTAGCGACCTGGCGCCTGGGGTGCCCTGCAGGAGGTGTCCTGTCCCTTTTGCGCCCCCTACCTCCTCCCTGAGTGCACGGACTACCGCGCCGTCCGAAAATTGAGGCCCTAGCTTTTCGGCCTTCTTCTGTGAGATGAGAGAGGCTTCCAACGGGGAACTGGCTCTCTCTTGTGGTGGCCGGGAGTTTCACAAGCAGTCACTAATGACTGTTTCCACTGCCTGTTCTTAATGCCTGCCCATCTCCTTCCCAAGAGGAGATGAGATGGAAGTTTTTGCAGGCTTCATCTCCCTGTCCACTTACCTTTGCTTAAAGGTAAGTGGACAGGGAGTGTGGTTATGATTTTTTTTTTTTTTTTTAATTATTTAAAAAATAATAATTTTTCTTTTTTATTTTTTTCAATAATTGAAAAAAAAAAAAAAAATATATATATATATATATAATATATATTTATCATCTCCCTGCCATAACCCAGCCAAAGGCCTTTCACACAGGCTGTCTGATCAGGTCTGCCTGTCAGTTTCTCAGGCAGACATGATCGGACCCTTCAGTCTCCTCTATGGACTTGTAATCTGCCGCCATCTAATCCTGTCCGCCAAAAACAGACAGATGGTGGTTCTATCTTCTATCCATCCCGTGGATAGGATCAGATGGCATCGGATGGAAACAGACAGACGGTGTGTTTCCATCCAATTGCCCTATAGAGAGCGGGGTTCTAGTCATATTTATGTGTAAATTTAGTATCAGTTTTTTTTTAAATAAAGCTTGGTTGTTAGTTTAAAAAAAAAAAAACTGGCTCCTAACTTGTGTAGCTGGCTCCTAGATTTCAGGCAAATTTGTCAAGCCCTGGGCTATGTAAACCGAATAGATTTCAAACAACTGTTTGAAACCTAAAGCTGGCCATAGATGGTTTGAATCCCGGCTGGTTCAGCAGGGATGGGCCTAGATTCAAACCATTTATTGACATCTATCGATCGACTTGGGTACAACCAGCATGTCAAATTTTTAGGATGCATTTATTGCCAGCTGCTATAGCTACTAGCAATAATTAGTGTTCTCCTGTCAGGGAGGGCTCTCCACATTCCCTCACTGTGAGAACACAACCGCTCTGTGGGAGGGATTGCCCCATCAACAGTGACCGTGTGATGGGGGAAAAAGTAATTTTCTTTTGTTGCAGGAAAGAAATCACATCTATGGCCTGCCTAAAGGAGATTGTACAATCAGTTGTACTGTCTAGAGCTAGTTTACACTCTGTTGTATGAAAGAAGGCTGTAGTGTTTTATTGATTTTTCTGAATACTTGTAATGGGAAACTTGTTCCGCTCTTCTAAAGAAAGCCAGATTGTGTGCCTGTTTTTGTGGCCCATGCTAATATATGCTGACATAGTTGGTAGGTATTTTTCCATCATTGTCTTATAAAATATTAGATTTTTAAAAGTGAACTCCAGGGAAAAAAAAAATTACCCTTGTTGTGTTTCCCTTTCATTGCAAGGGTTTAAATGCATGTGACTAGTGCCGTGGTCTCCAAAACTGTGGCACGTAAGCCAGATGCGGCCCTTTGCTTGCATTTATCTGGCCCTTGGGGCAGCCGCTCACCTCCGGACGCGGGGCAGACCCCTGGTGGAACATAAAAAGCAACTATACTTGCCCTATTTCCTGCCCCTGCAGGATTACTCTCGGCTGTGTGACTGGCCCCTGTGAAGAGGCTTTTCTTTGTGGCCCCAATAGTCATGGGCTCTTATGTACAATGCAGGACCCGCAGTCCTGCATTGTATGTGAAGTTGCCAGAAGCCTAGCCACAACCCAGAGTGTTGGAGAGGGGAGAAGAATGTAAACTACTAGCAGAATGAGGAATAAGGTATGGTTCCTTTTTTCATTGCTCCTAGATGGGGAGTGTAGGGAGAGCCCAACTGCAAGGGTAATTTTATTTTATTTTTTTTCTTTACCAATAGTTCAGCTTTAAGTCAGTATCATTGGAAAACTATCTTATTTAATATAGAAAACACAAAATTGTCAATATCATTAGAAAACTATCTTATTTAATGTAGAAAACACAAAATTTCATAGAAAAACGGATATAGCTACAGACCAAGTAGAAAACACCCTTAAGGAATGCTGAATCAACTGTTCATGCTTTAACATCTTGTTAGGCTTGTCTGGATTTCTTTAGCAGAGCTTAATATGAATTCCTAGGCTGGACATTGGCCCAATTTACAGAAAGGCTGCTTCCTTTCTTTATGGTTTGCGGGAGCACATAACCTTGTCCCAGAAATGGTATGAAAAATAATCTTTAGGCATCTTTTAGGCAGAATCAAGAAAGGTACCAATGCAGTTATTTATTCCTCAAAAAAAATCTTTAAATGTATATTAACTAGCTTAAGTACCTAAATTGTTTTGATATCAGCCTTCTGTAAACCCCTGTACAGTAACAGTCTAACTGGATAGTAGTGTTGGCCCTCCTTCTGCCAGACTCTGCTGCATTTATGGACAAAAGGAGACAGCTTGATGAGCTCCTTAAATATCTCAATGTACAGCTGTTCTATCAGCAAGCAAGAGTATTTTGATCACAGTTTTCTTAACAAAGCTGTGCTGCCACTGCAGTAGAGGTCCAAGACTGGGCTATGCTGTCTGGCAGGAGTGTCTGAATCAGGCAGGCTGAACACACATGTGAGTCTTAGGATAGTTAAACCTTTCCAAATAATGTATTGCAGCTGTATTTTCTCTATTGTTCATTGACAGACGCAGCAGCAATGCTTCTTTACCCTTGGGTTATGTGCAATCTACAGGAGTAGACTAGGCAGTGAAAACAATTCACTGACACACCTATAGGGGCTGTCCTCTGCATAACCCCCCCCCCCCCCACACACTGTGCTCTCAAATCAGTTTCTTGCTGCCTAGTGAAGGAGTAGGACCTAGGTTTTCTGCTGGGACTTTGGTCTCAGTTTTTTTATTCTTTTAAGAATGTTTATATTTATCTTTACTCACTATTGCTAGCTAGTGTCAGGGGGATACTCCTGGTGAACTACAAGCGACAGCTTGCTGCGGTTTCGCACTGGATAATCTAGATCCTTACTGTCTCCCAGCCTTGTCAACGAGCGTGAGCAGGTTATGGTCCAACTAGGCCTAGCCACGATGAAGCCCCTGTGGATGGGGACGAGCCTGCGAGTGGATGTCTCACAGGGACGTATCGACCTGGAACACCCTGAGTCGCAGCGTACCTCTTGGCTGGCAGCACCCCCACTTGGGGTGGGAGGTGGTCTGCCCTGAGCGGAGCCCTTCTGGTCCATTGTATGGTGAGTAATACTAAACCCCCTCATGTCCCTAACGGCCTCTGGGAGGGGTGATGTGGGCCCAGTCCTGGAGATAAAAGGATAACCGATCCCCCAGGCCTATCAGGACCAGGCCCTACCCTCCCTGCTCCCACATGGGGGAGCCATCTTCAGCGCCTGGCGCCCGGGGTGGGGGGTACACTTTTACCTTGTCTTGTGGGGTCTTTTTAGGTAGATCCCTGTGGCGGCCTCATGTCTGGGTCCTGAATGCATGGCAGCATTTTCAGCCGCCATCTTAAGTGTGGGCATCGGTGTGGGTAAGGTACAGTGGCTATTTTCCCTGAGCTTCCTATGCTTTTGCATTGGCGCCATTTTTTTGTAGCCTGGAACTACATAGGCAGTCTTCAGCCCATTGTGATTCTATGGCACTTCCTGTGAGATGTTTCATGCTGAATCTCCATGCTGCAGAGTTGCTGATTACACTGTGAGGTGGTACAATATAGGGGTCTTTTTGGGCATTCCTCAGCCACACTCTGCTCCTGCCACTATTTAAAGGTGTCTCCGGTTACAGCGCGATATAGCGGTACGGACCGCAATCGCGATTTAAAGGGGTGATACACCTTTTTCTCTATCGTCCATTGACAGACGCAGCTCTTATGCTTCTTCGCTATTAGGTTATGCTCCATCTACGGGAGTAGACTAGGCCTTTAGGGGCTGTCCCTCACGACATAACCCCAGACAAACTGTGCTCTCATATCCGTTTCTTGCGGCCTAGTGAAGGAGTAGGACCTAGGTTTCCTGCTGGGACTTTGGTCTCAGTTTTTTATTCTTTTAAGAATGTTTATTTTTCTGCACTCACTATCGCTAGCTAGTGTCAGGGGATCCTCCTGGTGAACTACAAGCGACAGCCGGCTGCGGTTTTGCACTGGATAATCTAGATCCTTATGGTCTCATACCAATAGATAAAAATACTGCGCTAACTGTAAATATGTGAAAGCAGCTAACACATCACCAGACCATAGAGTGATAAAATACAAAGAAAAACAAAATGTGTAGCGCAAAAAATGAATATTAAAACCGAATCCGACTAAAAATTGCATAAAGTCCCATGTGAAATAAACATAGAAAAAAATTGATGGTGTAGATGTTCCAAATATAAATGCAAAAAACAGGTCGTGCAGCTATTCCCAACACCAGTGAAGATAATTGTGAATTGCGCTCACCAGATGGATGGGACCCCAATACTATACAGCAAGGGGGTCAAACAGGCTTATAGAGAGTAAAGATGTATCCCAGATGTATCCCAGCAGAGCTCACCGACCATGGAGGATGATATATGGATCCTTGGAGGATATGATCACTCAGAGTCTCCACTCCCAACCGATGGATGGTGATTCAAAAAAGAAGGGGGATATACATAGCGTAATATTGCTATAACTGGTTTATTTATAAAAAAGAGCCGATACACTTACAGACATCCATGTACAACAGGCATATCAAGCATATACAGCG
Source organism: Pelophylax lessonae (assembly GCF_965119305.1). NCBI lineage: Eukaryota > Metazoa > Chordata > Amphibia > Anura > Ranidae > Pelophylax > Pelophylax lessonae. The sequence goes on along the minus strand of NC_138769.1, from coordinate 151,170,196 downwards.
GGGCTGACTGAAGTCCTCTTAACATGTTTCGGCACAACTGCCTTTTTCAAAAGATGATGGTCTTATGGTCTCATAGCCTGGCCAACGAGCGTGAGCAGTTTATGGTCCCCCCCAGGCCTCGCCATGACGGAGCCTCTGTGGATGGGGACGAGCCTGCGAGCGGATGCCGGGACGGATCGACCTGGAACGCAGCGTACCACTTTTGGATGACAGCACCCCCACTCAGGGTGGGAGGCGAGCTGTTCAAAGCGGAGCACACGCAATCCATGGTATGGTGAGTGATACTGCGCCCCAGTGTTTCAGAGCATTCCTTGGGACTTCGTTTCAAACCCGGAAAATGGCCGCCGCGTCCCCTCGTAGGTCAGCGTGACGTGCCGCAGGCTCCTCCTACGCGTTTCGTCAATACCCCTGACGACGTCACGTATTGACGAAACGCGTAGGAGCCTGCGGCACGTCACGCTGTGACCTACGAGGGGACGCGGCGGCCATTTTCCGGGTTTGAAACGAAGTCCCAAGGAATGCTCTGAAACACGCTGATTTGTTCTCATATTAATGTGAGTTGCCACTCTTCGTTCATTCATTTTATTAAAGTTCATGATTGTGCTTCACTATGGGAGTTGTCCCTCTTTTTTGTATCCACATTTGTTCCGGTTGGAGCCGATGAGGGGTCATTAGGAGCCAGCTTTCTGTCCATATAAGCATTGGATCTTACACACAGGCTGGATACGATCCCTGTAGTGGGGATCATCGCATTGTGGTAAGGGGCCATTTTTATCTTTTGGTGGTGGTTCCTGCACACGGGGCTTTCAGAGCTTGGAGTGGTTGGCAATTTCTCTTTCGGAGCACCCTTTTGGAAGGACTTTGTTTATTTCATTTGTTCTATCTGAACACTTGTGTGGACTATGGAGTTCATTTTATCATTATAAGCGCTACACCATATCCATTACATGTTGTTTCTCAGATCTGGTATATCTAATTCTAGGTCAGGTGTTGGCTGCTATATCTAGTCTATTGACTCATTTTATATTGAATTGTTTTAGTCTTAATTTGAGCGCAGCAATATCCCTATTTTTTAAAATGATATATCTGGCTGGTCCACAAGGTTAGAGCTGGCTTCTGTCGCCCGCTCTGAGCCAGGGCAAGTCTTTTCTGCCACTGTTGTGGACAGTGATCACCACGGATGCCAGCCTGCTGGGCTGGGGTGGAGTGCAGACCAGTCTCTGTGCCCAGGGAATCTGGTCAACGGAGGAATCCTTGCGGAAAAATGTCCTGGAGCTCAGGGCAATCAAGCGCTGCCTGCTCCACTGGACGACTCCGCTGCAAGGTTTTCCGGTTGGGGTACAATCCATGGCTGTGGCTTGCATCGATCATCAATGGGGCAACAAGAGTGCCCGGGCGGCCCGGGAGGTGACCGAGATTCTGGCTTGGGCTGGGGGACATGTTCCATCTCTCCGCAGTTCACATTCCAGGAGTGGAGAACTAGCAGGCGGATTACCTGAGTCGTCAGGTTCTGGATCAGGGGGAATGGTCCCTGCATCCAGAGATTTTTCATCTCCTGTGTGCTCAGTGGGGAACTCCGAAGGTGGATCTGTTTGCGTCTTGTCTGAACAAGAAGGTAAAGAGGTTCGTGGCCAGGGCTCTAGACCCTCTGGCCGACACCGCAGGCGCATTGGTGGTTCCTTGGAGCCAATATTGGCTGATTTATGCCTTTCCTCCGATACAGCTGTTGAGGTTCCTCCGCAGGTTGGCGGTGGAAAAGGCACCAGTAATTCTAGTTTCCCTGGACTGGCCTTGCCGGTCGTGGTACGCAGACCTGGTAAGATGGTCATCGAGCCTCCTTGGCGGCTGCCTCTGAGAGAGGATCTGCTGTCTCAAGGGCCGACCTTCCATCCTGCTTTACGGTCGCTGGCTTTAACGGCATGGCTGTTGAAGGCCAGGTGTTGAACCTGGTGTGAATCAAAAATATTTCATCCTCGCTTGTTTTCGATGACAAGGGTCTTGTCTTTCTTGCAGAAAGGAGTTGAGCAACGCTTGGCTTTGGGCATGATCAAGGGCCAGGTGTCGGCCTTAGTTGCCAACGAAGTAAATGGCCAATTCAGTGATCCGCACCTTTATTCAAGAGGTGCGTCATCTGGCTCCTCCTCCATTTACCTCTGTGGGATCTGAATTTGGTTTTGTTTATTCTTTAAAAGCCTCCTTTTGAGAATATTAGGGACATATCTCTGCCCTTGTTATTGCGAAAAGGACAGCCCCTATAGGCATGTCAGTGAAATTTTTTCACTGCCTAGTCTACTCCTGTAGATGGCGCATGACCCAAGGGTAAAGAAGCATTGCTGCTGCGTCTGTCAATGGATTTCAGAGAAAAGGATTTTATGATAAGTTCTTACAAAAATCCAGTTTTTAATAATTCCGTTTTTTTTTTCTACAGATATGCCATTGCAGATAACTCCTACCGCTCCCTGCGCACAGAGAGGAAAGACCAATGTATTCTTATATCTGGTGAGAGTGGGGCAGGGAAGACTGAGGCAAGCAAGAAAATCCTCCAGTACTATGCTGTGACTTGTCCCGCCAGTGACCAGGTGGAGACTGTGAAAGACAGACTACTGCAGTCCAATCCTGTTTTGGAGGTGAGAGACTGATGAGGAAAACAAACTTCCTAGAAGCTGATAAAGAACATATTGCCTCATTTTCAGGTGTCAGTGGAAGGTGTGGTTCTATAAATGTTTTGCTGCCATGGAAACAGAGCAGCCTTGTAAGAACAGGGTTTACTGCATTGAACTAAGCAGCAGCAAAACCTGCTTTTATATATTCCATGTATAACTGACTGTCACTGAATTATTTTCTGCTTTGTTTTCAGGCATTTGGCAATGCAAAAACCTTACGAAATGATAATTCCAGTCGCTTTGGAAAATATATGGATGTGCAGTTTGATTACAAGGTTAGTGTTGCTTGAACAAGTATTTCTATGTTTATAGCAGACCTCTGCAAATAAAAAAAAAACTTGGGTTTACCCTCCCAGATCTTTCTTCTTCCAGCTGCTTGATAATTACCTTTGCATTCTCAGTGTCTGCAGTTTTGTTCAGATGTATAGATATGACTTTCTTCTAGAGGTCACATGTTAACACAGACAATTGAGCAGCAATAGTAGATCTCCAATTGTGTGGAATTACAAGTCCTCATCAACAAGAGTTTTTTTTTAAAAGTCAACCATAATTCTGCTGGTTTTTTCTTTTTGTTGCAGTAAATTTTCATACCCTGATCTAAGTTTTTACCTGCAACAGACAGTGCTGGGTAGTCCTCCCGATGGTAAAGTGTTTTTTCCCCCCAAAATCTAATGGTAATCCCCAACATTAGGAACATTTAATACAATAAAAAAAACTAACAAATATAAACACTAGCCTGTACTGTAAAGTGCAGGTGTTTACCATGCAGGCTAGTGTTGGCCATGGTAGGGACAAGTAAGGGCTTACTTGTTTCCTTTAACTTTGAAGTGCCAGCACAATTTGTTGCGCTGCTGTGCAGGAACATGCAGTGCCATCTTCAGTGCACTGCAGATAACTGCATAAATGCTGCCCGCAAATTCCTGCAGGTTTTGAACTGAGGACTGACTCATCCAACCCCCCCCCCCCCACCACCTCACGATCTTAAAACGGCATTTCCTCGATTCATACAGTGCAGAGCTGTTCTCTGCCCACTCACAGCTGTCAAAAGCCTCCAGCAAATGTTTTATCAACATTGTTAAGGCTGCTATAACTATAAACACAATGTTTTACAATGTATCATTTTGTTCTTTTAGATCAGGCATGTCCAACCTGCGGCCCACTGCCCCCTGACAATTTTGTTTTTTTTTCTGGAGAGGAAGGAAGTCGGGTCGGGGGCATGGCCACAGCAGCTTTCAATTGTAGGCAGAGGCTGCCTCGGAGGGGAGGGGGCGAGCATGTGCAGTGTTTTTGACTCCTACCACCATGACCACTCCAAATCACTGAAGTGGTCATGGTGGTTAGAGTGTTCCTTTATGATCTCTCAGAAGAAAGAAGTTAACCTCTGTATACTGATTCCATTTAATTTGCTCATCCTCTAGTTGTGTTAAATTAGTGCGGGGGGGGGGGTGTCACGGGAAGGGCGCGGCGGCATTTTATTACTTCTATACCTTAACCATAGTATATATTTTATATGCGGCCCGAGAAAATTTCTTTACACTCATTGTGGCCCAGAGAAGCCAAAAGGTTGGACACCCATGTTTTAGATCAAAGGAATGAACTTCTGTCTGTAAAGGAGGGCAGTTTAACCACTTAAAGACTAAGCTTTTTACTGACACTTGTTGCTTACAAGTTAAAATTAGTATTTCTCTTTCGTTCATTGATGGACACAGCTTCAGATCTTCATAACCGTTGGGTTATACTGCCCCCTACAGGAGTAGGACACTAGACAGAAAAAAGTCTGCCTATGCCCATGGGCAGTCCAAGGGGGTATACCCTCTCTCTGCTATAGGCACTCAATTTTTTTTCTGCCTAGTCGGGAGTAAGGACCTAGTTCCTTGCTGGGATCTTTGGTCCTGGCAATTTTTTCTTTTTAGATATTTTTTTCTCCTGGCTTTTTCCTGTGAGATCTACAATCAACTGCTGGACTTGGGGACGGGCTGGATAATCCAGATCCAGTGGTCACCCTAGTCATGCCAGCGAGCGCTCGTTGGGTCGGCCATGACCTAGCCAGACTAGACGAGGGCTGGTCTGCGAGTTAAATGCCTCACAAGGTCGCATACAAACGGGTCTTGGCCCGAGTTGCAACGTTCCTCCTGGCCGACAGCCCCCCTTTAGCTGGAGAGTGGTTCTGTATGGAGTGGTGCCCGCTTGGTTCCTGGTATGATGAGTAGCTGTCCCCCGCCCCTCTCCCCCTCGAGGGTTTTGGGGTGGAAGTGGGCCCCTACTTGGGACGGTCAGTTCCCCTCCTTCACGTCAGGCACCCCTCCTTGTCATCTGTCCCCCATTCTACCCCCTCCTCCACTTATGTTGGGGCTGTTTGGGTGGTCTGATCCACCTCCTGGGGTGTGCCTCCTGTGCCTGTGTTTCTGTAGTCGTCGACCATTTTGCGGTGGTTTGTTATTGAAAAAAGCGGTGGCCACGACAGTGGAGCCCTGTGGGCAGCGATTTCGGTGGTAGGAGCCCCTCCTCATCCCCCTAGTGCTGACTCCTGGATCCTTTCACTTCCTGATCACTGCACCTGGAGTGCAGATTATCCCGGTGGCTGCAGGTACCGGTTTCTGTTGGTTGGGGAGTCTGGTGGAGTTTTCTCCCTCTCTGCTGAGGATTGCTTGGTGCTTGTGCCTGGCGACCGCGTAGTAGTGCCACCATGGTGGGTGTTGTCCCTTGCATTGTTTTACACTTTTTGTGGGGTCCCCCTGGTGACCCAAGGAGTCTTTGGAGCAAATCTCCCCACCTGATCTTCTCTCTGAGGCCACAGGGCCCTCTGGGTCTCAACCATCCATCGATGCACTGACGGCAGTCCTGGTGTCCTGGGTGGAGGTGGTCTTTGGGCGACAGGCTAGTAAAAAGCGCCCTCGCCTTCCCTGCCTCATCAGACCCATGGACGTGGGTCACCCTGCTGGTTCTGCAACCACGCGCCCAGAATCCTTAGAGAGTGAGAATGATTCCTCCACGTCTGCAACCATGCATGAAAAGGCTCTGGTGGAAGCACTGATTGTATCTGTCCGTGAGACTAAAGATGGAGGATGCAGCTGTGACAGAGGCGCCGGTTACCTTTTGGCACTCATAAGCCATCCAGAGCAGCAAAGGTATTTCCTTTCCCTGCCTATTTTTACAGATTTGTCGCTAAAGAGTGGGGATGACCAAAGCGTCCCTGTGGGGTCCCTAAGCGCTTTACTAGGCGTTACCCCTATGAGGAGTCCCCTCTTAAGAAGTGGACTGTTCCACCGGTGGAGGGCCCTCCGGTTTCCAGATTTAACAAGGCAACCATGATTCTGGTTGAAGAGTCCCCGGCCTTCAAGGATCTGGCTGACAGAAAGGCAGAGGCTGTGGCCCGCAATATGTACACTTTGGCTGTTTCAGCACTGAGGCTGGTCTTCACTCTTCACCATTGCCCTGGTGTCACAAACTCTGACCGAGTGGGCTAAACCTTTACGCCGTGACCCTGAGGGAGAACAGCTCCCCCTGCCTTAGCTGGGCTGGCAGACCAGCTGGTCCAGGGGCTGCAGTTTATCTGTGATGCCTCTTTGGATGCAGCTCCCCTAGTTTTGCTCGGCTCTCTGTTTTGGCAGTGGTCCTTTGGCATGCCCTTTGGCATGTCTTTTGGCTCAAATGCTGGTCTGTGGACCAGACTTCTAAAAAAAAAAAAAAAAAAAAAAAGGCCGTTACTGATCTACCCTTTCAAGGGGATCGCCTGTTTGGAGCTACCATGGATGACGACATAAGGGTCTCACCAGGAGGGAAGAGTACCTTTCTTCCGCAGGTTACTAAGGGCAAGGAACCTTGTCGTAGACGCGGGCCTTCCTTTTCGGCTCCCTCAGGGTCGACTGACAAGGGCTCGAAGCCTTTCAGGGCCTCCTCTGGAGGATCCAAAAGAACCTGGTCTGGCAAGCCGAGAGTGGGCTTCTCCAGACCCACAGACAAGGCTTCTTCAGCATGAAAGTGCGTCCTCGCCTGTATCGGAGGTGAGGGGACGTCTCCACTGGTTTCCAGGCCCGTGGACTTTCCTGGTGCAAGACAAGTGGATCCACAAAGTAATTCGGTCCGCCTACAAGATCGAGTTTCGCTCTTGTCCCCCGGCAAGGTTCTTTCCTTCCAACTTGTGCCTGTCCCTGGACCGTTTACAGTTTTTGCTTGGGGCGGTACAAGACCTGTTACATCAAGGGGTGATTGTCCCGGTTCCAACTTTGTAACGTTTTCAGGGTTTTTACTCAAATCTGTATACAGTTCCCAGGAAGGAAGGCAAAGTGTGTCTAATCCTGGACCTCAAAGGGTTGAACTGCCTTGTGCGGGTGCAGAAGTTCAGAATGGAGTCCATTTGCACGGTGGTGGCTTCCTTGCCTAAGGAAGATTTCCTCACCTCTATCGACATCAAAGATGCTTACCTTCACATTTCAATATGTGCCAGTCACCAGCGCTTCCTCCTTTTTGCCGTGGGAGAGGAGCATTATCAGTTTGTGGCGTTACCCTTTGGTCTCGCCTCTGCTCCTCGGGTCTTCACAAAAGTGTTAGCCCTGGTGCTAGCTTTGCTACGCCAACGGTGGATTGCGGTACTGGGCTACTTGGACGATCTCCTTATCAGAGTCTCCTTCTGCTCTGGTGGAAAACCTGGAGATCACAATATGATCTCTGCGGGAGTTCGGCTGGATTCTTAATTTTCAGAAGTCTGCCTGGTTCTGTCCGCAAAGCTGGACTATCTGGGCCTGAATCTGGACTCGGCCTTAGCCAGAGTGCTCCTTCCTCTGGACAAACTCCAGATATTACAGGCTGCAATTCATCTCCTGCTGTCCAACAGATGGTCATCCCTCTGGACTTGCATGCGGGTGTTGGGCCTGATGGTTTCTACCTTCAAGGTGGTTCTGTTTGCACAATTCCATACGAGGTCCCTGCAAAGTGAGATTCTGACCAAATGGCACAAGACTCCGCAGTCTCTGGACAATCAGATCCGGCTGAGTCGGGGAACGATGAAGTCTCTGATATGGTGGCTTCGTTCTCCGGTGCTTTGGCTGGGCAAATCCTTCTTTTGGACAGTGAGCACCAAGGATGCCAGCCTGGAAAAGGCGTCCTTGGCGAGCATTCTGTCCAGGGGAGTCCAGACTACCAATCAATGTTTTGGAACTCCGAGTGATCAGACTGTGTCTGGACCATTGGATGGATCATCTTCAGGGATGTCCATTGCGTATTCAATCGGACATTGCCACGGCCGTGGCTTATGCCAATCATCAAGGGGGCAAAGGAAGTGTTCTGGCGGCTCTGGAGATAGCTGCCATTCTAAGGTGGGCAGAATGGTTTGTTCCAGCTCTCTCCCCCGTACACATTCCTGAGGTGGAAAACTGGCAGGTGGATTACCTCAGTCGGCAGACGTTGGACCAAGGGGAGTGGTTCCTTCATCCGAAGGTGTTTTATCAGTGGAGTCTCCGAGGCACCCCTGAGGATTATCTGTTGGTGTCTTGGCTCAACAGAAAGGTGCAGAGGTTTGTGGCTCGGTCAAGGGATCCTCTGGCGGATGCCACAGACACGCTGGTGGCGCAGTGGGGTCCGTATTGTCTGTCTGATTTACTCCTTCCCTTCTCTCAAGCTTCTGCCAAGACTTCTATGCAGGATCGAGGCAGAAGGAATTCTGGTCATCTTGGTGGCTCTGGACTGGCCTCGCCACGCTTGGTATGCTGATCTGGTGCGGCCAATCGCTTACGTTCCTTACAAGCTTCCTCTCGGGGAGGATCTGCTGTCCCAAGGACCGATTTTCCATCCTGCGTTACAGTCGCTGGCTTTGACGGCTTGGCTGTTGACCGCCAGTTGCTGAAAGATAGAGGTTTATGAGTCGGTGATTCCTACGCTGTTAAAAGCTTGGAAATCTACTTCTAGAAAGATCTACCATCATACGCAGAAGACGTACATTGCGTGGTGTTGAGTCTCTTGGGATTCATCCTCGCTCCTTCTCGGTGGCTCGGTTCTTGACCATCTTCAATGGGGGGTTGAACAGAAATTGGCCTTGAGTACCATCATGGGCCAGGTGTCGGTTTTGGCGGTCTTCTTCCAGTGACCTTTGGCCACACACTCGCTGATGCGTACCTTTCTTTATGGTGTCCGACATTTGGTTCCTGCAGTGCTGTCCCAGTTGCCGCCTTGGGACCTCAATTTGGTTCTTTCGGCCCTCCAGAAGCCTCCCTTTGAGAATCTTTGGGAGGTTCCCCTGCTTACGCTGTCCTAGAAGGTGACCTTTTTGGTTGCTCTCACCTGTGTCGGGATTGGTGGCATTATCCTGTCCACCTTACCTGGTGATTCACAGAGATAAGGTGGTTCTTCCTCCCTGTCCGTCGTTCCTTCCAAAGGTTGTCTCTGATTTTCATTTGAATGAAGACATTGTGTTGCCCTGTGTCTCAGTCCTAAACATCCAAAGGAAATTGCCTTGCATGCTTTGGATGTGATCTGGGCAATTAGGGTGTAGCCGACAGCTATGGAGTCTTTCAGGAAGTCAGACTCACTATTTGTGCTCACGGATGGGCCTCGTAAAGGTTTGTCCGCTTCCTCTGTGACCATTTCCAGATGATCAGACCGACAGTGATTCAGGCCTATTCCATCAAGGTTCTGGTTCCTCCTTTCCCTGTTAAGGCGCACTCTACTAGAGCGCTTAGGTCCTCCTGGGCTTCCCGTCATGAGGCGTCAGTGACGTAGGTTTGCGAAGCGGTTACCTGGTCGTCGGTGCACACTTTTACAAAGTTTTATAAAGTGGATGTGTTTGCATCTGCAGGTGCTTCTTTTGGCTGCAAGGTTTTGCAGGCTGCTGTTGAGAGGACCTGATTCTCTTTGAGGGTGTATTGTTTTTTCAGGTGGGCTTCTATTTTGGTTGAGCTCCTGTTGCCTGGTTGGCTACTGTTTATCCTTGGGAATTTTTTTGCTGTTCCCACCCCTCATCTTTAACACTGCTTTGGGACGTCCCAACGGTTATGAAGATCTGAACCTGTGTCCGTCAATGAACGAAAGAGAAAATGGGATTTTTGACTTACTGTAAAATCCATTTCTCTGAAGTTCAATGACGGACACCGCACTCACCCCTCTGTGGAGTTGTAATTATTTTGACACTGCTTGTAACTTGAGTGCCTATAGCAGAGAGAGGAAGTATACCCCCTGGGACTGCCCATGGACGTAGCCAGATTTTTTTTCTGCCTAGTGTCCTACTCCTGTAGGGCGCAGTATAACCAAACGGTTATGAAGATCCAAAGCTGTATCAGTCAATGAACGAAAGCGAAATGTATTTTACGGTAAGTCAAAAATCCCATTTTTTTTTTTTTCTAGAAAATTACTTAGAACCCCCAAACATGTATATAAAATTTTTTTTTTTTTTAGCAGAGACTCTAGAAAATATGTCGATCATTGCAATCTTTTCTGTCACACTGTATTTGCGCAGCGGTCTTTCAAATGCATTTTTTTTGGGGAAAAAAAATACTAATAAATTTGAAAAAAAAAAAGCTAAACCGTAAACTTTTTGTATAATGTGAAAGATGTTATGCTGAGAATCGTGAGAGAATTGTGATCTTTATTCTAAGCAAAAAATTGTGATTCTCATTTTAACTAGAATCGTGCAGCTTTAATGGACTAGGTTATGTGACCGTAAATAGAATGACTTTCACTTTTTTTTCTTTTTTTTTTATAAGGGAGCTCCTGTAGGTGGACATATTATAAACTATCTCTTGGAAAAGTCTCGTGTGGTACATCAGAACCATGGAGAGAGAAACTTCCATATTTTTTACCAGCTTCTTGAGGGTGGAGAAGAGGATTTGCTGCGAAGGCTTGGGCTGGATAAAAATGCCCAGAATTACCAGTACTTGATTAAGGTTAGCCAGCCTTTTTCGCTGCACGTTCTGCACTTTCCTTGGGTACAAGGTTTTGTATTCAAGAGGCAACCATCACAAGACTATACATTCATGATGTTTGTGTAAAGTATAAGTAAATAGAATGTTTGTTTTCCTCAGGCTTTTTGTTGTGTATTATCCTGGTTATACATGGCCCAAATTTCAGCAAATTCATGCCAAGTTGAGCCGTGGGTGGCCCTCAAGGCACTACCTGGCTTGGCAAACTTTAAACTGAAACTTGAAGGTGAGGGGCGGAATATTCTCATCCGAACAGGCAATCGAATGCAGCCAATCAGGCGTGATCACTGTTCAGGTATTCTGACAGCCATAGGATCATGCCTGTCAAAATAAAATGGCCAGCTAGGGCGATGATTTTAACTGTGCAGTTTAGCATGGATGGGAGAATCTATTAATCTCTTAGAAATTTTAAAATGTATGGTCAGTTTTAAATGTATACCAACCCTTTTACTTAATGCAGTTTAAGCCCTCACACATCACGTGGTCCTAGCACTTAATCCTACATTTAACCCACTTAAGCTATTGAACAACCCTTTAAAATTTACACCTAAAAGTGATTGTAAAGTCATGTGTTTTTGTTAAAGAACAAACATGTTATACTTACCTCCTCTGTTTAGTGGTTTTTCCCAGGGCAGCCCAGAGCCTCCTCTTCTCAGGTCCCTCTTCACTGTTCCTGGCCCCTCCCCCCGATGAGTGCCCCCACAGAAAGCAGCTTGCTATGATGGCACCTGAGCTGAGTCACAGCTCCCTGTGTCAATTCAGAGAGAGAGCTGTGACCCACCCCCCTCTCTCTGAATGGACACATGGAGCGGACGTTCGGCCCCGCCCCCTCTCTCCTGATTGGCTAACTGACTTTGACAGTAGCGGGAGCCAATGGTGCCGCTGCTGTGTCTCAGCCAATCAGGAGGGAGAGTCCCGGAAGGCCGAGGGACTCATGGACATCGCTGGATTGAGATGAGGCTCAGGTAAGTATTGGGTGGTGCTGGGGCAGCTGCTACACACAGAAGGCTTTTTATCTTAATGCATAGAATGCATTAAGATTAAAGAAACTTCTGCCTTTACAACTCCTTTAACCCGTTATTGTAATGTAAAGCTATGCCTTATTCATGCAGGGCAAAGTAACAAGGCTCACTTAGTGTTTTTTCCCTTAAAAAGGATAAGGATGCATTAAAGGAGAAGTTCAATTTTTTTAAAAATAATAAATGCACGTTTTTTTTGTTTTTGTTGCAGGAGCCTGGAAAGCATTGCACCAGCAATCAGCAGATCGCTGATGCCATGCAGGTCTCCTGCACACTGTCAGTGTAAGGACCTAGCTCCTTGCTGGGATCTCTGGTCCTAGAATATTTTCCTTTTTTAAATGGATTTTTTCCCTCATTTTCTGTTCCTGTGAGAACCACAATCAACTGCTGGACTGGGCGTCAGACTGAATATCCTAGATCCTTATGGTCTCCCAATCCAGCCAGCGTGCTTGCGCAGGCCTCAGCGCCATGCTAGGTAGGCCATGACCTAGTCCCACGGGAGGGGGGCAGGCTGACGAGGTAAATGTCTCACGAGGATGCATACGACCTGGTCGCGGCCTGAGTGCCTTTTGGCCCGCAGCACCCCCCATCCCGATAGTGCGGTGGTCTGCCTGGAGTGGTGCCCACCCGGTTCCATGGTGTGGTAAGTAGTGTCCCCACTCTCCCCTGGTAGTCGTGGGCCCGGCAAAGCCTTTGTGCCAGGATCTGGAAGGGGAACAAATTCCTCCTAACCTTGCAGAGCTGGCAGACCAGTTGGTCCAGGGGTTACAGTTTATCTGTGATGCCTCTCTAGCTGCGGCTCCCTTAGTCTCCAGACGGTCCGTGACAGCAGGGATCCTTCGGGTCATGATATGGCTAAAAGACTTCGAAGAAGGTCCTGTCTGATCTCCCTTTTGTAGGAAATCGCTTGTTCGGATCTTCCATGGATAAGATCATCATGGGTCTTAACATGGGGGAAGACCACTCTTCTGCCGCAGGCTACCAGGAGCAAAGAGTCTCGTTGCAAGGAGGTTCCTAGAGACCCTGGTCTGGTAAGCTTAGAGCGAGTCCCTCCAAATCTGCACACAAGCCCTCTTCTGCCTGAAGGGGCGCCCTCATCCATATCTGGTGGGGGGGGGGGGGGGGGGACGTCTTCGCTTCTTTCTGGACTCGTGGACCTTGATTCAAGATAGGTGCGTCCACAAGCTGATTCGGTCCGGCTACAGGTTCGAGTTTCAGCCTTCGCCCCTGGCAAGGCTCTTTCCTTCCAACCTGCGTTTGTCCCCAGATTGCCTGCAAGGTCTCCCGGGGCGGTGCAAGATTTGCCTGTACAAGGGGTCATTGTGCCTGTTCCAGAATCAGAACACTTTCAGGATTTTATTCAAACCTATTTACAGTTTCCAGGAAGGTAGACAAAGTTCATTCACTCCTGGACCTCAAGGCCTTGAACCCCTTTGTGCGTGTACAAAAATTCCGGATGGAGTCTATTTGCATGGTAGTGGCATCCCTTCATCAAGGGGATCTGCTGGCCTCTATCGATATCAAGGATGCTTACCTTCATATTACAATATATGTCGGTCATCAGCGTTTTGTTCGCTTTGCCGTGGGCAAGGAGCATTATCAATTCGTGGCATTGCCCTTTGGTCTCGCCTTATCTCCTCGGGTGTTCACAAAAGTTTTGGCCCCCCGGTGTTAGCGTTACTGCGACAGCAGGGCATTGTGGTACTGGGGTACCTGGATGATCTCCTTCTGATAGCAGAATCTCTGACTGCCTTAAAGGAAATCTTGGAAATTACTGTGCGAATCTTGCAAGAGTTTGGATGGAAACTGAATTTCCAGAACTCTGCTCTGGTTCCGTCCACCAAGCTGGACTACCTGAGTCTGACCCTGAATCGGCCTCAGCCTGGGTTTTTCTTCCAGGGGAAGTTGCGGGATGCAATTCGGCTTCTATTGTCCAACAGGCGGTCATTTCTCAGGACTTATATCTTGTATGCGCTGGGCCTGATGGTTTTCACCTTCGAGGCAGTTCCGTTTGCACAGTTCCATACGAGACCTCTGCAAAGAGAGATTCTTGCCAATTGGGACAAGAATCCACAGTGTCTAGACAATGTGATCTTGTTGAGCTGGGGTACAAGAGGGTCCCTGATCTGGGGGCTTTGCTCTCCGGCACTTGAGGGAATTTCCTTTCTTCCCCTGTACTGGACTGTGGTCACCACAGATGCCAGCCTGTCCAGGTGGGGAGGGGTCTTGGGCACAGTTTGTAATCAGGGTGCTTGGACTCCACCAAAAGGGCCCTAGCGGTCTGGGAAATAGCGAAGGTGGGCGGAACACTTCGTCCCAGCCCACTTTGCTATGGTTTGGGGGGGGGGGGATTGGCAGGCGGATTACCTCAGTCGGTAGGTGTTGAGCCAGGGAAAATGGTCTCTTCATCCGGAGGTGTTTCATCAGCTGTGTCTCCGGTGAGGAACTCCCGAGGTGGACCTGTTGGCCTCTCGTCTCAGCAGAAAGGTACAGAGGTTCATGGCAAGGTCTTGGGATCCGCTGGCTGACGCCACAGACGTACTGGTAGCCCCTTGGAGCCAGTATTGTCTAATAAATGCCTTTCCCCCTCTAAAGCTTCTGCGAAGAATCGAAGCAGAAGGAATTCTGATCATCCTAGTGGCCCAAGACTGGCCTCGCCGGTCTTGGTACTCAGATCTAGTATGGCTGCTTGCCAAAGTTCCCTGGAGACTCCCTTGCAGAGAAGATCTATTGGCTTAAGGGCCAATCTTCCTTCCTTCCTCCTTTAATGGCTTGGCTATTGAAAGCCAGGTGCTGAGGGATAGAGGGGTTTTCTGAATTGGTGATTCCGACACTTTTAAAGGCTAGAAAATCTACCTCTAGGAAGATTTACCATCGCGTCTGGAAGTCGTACATTGCGTGGTGAGTGTCTCTAGGGGTTTCCCCCCCCCCCCCCCCCCGTTTCTGTTTGGTGGCTTGAATTTTGGCACTTCTCCAAAGCGGTGTGGAAAAGCGCCTAGCCTTGGGTACCATCAAGGGCTTGGTTTCAGCCTTGGCGTTTTTCAATGTCCTTTGGCTACGCATTCTTTGGTTCACACCTTTGTTCAAGGGGGGTCGCCACTTGGCTCCCCCATTGCGGTCTCCGTTGCCCCCTTGGGATCTCAACTTGGTGCTTTTGGTTCTTCAGAAACCACCTTTTGAAAATATTTGTGAGATTCCTCTGCTTAAATTGTCCCAGAAGGTAGCCTTCTTGGTTGGTGGCTATTACTTCTGCATGTAGGCTGTCGGAGTTGGCAGCTTTGTCTTGTCGTTCACCTTACTTGGTGGTTCACAGAGATCTAGTGCTTCGCCCTTGTCAGTCGTTCCTTCCTAAGGTTGTCTTTGGTTTCCATCTGAATGAAGACATTGTGTTGCCTTTCCTGTGTCCTAAGCCTAGCATCCTAAGGAGATTGCCTGACATTCTCTGGATGTGGTTCGGGCGATCAGGGTGTACCTGGCGGCAACCGAGTCGTTTAGGAAATCAGACTCGCTATTTGTCCTTACGTATGGAACTCCCAAGGGGTTGGCTGCGTCTGCAGCTACCATTTCCAGATGGATCGCACAGACCGTGGTGCAGGCCTATTGAATCAAGGGTCAGGTTCCTCCTTGCCCTGTTAAGGCACATTCTACACGGGTGCTTACTGCCTCTTGGACCTTCTGCCATCAGGCGTCAGTGATGCAGGTTTGCAAAGCGGCCACTTGGTCGTCTGTGCACACTTTTACAAAATTCCACAAAGTAGATGTGCTGGCATCTGCGGATGCTGCTTTTTGCTCCAAGGTTTTGCAGGCTGCTGTTGAGAGGACTGGTGTATTTTTCAGGTGAGCTCCAATTGTTCCTGGTTGAGCTCCATGTAACCTGGTTGGCTAGGTTTAGCCTTTGGGAATTTTTTGTGCTGTGTTTTTTCTCCACCCCTCATGTTTGACATGGCTTTGGGGCGTCCCAATGGTCAAGAAGATCCTGGAGCTGTGTCAGTCAATGAACGAAAGAGATAATTGGATTTTTGTCTTACTGTAAAATTATTTTCTTTGTTCATTGACTGACACAGCACCCACCCCTCTATTGAGTTGGTTATATTTTTTCTGACACTGCTTGCATCAAAACTGAGTGTCTATAGCATGAAGTTGGAGTATATCCCCTGGGACTGCTCCATAGGCATAGTAATGAGCTTCTGGAGGAACTAAAAAGCATTGGGGCAAGCCCAAGGATGGTCAGCCCAGTGCTGCTAACAAGTCCTCTTCAGCATGAAGGGAGTGCCCTCACCCCTCTCAGGGGTGGTGGGGGGGGGGGGGGGGGGGAGACGTCTGCATTTCTTTCAGAAACCCTGGACTTCATTCAGGACGAGTGGGTTCGCGAACTGATTTGCTCCGGGTACAAGATAGAATTCTGGTCCCGGCCAGGGGAAAGGTTTTCAGTCAAATCTTCACTTGTCTCCAGAGCATTTGAAGGATCTGAGGGAGGCTGTGCGAGATCTCCTGGCTCAAGGGGTGATTGTGCCGGTTCCTTCGCAGCAACGCTCTCAAGGTTTCTTTTCAAACCTGTTCATGGTGCCCAGAAAGGAGGGCAAGGTGTGTCCTAACCTGGACCTCAAGGCTCTGAACCGCTTTATTAGGGTGCAGAAGTTTTGAATGGAGTCCATTCGGTCAGTGGTGGCATCATTGAATCAGGGGGATTTTCTGGCCTCCCAACGATCTCAAAAATGCGTATCTCCAAGTCCCCATTTTCGAGGGACATCAGCGTTACCTCCGCTTTGCGGTGGCAGAGGAGCACTTTCAATTTGTGGCATAACCCTTTGGTCTCACCTCGGCTCCCAGAGTTTATACCAAGGTCTTAGCCCCTGTGCTGGCCTTATGTCGATGAGGTGTCTCCGTTGTGGAATATCTGAACGATCTCCTGTTGCGAGCAGTCTCCCATTCGTATCTGCTGGACAACGTCTCTATCATCATTCAGACCCTTCAAGAATTTGGGTGGATGATCAATTTAAAAAAAATCTACCCTGACCCCGTTTGTGCGGGTCACTTATCTGGGGCTGATCCTCGACTCTGCTTTGGTGAGGGTCTTCCTTCCCTTAGACAAGCTTCTGAAGTTGCAAAGGGCAGTCCGGTTGCTGATGGAGACCGCTCAGTCCTCTTTGCGGGCCTGCATGAGGGCCCTGGATCTAATGGTTTCAAACTTCGAAGCGGTCCCGTTTGCTCAGTCTCACACAAGACAGTTGCAGAAAGAGATTCTGACAAAATGGAACAGGGATCCTCGGTTATTGAAGATTCGGTTGAGCCATCTCACTAAATCGGCTCTCTTGGTGGCTCCAGTCACCTGTCCTGTGCCAGGGCAAGTCCTTCCTGCCAGGATTTTGGACAGTGGTCACCGCGGAAGCCAGCTTGTCAGGCTGGGGTGAAGTGCTGGGGAAGCTCTGTGCCCAGGGGTCATGGACGACAGAAGAGTCTTCCTTGCCGATCAATATTTTGGAGCTGAGAGCGATCAAGCTCTGCCTGCTTCACTGGACAAGTCTGCTGCGCAGCTCTCCAGTTCGGGTTCAGTCTGACAATGTCACCGCCGTGGCTTACATCAATCATCAAGCAGCCAAAGAGGTGGCCGAGATTCTAGTGTGGGCGGAACACAATGTTCCGGCTCTTGCCGCAATCCACATCCCGGGTGTGGAGAATTGGCAGGCGGATTACCTGAGTCGTCCGGTGTTGGATCAAGGGCAGTGGTCCCTTCATCCGGAGGTGTTTCGTCTCCTGTGTGCCCGGGGGGGGGGGGGGGGGGACTCCGGAGGTGGATCTGTTTGCGTCTTGCCTCACCAGGAAGGTTCAGCGTTTTGTGGCCAGGTCTCAGGATCCTTGGGTCGACGCCACAGAAGCTCTGGTGGCTTCTTGGAGTCGGTATCGCCTGATCTATGCCTTCCCTCCAATCGTTCTCCTGCCGAGGTTTCTTCGCCGGGTGGCGATGGAAGGCGTTCCGGTCAATCTAGTGGCACCAGACTGGCCTCGGCGGTCCTGGTACGCAGAACTGGTAAAAATGGTCGTGGATCCTCCATGGCGGCGTCTTCCTCTGCGGGAAGATCTGCTATCTCCAGGACCGATCTCCCATCCTGTTTAACGGTCGCTGGCTTTAATGGCTTGGCTGTTGAAAGCAAGGTGTTAAGGGATAGATGCCTTTCTGACTCGGTGATTCCTACCCTTTTGAAGGCTAGGAATTCGACATCTAGGAAGATCTATCCTCGTACGTGTGAATCGCTGCAGTTGTACCCTCGCTTGTTCTCTATAGCTAGGGTTTTGGCCTTCTTGCAAAAAGAGGTTGAGCAGCGCTTGGCGTTGGGCACCATCAAGGGCCAGGTGTCATCCTTTCCTATATACTTCCATGTCTGTTGGCTACTAATAGTTTGATTGGCACTTTCATTCAGGGGGTGCGTCATCTGGCTCCTCCATGAAGATCCCCGTTACGACCTTGGGATCTTAACCTGGTTATGTCTGTTCTTCAAAAGCCTTCTTTTGCGAATATTAGGGAGATTTCTCTGCTTTCCTTGTCGCAGAAGGTTGCCCTCCTAGTTGGTAATACTTCTGCTCTGAGTCCCTGAGTTGGCAGCGCTGTCCTGTATTACCTTATTTGGTGGACCACAGGGATAAAGTGGTCCTCTGACCAAATACGTCTTTTCCTCCTAAGGTGGTGTCGGATTTTCACCTGAATGAAGACATTGTGTTGCCTTATGTCCTAAGCCTAAACATCCCAAGAATGTTGCCTTGCACTCTATGGATGTGGTTCGGGCGATAAGGGTTTATCTGACGTTTACAGAGTCCATCAGGAAGTCGGACTCTTTATCCTTCCGGACGGTCCTCGCAAAGGTTTGGCTGCGTCCGCTGCTACCATTTTGAGATGGATCAGGCAGATGGTTGTTCAGGCTTATTCGATCAAGGGTCAGGTTCCTCCTGTCCCTGTGAAAGCACATTTTACTAGAGCTCGGAGTTCCTCTTGGGCTTTTCGCCATCCTGCCTCTGTTGTACAAGTTTGTAAATAAGCGACTTTGTCGTCTGTGCACACCTTTACCAGATTTTACAAGGTGGATTTGTTGGCGTCTTCCGTTTCCCTTTTTTTGCCGCAAGGTTTTGCAGGCTGTTTCATAAGAGAATGTACTTTTGTTATTCTCTTAGGAGTCTTTTACCTGGGTTAGCTCCTGTTTGGTTGAGCTCCATGTTGCCCGGTTGGCTAGGTTTAGCCTCTTGGAGTTGACGTTCTAGCTGGTTGCGTTTTTCCCATCCCTCATACCTATACTGCTTTGGGATGTCCCACTCAGCTCATGGAGATGAGACTGCATCTGTTGATGGACAATAGAGAAAATATGATTTTTGTAAGATCTTAAGCCTCGTACACGCGTACCGATCGTCAGCCGAACGATCGGCCGTCTTTTGTCCAGGGCTGTTGTGTCTGTTGAAAAGTGCTAAAGACTGCACACGAATTTTGTCGGCCAACAACAGCCGACTGCAGAAGTGATGTCATGTGATGGTTAACTTTCCTTGTCTTTTTTCTTTTCTGAGCATGCCCAGTCTTGCAAATCTGCTGTCTGTCGGCCGAAATCTGTACTGACTGGCGAACAATCGGCCGTTCTGGTGTTGGCCAACAAAAATTTTAATGATGGCACGACAGATTCTGTTCGGCTGAAAATGCGCTGTCGGCTGTCGGAAGCATCATACTGACAAGCCTACAATCGGCCGATCGGTCGTCGGCCGACAATCGGTACGTGTGTACGGGGCATTACTGTAAAATCTATTTCTCTGATGTCCAATAGACTCAGCACCCGCACCTCTGGACAACACTGTGGGCGTGTACATGTGAAAAGTTTTGTACTAACGCCCTGCCTAGACTACTGCAGGTGGCAGCATAAACCACTCAGCTCATGGAGATGAGGCTGTGTCTGTCGATGGACATCAGAGAAATAGATTTTACGGTAACCTCTTACAAAAAATCTTATTTTTAATGTTTGTTTACAATAAAATTCCCATTTTTACGATATTTGTTTTTTTGACACTTTTAATATCCCACTTTGCTTGTTTTTATTTCCAAGGATTTCTCATTTCCGGGATGTTAGTGTCCTTGATAGCCAGGTTGGATGGCACTTTCAAAATCTACTTACTATAAGTTCATAATTGTTAATGAGTTTTTAGAGCATTTTGGAAAGTTTTAAATTCCTTTTCATTTTACACAATCCTCATAATTTTAAGCCATAACTTCATTCCTTTTTCAAAAGGCGTGTTTTGTCCTAAATTTTTTGATTTGGTAGAGCTTTTGCTTCATTATGAAATCTTTCCATTTATAGCCAACCGTATGTCCGTTTCTGTGCCTTTCTTCATTCAGGGATTATAAACCTATATTAAAGCGGAAGTGCAGCCTAATACCTTAAATTCTCCCCTGCAATTATTAATGTGAGTGGAGTTCAGCCTTATGTGTCAAAATGAAAAATCCCAGTTTTTCGACCTGAATTCTGAATTTTCAGTGTGGTCACATGAGTTAATTTCCTCTTCCTCCTGAGTCCAAGAGAAGCAGGTGGGTGTGTTTACTCAAAGCCAGTGACATCACTTCCAGGGAGGGACACCGTTCCTGTGTAGCCAGTTGGCATATACAGAATGGGAGGAGCTGATCATAGGTTCCTGCCCAATGTTCTCTCATCAGTAAGGGGGAGGTACACATATACAGTAAAGCTGTGCTGGGCTTTGGATGAAGACTACCGTAGGAGAAGGAAGCTGGACACGGGGAGCTGGAAGTGCTCTGGGGACTCGGCTCACAGTCTACAATGATTATAGTTACAGGCAACCACACAGTCTACATTTCCACTAGTGCGACTAATCAATGGCACCTGTTCCCATCTATGCGACTTTAAAAATTAGGGACCTTGAAAAGTTGCCCTTCGGTGCAACTTTTGATGTGACTTTGATCCAGAGTGTAAAGGTGGATCAAAGTTGCATCAAAGTCGCACTCTAAATCGCAATAGTGGAAATGTAGACTAAAGCTCCATTTCCACTAGTGCGACTTTTCATGCGACTTTGGATACAGTTGCATGACAAGTTGCAGCCCATTCATCGCAACGGCACCTGTTCCCATCTATGCAACTTTAAAAATGAATAACCTTGAAAAGGTACCTGCACTACTTTGATGCAACTTTTGATGCGATTTTGATTCAGAGTGTAAAGTTGTATCAAAGTCACATCAAAGGCGCACTCTAAATCACAATAGTGGAAACGTAGACTAAAGCTCCGTTTCTACTAGTGCGTGACAAGGGTACATGACAAGTCGCACTAGTGGAAGCAGAGCCTAAAACTCATAACTCACATGTAATGAGCAATAGAAATGGATCCTTCTAAATTTTCACAAATATTCCTTTGTACCCTATTTCTTTCATATATTGCGCAGGTCACTTGACCCTCCCCCCCCCCCCCTTTCTCCCTTTCTCTCAGGAGAAGCTGCTGGCCTAAACAAGGCTATGAAGACAGGAGGAGATCATGGTGTGAGGGATAGGGGAGGGGCTGGGCAGGTCAGGTCTAGGCATGCCTGTCTAAGAAAGACCGACAGCCTAATCAGGAAATTAAATACAGCTTATCAAATTCAGCTAACAGGAAATAGAGTTGTCAGTGAAGAACATGAAGAAGCGGTTTGTCTAGCTTAGATAAGACTTTCTAAGCTACACAAGCAGCTAGGCAGAAAATGAATAATATCAAAGCTAAATATATTTAACATACTATTAATAGGAAAAATTTCATTTTTGTCAAGTTTCCCTTTAAGTTCTGACCTGTAACTAACACTACACTATTTTTTTCTCTTGTAGGGTCAGTGTGCCAGGGTTAGCTCAATCAATGATAAAAATGATTGGAAAGTTGTTAGGCGGGCCTTATCAATTATAAACTTCAATGATGATGATATAGAGGTAAGTTCAACACTGTGAAATCCTATAAAATGTCTTGCTGATGATTTGTTGGTCGTTATGATGTTCATTAAGCGTGAACCACTAAACAAAGGTAAGAATTTGGTTAACAATTTTTCTTCTGATGCTTTTTAGGAATTGCTGAGCATTGTTGCTAGTGTACTACATTTGGGAAATGTGCAGTTTGCCACAGATGAGCATGGACATGCCCAAGTTACAACAGAAAACCAGATTAAATACCTCGCCAGGGTGAGAATGTCCACATTTATATATATCCAGTTTTTTAAATTTAGCAGGGTTTATGTTATGGATTCTGAGAGTCATGCTTTTGAAAACCAAAAACAGACATTGCTATTTGACAAAAGCTGTAAATAATGTGCACAACTATTTCTACAAGTTCATTAGGTGAGAGATGTTTTGTATGCCGATAACATGGAATTCCAGTAAGCTAGTCTTAAAACTGTCCCCTCCCCCACTCCTAACACCTATACTAACTAACTTTTGTAGGAAAGATGCATATACTTACCGTTCAGCTCCCCTGTGTCAGCCAGCATGACTTCAGGGGAGAAGAGGGAGTGCTTTTCTCAAACGAATGGGCCATTAAAGCCCATAGGTGAGGACACCGCTCCAGGCTTTACTAGCAGTTGTCAGAGCTCTCTCTTCTCAACTGCAGTCACTGCTGGTTGATGCATGAAGATCACATGACCAGACATACTCCTTGAAAATAGCTAGGTATATACATAGTTATTACAAAGGTTAGTTAGCAAAGGGGGGGGGGGCAGTTTTAAGTGTAGTTAGGTGTAAGCTGGAATTCCTCTTTAACTTTCTTGTATGACGTTTTCTGTTATCAGACATTTTAGATTAAAGTGGGCTTACAAATAGTGATGGTAGGTTTTCTTTTATGGGAAGAATAGGCAAAAAGTCAGCTGCGTATAGATCACATTGTAGTTCTTAGAAAATCTTTATCTCCAGTTGACTTTAAATGCGTACTGGTCTTTCTATTCATGTCAGGCTGACCATAAACATGATAATTTTTCCTCCATCTAAAAAAGATTCACCGAACTCAAGATAATCAACTGACTTTATGTACAGAAGCAGGTGCAAACAACACCTAAATTGATCAACATCAGTTATAAGGAAAGATCATTTATTTTAATTGTACAGTACAATTGGATGACCAGGTGTTACGATGCACCACTGTTTGCACACTTTACTGCTACCTGTGCCTAGAGCCCTTATAAGGTACGCGGGCACTTCCTTCCACCTTTTTGCCACGTGGACTTGTTACAAGACTGTCTACACCTAGGTTACTGCGTATTCCTTCAAGACACACTTTCCCTATACTCCACACCCTATTCCGTGAGTACCCCACAGTGGAATATCCTCACTTGTAGCTATGGCAGAGCCCAGGCAAAAGGAAGTTGATGCAAAATTGCAGGCGAACATTCGCTCTGCCAAAGGCCTGTAAAGCACTCTGAAGTGTCTTTTTCACTACAACTGGTTCTAACACTAGTTTTGGCATTAGATTCTAGCACAATTTCAGTCACGCAATAGGTGGCCTATTTGACTAAAGCAGAATTCTCTACATCTGTCATGTTTCCGTGGACATACAGTCATATCCATAAATATTGGGACATCTACTCAATTCTAATCTTTTTGCCTCTGTACACCACCACAATGGATTTGAAATGAAACAAACAAGATGTGCTTTAACTGCAGTTTTTCAGCTTTAATTTGAGGGTATTTTCATCCAAATCAGGTGAAAGGTGTAGGAATTTCAACAGTTTGAATATGTGCCTCCCACTTTTTAAGGGACCAAAAGTAATGGGACAATAGTCTGCTCAGCTGTTCCATGGCCAGGTGTGTGTTATTCCCTCATTATCCCATTTACAAGGAGCAGATAAAAGGGCCAGAGTTAATTTCAAGTGTGCTATTTGCATTTGGAATCTGTTGCTGTCAACTCTCAATATGAGATCCAGAGAGCTGTCATGATCAGTGAAGCAAGCCATCATTAGGCTGAAAAAACAAAACAAACCCATCAGATAGATAGCAAAAACATTAGGTGTGGCCAAATCAACTGTTTGGAACATCCTTCTAAAGAAAGAACGCACCGGTGAGTTCAGAAACACCAAAAGACCCGGAAGACCACGAAAAACAACCGTGGTGGATGACCGAAGAAATCTTTACCTGGTGAAGAAAACACCCTTCACAACAGTTGGCCAGATCAAGAACACTCTCCAGGAGGTAGGTGTATGTGTGTCAAAGTCAACAATCAAGAGAAGACTTCACCAGAGTGAATACAGAGGGTTCACCACAAGATGTAAACCATTGCTGAGCCTCAACAGGAAGGCCAGATTAGAGTTTGCCAAACAACATCTAAAAAAGCCTTCACAGTTCTGGAACAACATCCTATGGACAGATGAGACCAAGATCAACTTGTACCAGAGTGATGGGAAGAGAAGAGTACGGAGAAGGAAAAGAACTGCTCATGATCCAAAGCATACCACCTCATCAGTGAAGCATGGTGGTGGTAGTGTCATGGCATGAGCATGTATGGCTGCCAATGGAACTGGTTCTCTCGTATTAATTGATGTGACTGCTGACAAAAGCAGCAGGATGAATTCTGAAGTGTTTCGGGCAATATGATCTGCTCAGATTCAGGCAAATGCTTCAGAACTCATTGGACGGCGCTTCACATTGCAGATGGACAATGACCCGAAGCATACTGCGAAAGCAACCAAAGAGTTTTTAATGGAAAGAAGTTGACTTGGCCATTGCATAACATGCCATCACCTGACCTGAATCCGATTGAGCATGCATTTCACTTGCTGAAGACCAAACTGAAGGGAAAATGCCCCAAGAACAAGCAGGAACTGAAGACAGTTGCAGTAGAGGCCTGGCAGAGCATCCCCAGGGATGAAATCCAGCGTCTGGTGATGTCTATGCGTTCCAGACTTCAGGCTGCAATTGACTGCAAAGGATTTGTAACCAAGTATTAAAAAGTGAAAGTTTGTTTTATGATTGTTAATCTGTCCCATTACTTTTGGTCCCTTAAAAAGTGGAAGGCACATATACAAACTGTTATAATTCCTACACCGTTCACCTGATTTGGATGTAAATACCCTCAAAGTAAAGCTGAAAGTCTGCAGTTAAAGCACATCTTGTTTGTTTCATTTCAAATCCATTGTGGTGGTGTATAGAGCCAAAAATATTAGAATTGTGTAGATGTCCCAATATTTATGGAACTGACTGTATAATGCAGACATTTTTGTCCAGGGCTCAAAAACGCCAAGACTTTTTACTCCTTTTTCTCAACCTGAGTGGGATCCTGATATGCTGGCCCTAGAAGGCACAGAAGGCCATGAAGAGGATATTGAGGCAGTATTGGAGGAAGCTGAAAAATACCTTTCCCAGACTGTTACCTTATTGATGAGGGAGCTTTATGCAACATACTTAATAATGCTGAAAAGCTCATTGCCTCTGTCCAGAAAAAGGATTTTTCACTCGCCCCCATTTGCTCCTGCTGCTGTCAATCACAGCCAATGAGGAGAGAGAGGGGTTATGCCGAGCCATGGCCCTGTGAATTGACTCGCAGAACCATGGCTCAGAAGTAAGCCTGCTTAGCTGCCCCCATTGCAGCTGAAAGATGGGGAAGGGGTAGACAAGAATTGAACAGACTGCAGGAGAGGAGCAATCTGGGGAGATGCAGCTAGTAAATGAGGCGAATAGGATAGGAGCACATAGGGGAGTGAGAGGGGCAAGAGAACTGTGAAGGTTGTGGGAGATGTGGAAATGCATGGAGAAGGTCTGGGTTTAAAAAAAGCAGTTAACAGAGCTGGGTGCAGGTTACAGAGCTATAGACAGGAATAGAGCAGGCTTGGAGAGGGGAGGACAGAAAGGCAGGCAGTCAAAGGGTAAGTCAGTATCCGAACAAGCTGGGGGGGGGGGAAGGATCAGGATGGAGAGAGGTGAGCACTGAGTGACTATGTTGTAAGCACCAGAGCTCTGGAAAAGTGCAGGCTCCTCAGTTTGAGGAAGATGGTCACCAGCTCCCTATGTCCTCTGCTAGCCTCAGTGGCAGTGATGAACTGTATTGCACTGTGATAAGATGACGGGGGGGTGATGGTGATTAGCTGTCATTCATAATTGTGGGTGCAATTCTAAAGGGGGTCTGCAAAGGATGTCTCCTGTATTACAGAATACTGAGCTGTCAGAAGAGTGCTAATTGTAACCTTACACCCCACCTCCTTTTCCCCCCTCCACAGTAAATGACCCCAATGAAGCACTGATCAGAGGGCAGAGTAATTGACTGATCTGTGCAAACATCTGAGACTTAAGTGGGGTACACACTAGTAGAAAATCTGCCGAAAATTCCCGTCCAAGGTAAAATCGTACAATTTTCGGCTAGTGTGTAAACAACTTTCAGCAGCCGATGCCGACATTTTCAACGAAAAAAACGGAGGGACAAACGCCAACATTTTTATCATCTTTCCCCAGCACGACCAATTTTAGTTTAATGTGTATGCAGTACGTCTGTGAAAAATCGGATACGAAAGACCGCGCATGATCTGAAGTTGCTGACGACCCGGCAGTCTAGGAACAAATGTCCCAAAAAAAAAAAAATGGGACGAGAATATTATGCTCTGTCAACTAAAAAGGATTATGACCGCTGAGCATGAGAGAGAGAAATCGGAGGATATTTCGTCTGATTTTCATCAAGTGTTTACGGGCCTTTAGCCCTTTACTGAGATCAGGAATGGAGTAGGTTCTTCAATAAGGCTGAGGGGAGATGAATGAACGGAGAAGCAGATGGAGGGGAGAGGAGGGAGCCAGGAACCGAGCTCTACAGGAGTGAAGAGTGCAGGAAAGGGGTAGACTATGAGAGCAGGCCGGAAAAAGGATGAACACTGCCGGCCTGGATTGCAATAAAAATGACAGCAGCAGGCAGCAACAGGAGAGAAGGGTAAAGAGCTGTGTAGGGATGCGGCAGCCATGAAAGGAGCACAGGGAAGGTAATAGGAGCAGTTACAGAGGGAATTGCAGAGCTGCAAGCAGAGAGCAGAAAGGTAGGCTGATTTATCAGCACATTGCCTTTCCTTCAATGTTTACAACTGTTCAGCTTGTATGTATATGTGGGAAGGGAAAAGAACACCCCTGCAGGTTAGTTGGAGATTTATTTATCTTGGTCATTACTGCTGGAGCTCAATGTTATGATGTGTGGATTTTGGGTGGTGTTCGGAGTGTGGGCAGATGAATCCTCCAGGAAGAGCAGTGACCTGGAACAGTAAAAATGGCAGCACAATTGTAGAGTGTTCGAAATCATGTATAGTGTTGTAAATGGCCTAGCTTTATTGTGGACTTCAAGAGACAACATGATGCGTAAATGGTAAAAGCCAGTACTTTTCATTTCTGAATAGCTTAAAGCGGAGTTCCACCCTGGTTATACATTTCTTTACAAAAATACCCCCGGGACAGTCAGGGCTAGCACATTCCACAATGGCTAGCCTCTGATCTGTCCCGGGTTGCACTTACCTTTCAGGAGATATACTTACCTTGAAATTGTCTTCTCCAGCGCTGCCATCTCAGGTGTGGGCAGCTTGAAGCCAGCACGATCCTCTTCCGCGTCCTCTTCGGTCCTCTTCCTCCTTCTTCGGTCCCACGATGCACTGCACCGGCCCCGACGTCACTTCCGGGTCGCGCGCGTCATCCCTCCACAGCTTCTGGGCATGCCCAGAAGCTGTTTAGAAGGGGATGACGCGCGCGCCCCGGAACTGACGTCGGGGCCGGTGCAGGCGCAATGATTCCTGGGAGCTATGACGTTCAGCTCCCAGGAATCATTGCAAAAGCCAGGAAGTGACGAATCGCCGTGGCCGCCGAGGGGAGGAAGAAGGAAGTAAGGTGAGTATATTTTCTCTAAAAGGTAAGTGAAAAAAAAAAAAAAATTGCGATTATCCATTTGTTTTTCAGGTGACCGGGAGCGAGAAGATGGAGGTAAGTATAAATTTCGGGTGGAACTCCGCTTTAAGATTTTTTTGTGGGGAGGGTTATAGTTCGAAATTAGGCGGCCTACCTCTTCAAAAGATTGAGCACCCCTGATCGACATTACGTTCATATAGTCAGATCTTTGTTGGATCTTGTGAAAAATGTCCCTGTCTTTATCCAGGATTGTGTAGCACCCTACAGGTAGGTGCTAGGTAAAGATATAGTGAGCCTTGTCTGCTTAACTGCAGGGCTGTGATTTGTTAGGTAGGGTGTCAGGGCTTCCAGATGTGCCTGCTGAAGGGAGAAGTATCCCCACTGGCTCCTGTGAGAGGCTTCTCATAGGGCATTGTGGGAAGCCCAATTAGGGGACACATCCCAGCTTGTAACTACCCCAGAAGGCAGATTAGGCTGCAAAGGATTCTGGGAGTGGGTATAAAGGCCTGTACACACGATAATAAAATCTGTAGGGAAAATTCGTCCGACGACCGATCTGTCGATTTTCGGATTGTTTGTATGGTGTTTTCGACAGCCGAGACTGACTTTTCGGCTGACAAAATCCTGATGTGCTGGCTATATAATTTTTGTCGTCCGTCAAAACAATGTCCGATTTTCTCATTAGTACAGATTTCGACGGAAAAAAAATCTTAAGAGCAAGACTAGGCATGCTCAGAGACGAAAGAACACATACAAAACAAACCAGCACATGACATCACTTCTGAAGTAGAATTCTGTCGTACGGGAAAATTCGTATGAAAATAACCTCTTCACTTTCCACATCAGACTAGCATGCCACAAAAAACGGACGACAAATCTTTCGATAATCTGATCGTGTGTACGGGGCTTAAGTTTGGGGGAAGTGCGTGACAGGGTGTCTTTAGCGGGAACAGAGTCCCAGGAAGGAGAGTGCGGCTGTCTCTCCTCCTGTCTGAGGAAGGTAGATGTCTCCAGGGTGTCGCCTGATTTTCCAGAGCGTGCTGAGTGAGCTGAAGGGATCCGGTGTGCCGAGAGAGCCTGCCGAGATAGAAAGAGGGGTCCAGTCCCAGGAAAGCCTACACCGGTTGTGAGTACTGAGGATTGCCCCTAGGGGTCTGCCTGAAGTTAGAAGGGACCACTCTGGAAGAGGTTCTGAGATCCAGTGCCAGCTAGTTGTAAAGGGGGTACCTAGGTTGAGGAACCTGATGCTACAGAGGGGGTACATAGTCAGTGGACCCTGAAGTGTTCAAGTGAATGGGGGCACCTGCGGTTGGGCCCTGAATTGTGCAGAGTGTGTCAGTTGCAAGTACAGCTATACAGCGTTCTACTTCATACTACCTCAAGCTAGTCAAAGCGGGGGACAGTATTCAGTGACTTCCACAGCACAACAGTGTCAGGAGTTCTACAGTTCTCAGTCCTGGATCTTCTGGACTCATAGTCGAGGATTCAGCACTTTCGTGTTCTAGAGGCTATATACAGTGTTAGTGAGCGTTGGCTGGCGTCAAGGAAGCGTCAACGGGCATTTTTCAGGTGTAAAGTCCCACATGTAATTAGTTCAAGCCTCAAGGAGTATCCCACTCATTCCCTTCTCCCATCCCCTTTAAATCAAATAAAAACCACAAACAAAGATGCCGGAGTTGTCGCTGCTTCAGTTGTCACACCCAGGGTCGCAGCTCACATGGGCTGGAGAGAGTACCGGTACTGATGGCCTACCCACATCAGGCCACAGGCCTGGAAACCTTGCTACACTTGCATAAAGAGATCTGAAGTATGCTTTCTGCTGCTCTTAAGGAGAATTATATACTAGAAATATTTTAACATAAGAATCTATGAAAACAATTAAAGTCTACCAGGTAACACATTTCAGGCTCCTTTTAGTGAGGAATCGCATAGTTTGGGACTCAGTGCCGAACACCCTTGAATATTTTTGTATGATGATGAATCGCTAAAAAAAATTAGAAGCTTAGAAGTACATCTTGGGACTTGCAATAGTTTTTTGTTTGGTTCAGACCAATCAGCTAACCGATTCTGCTGTGGAAGAGTGATCACAAAATTCAAGCCTTTTCTCATTATTATTTACAGTAAGAAGCAGGAAAAGCAAAAACCTATTTCTCTTACGTCCTCCGACAGTCGCCGCCTCTTCATATTCGTCACAATGGGGTTATGACCTTTGCTCCGTAGGAGTAGCTAGGCAACAGAATATGTCAATATTAAGGCTTTTAACATATCCCACCCCCAGGGGGTGGTCCCCTCAGTCAATACCCTCCTACTTCCTGTATCCATACCTCAGTTTCAATGTCTAGCTTGTCAGGAGTAGCTGGATGTCTCTATGCTGGGGCATTTTGTCTCAGCCTTTTCTCTTTTTTTGATTTTGAGTTTTTTTCTCTCTCTCTTTACTTAGCTGTTACTTTTGTCAGCATTAGTTAGTTCTTCTGATGAAGAGGATCGTGCGGGCTGGGTCTCGGGCTGACCCCCCTGGTCGCAGGTTGTGGGTCAGTGGCTTCCCAGCCTGCCATTGAGCGTTCAGTCAGGTATTTTTCCTGGCACAATGAACGACCCATCCCTGTTCGCTGCAGGGATGCTATGGTGAGGTGGCTACCTCACTGGACGCCTTGCGGTATCGCTCCGCAGTTCTCCTGCGTCCTGGCTGCGACTCTCCCTGTCCCATGTGCAGTGGCTTGATCGCTTGTGCGGGTTCCCCACGCCATTTAGGAGGTAAGTGTATCTGTGTGGGGACCTGTCTGTTTGGGGGGTGTCAGTCTTGGACTGTGTAACCCTGCCCCTGTTCACACTGTTGGACTCCCTATCGGTCTTAGCTGCACTCTGTGGAATGCAAGGAGGGGGGCTATACTGCACTGTCTCTGTGTCAGAATGTGTGCTGTCTTTTACTGTGTGACAGGCTGTGTGCTGCGGGGCATGATGTGGATCATGTTGTGCATACTTGCGGCGACCGCTGCTGCGGTCCGCCATTCTTTTTACTGTACTGCATGTGTACTGGTGTTTCACTGTGGGCAGGAGCGGCGTTTTCGGCGCCAAGCGCCGCCATTTTGGCGGCGATCGCTCCGGCCTCATGCTGGCACTGCAGGCGGCCATTTTCTTGTAGCCCTCCATAGGCTTTAATAGAGCGCCCTGTATAGCATCACTTCCTCTTCTGGGCGCACCGATCGAGCCAGCAGCAGCAGCGGTGGTCTCTGCAGGTTTTATCCTCTCTGTCCTGAATCCTTGCCTGAGTTTGTGCTTTTCCCTGTGGGGGTCGGCTTGTGCTGGTGTGTGAGTGCGGTGGGCTGCGCTGACCGCGCTTTTAAAGGGGCAGTTACCCTTTATTCTCCTGCAAAATTTTTTGGGGGCATGGATTCTCAGGAAAGCAAATTTCCTCTCACTTTGGTGGGAGGCCAAGGGGCTACTGCTTCCCCCCCAGGGGGTGATTTGGCTGCTGTTGTGGCTAACCTTGCTGCTCAGGTGCAAATGCTGGTGGCTGCTCAATCCACTAAACGGCCCAGAGTTTCAATTTCCTCTGATTCCTAGGGTGAGGGTGATGGGGCTGCTATGGCTGGGGTCGCCTTATCGGGGTCCCGTTCCTCCCTGGATCTTGTGGGATCAGAAGTGGAGGCTGAGGTGGAAGGGGTTGATAATTCTCCCCCTGGCTCGTCTGAAGAGCTTGCACTCATGGATGAATTGGTTGCTTCTATCAAACAAACACTGCGTTTGCAGGATGAGCCATGTCCTCCTGCTGTTTTAGCCTCCTATGGGATGCAGCGGAAACGCAGATCTTCACAGGTTTTTCCTTGCACTGATGATTTTCAGCGCGCTGTTAGTGAACAGTGGTGCAATCTGCGGAAGCCTTTTACTGTGCCAAGTAGGTTCAAGCTGGGTTATCCTTTCACGCCCGCTACTGATGAACGTTGGTGTGTGCCACCTCCGGTGGATCACGCGGTAGCGGTTTTGAATAAGTCCACTGCGATTCCTGCTGAGGATACGCCGGTGTTCCGGGATGCCACGGACAGGAAGCTGGAGTCTCTTACCCATCATACTTTTTCGGTTACCGGTTCTATGCTCAAGGCTATTTTTGCTTCACTTATGGCAGCTCAGGCTGTCGCAAATTGGACGCAGGTGCTTAGGCGCGTCCTGGTGGCTGACTCTGCCCCTCCAGAGACATTGGCTATGGTGGATCAAATCCATCAGGGTGTCATGTATTTGTGTGATGCGGACTTGGATATAGTACCGTTGGCTGCACGTGTGCACAGTGTGGCGGTGTTGTCACCCTGCCTGATTTGGCTGAAGTGTTGGTCTGTGGACCAGTCTTCGCGCAAGACCTTGGCTAATCTTCCCTATAACGGATCTCGCCTTTTTGGCGATTCCTTGGATACACTGATTAAAGGGATCACGGGTGGTGAGAGCGCGCTCTTGCCCCAATTCCACAAGGCTAAGGCGGCTCCTGGTAAGAAGACCGCTTCTTTTCGGCCCTCTCAGGGTTCCTTTTGTGCCTTTCGGTCGCACTATAAGGGCAAGCCGTTCAAAGGCCAAGGCTCCCAGAAGAAGCCATGGACAGGTAAGCAGAAGTCCGGCCAGTCCGGATCCGCTGTCCACAACAGTGCGGCCTGAAGGGGCGCCCTCACCCGGTTCTGGGGTGGGGGGACGCTTGCTCGGTTTTCTTCAACCCTGGCTGGCCGTGTTCGGGACAGGTGGGTTCAGGAAATCGTTCGATCTGGCTACAAGATCGAGTTTCTCTCTCGGCCGGAGAGCAGATTTTTTCCCTCAAATCTTCAACTGTCTCCGGAGCCTTTGCGGGATCTGCACCTGGCGGTGCGGGACCTTCGGGCTCAGGGAGTAGTGGTTCCGGTGCCTCATCGGGACAGATTTCGGGGGTTCTATTCCAATCTGTTCACCGTGCCCAGGAAGGAGGGCAAGGTGCGTCCGATTCTGGATTTGAAGGCTCTGAACCGCTTTGTGCGGGTTCGCAAGTTCCGCATGGAATCCCTGCGGTCGGTGGTGGCTGCCCTGGTTCCGGGGGAATTCATGGCCTCCATCGACTTGAAGGATGCGTATCTTCACATCCCCATTTTCGAGGGTCACCAGAGGTACCTTCGATTCGCCATTGCGGAGGATCATTACCAATTCGTGGCGCTGCCTTTTGGGCTCGCTTCGGCTCCACGGGTGTTCACCAAGGTGCTTGCACCGGTTCTGGCTTTGTTGAGAGCCCAGGGCATCTCTGTCCTGGGGTATCTGGACGACATTCTGGTTCGGTCGGCCACCAACCAGGGTCTGGTGTCAGACCTGTCCGTCACGATGCAGACTCTGCAGGAGTTTGGTTGGACGATAAACTTTCCAAAATCGACGCTGTGCCCGTCGGTTCGTCTTCCCTACCTGGGGATGATTCTGGACTCAGTCCAGGCGAAGGTCTTCCTGCCGGAAGACAAACTCAGGTCTCTTCAGGAGGAGGTCAGGTCCCTCAGGGACGTTCCGTGCTCTTCCATCCAGACGTGCATGCGCTGTTTGGGATTGATGGTCTCAGCTTTCGAGGCGATTCTCTTCGCCCAGTTTCACACGCGGGGTCTCCAAGCGGAGATCCTGTCCAGGTGGGACGGGCGACCGCAATCTCTGGAACTCCAGATTTCATTGAGTCATCGCACCAGAAGGGATCTTCTGTGGTGGCTCAAGTTCCCGACGGTGTCGGGGGGCAAGTCTTTTCGTCCTCTCTCATGGACGGTGGTCACCACGGATGCCAGCCTGTCGGGCTGGGGTGGTGTTCTGGGCGTTCTGTCCGCCCAGGGAACTTGGTCGGTGGAGGAATCCTCTCTTCCGATCAACATTCTGGAACTACAAGCGATGGAGAACTGGCAGGCGGATTATCTGAGTCGCCAGACCCTGGACCAGGGGGAATGGTCACTTCACCCGGATGTCTTCCAGATGTTGTGCGCGAAGTGGGGTCTTCCAGATGTGGACCTGTTCGCATCTCATCTGAACAACAAGGTGAAAAGGTTCGTGGCACGGACACGCGATCCTCGGGCAGACGCGTCAGACGCGTTGGCAGCTCCGTGGCATCAATACCGACTGCTGTACGCATTCCCACCGATTCAACTGCTGTCCAGGTTCCTTCGCAGGTTGAACTCGGAACTGCACATGGTGATTCTTGTGGCATCGGACTGGCCTCGCCGGTCCTGGTACGCAGACCTCGTGAATCTGGCGGTCGACGCCCCGTGACGTCTACCTCTTCGAGAAGATCTCCTGTCTCAAGGACCGATATTCCATCCTGCTTTACAGTCGCTGGCTTTGACGGCCTGGCTGTTGAAACCGAGGTCCTGAAGGATAGGGGTCTCTCCCCTGAGGTCATTCACACTTTGATCAACGCGAGGAAGTCTTCCTCGGGGAAGGTCTATTACCGTACTTGGAAGGCCTATTTTGCCTGGTGTGAGTCCAGGGGGCATTCCCCTCGCACGTACTCGGTGTCTAGGGTGTTGTCCTTCCTTCAAACGGGTGTTGACCAGCGTTTGGCGCTGGCTACGATCAAGGGTCAGGTGTCTGCGTTGGCCGTTCTTTTTCAATGTCCTGTGGCATCTAACTCCTTGGTTAGCACTTTTGTCCAAGGGGTGCGACATCTGGTCCCTCCTAGGAGGGAACCCCTGCCTCCTTGGGACTTGAATCTTGTTCTGTCCGTGTTGCAACATGCTCCCTTTGAACAGATCAGAAAGATCTCGTTGTCCATGTTGTCCAAGAAGGTTGCCTTTTTGGTGGCAATCACTTCGGCTCGCCGGGTGTCGGAGCTGGCAGCTTTGTCCTGCAGGTCTCCGTATCTGGTCGTTCACTTGGATAAGGTGGTCTTGCGACCTAACCCTTCTTTTCTTCCGAAGAGGATTTCGGATTTTCACCTCAATGAGGATATTGTCCTACCTTCGCTCTGCGCGAAGCCCAAGCATCCGAAGGAGGTGGATTTGCACTCCCTGGATGTTGTTTGGGCGATCAGGGTTTACCTGAAATCGACTGAATCTTTTCGCAAGTCGGATTCCTTATTTGTCCTTCCAGAGGGTCCTCGGAAGGGCAT
This sequence comes from Pelophylax lessonae, assembly GCF_965119305.1. Classification (NCBI taxonomy): domain Eukaryota; kingdom Metazoa; phylum Chordata; class Amphibia; order Anura; family Ranidae; genus Pelophylax; species Pelophylax lessonae. Next base: position 151,135,684 of record NC_138769.1, on the reverse strand, counting down.
GGCGGCGTCGGCTTCTACCATCGCCAAATGGATCAGACAGACCATTGAACAGGCATATGCTTTGAAGGGAAAAGTTCCTCCTATGCCTGTGAAGGCGCACTCTACCAGATCTCTGAGTACGTTTTGGGCCTGTCATCATCGGGCTTCTGTGGCCCAGGTGTGTAAGGCGGCGACTTGGTCGTCCGTTCACACCTTCACGAAGTTCTACAAGGTGGATGTTCAGGCATCGGCTGATGCTTCCTTTGGCCGCAAGGTTCTTAGTGCGGCAGTTCCTTAGGGTCCCTTGTTTTGGGCCCTTGGCTGTTTGGGATATGATTTTCTCCCTAGGTTATTTGTTTTTTCCTGGGTTGTTGCTCCTGTTGAGCACCTTTTTTTCATGCTACCCATCTGGTTTCCTTCCCTTGGTAAGGTTCCTTTCTCTGATGTGGAGACGACGTTGCCTTAGGCGCGACTGCGTTTCCCACCCCTCATGTTTGCACTGCTTTGGGACGTCCCCATTGTGACGAATATGAAGAGGCGGCGACTGTCGGAGGATGTAAGAGAAAACGGAATTTTTGTAAAATCTTACCTGTAAAATTCCTTTCTCTGAGTCCTCCGACAGTCGCCGCCCCCGCCCCTCTTTTGGGGTTTGGTTGTATACTCTACTGCTATTCCACTGAAACTGAGCTATGGATACAGGAAGTAGGAGGGTATTGACTGGGGACCACCCCCTGGGGGTGGGATATGTTAAAAGCCTTAATATTGACATATTCTGTTGCCTATCTACTCCTACGGAGCAAAGGTCATAACCCCATTGTGACGAATATGAAGAGGCGGCGACTGTCGGAGGACTCAGAGAAAGGAATTTTACAGGTAAGATTTTACAAAAATTCCGTTTTCTTTCATAGAACATGCTGTAGTTAAAACAAAACTATTATTGGAATAGGCTATGTGGCAATAAATAGTGTGCATCTTTTTTTTTGCATGAGAAGTATATAGGTTTATTTTTGTGCGTATTTTTATATGTACTTTTATATGTATGTTTATATACAAATCAGCTTATTCCATTTCAGAACAGTGAAGATATATAAAATACAGTAGATGTTGAGATTAAAATAATGAATTTGTGTTGGTGTAAAAATCCTAATGAGCATCTGACTTGTTTTCAGCTTCTCTCTGTAGACAGTACTGTACTTCGAGAATCTCTCATTCACAAAAAGATCATTGCTAAAGGAGAAGAGGTAAATACTGTATGAATAATTTTAGTGTTTATATTTGTCGCAGACCAGCTAGGATTTACTTTTCATATAATGATGCCTGGGTTAGCAGATGATGTACATTAGTTTACGTAAAACTTTCCCCTATAACTAATATAACTTTGTTCAAGTATTTCATTGCATGCCCAAAAAATGACACAGCATAACTAAGACCTAAAAAAGTTGTGTTTTAAAAAAACAAAAAGGGGAAAAAAAGCCATTGTCAATCAAAGATCTAGAACTATTAATACCTAGAAATCAGCAGGCTAACACCTCAGATTTATAAAACCTAAATCTATCTAGGCGCAGGGAGACCTGAGCGTTTGATAATTGGTGAATAATGCACCCATTACCCAACATGCACATATGTTGTTTGGTTCATATTGGTATAGTCTCTAGCCAGTGATTGTGAGCAATGGCTTATCTCTAGGAAGCTGTCTATTGTGCAGTGACTCTGATTTTATATTGGCATCTTTCCATTCCCTGCACGGCAGGATGCATGCTGGGAGAGAAAGGAGCGACACTGTTAGGCCAGCCATAGATGGCTCGAATCCCGAGCAGTTCAGAAGGAATCATTAATGGGCAGGCTGAATTTACCAAGTTGATCGATCAACTTCTTGGGTACAACCAGGCAGCAGCTGCTATAGCCACTAACGCCGGAAGAAGACACTTGATTTGCAGGAAGATTTCCCCTGTCAACGCGGTCTGTGCTGATGGGGTAACCATGCAAATTTCTGTCCTGCAACGTGGTTGAAGGACAGAAATTTGCACCGTGTATGGCCGGCCTTACTACATTGCACAGTGCACATGGAGCCAATTGACTGAAAGGGAAAGCAAATGGTTGACTTCATCATTTCATTGATGCTCTTTACTAGCTAATTAGGTGCTAGGGCAGTGCCTGACTGCATTTTTTCTTTTATTGCAATAAAGAAAAGTGAGGTTAGGTCTTGGCAGTGATGTCTGAATTAGGCCCCTTTCACACTGACTTTCTGATCAGGTCTGCCTGTCAGTTTTTTCAAGCGGACCTGATCGGGTGCTCCATGCATCCCTATGGAGCGGCGGATGTCAGCGTTGACATGTCCGCTGACACCCGCCGCCATCTGATCCGATCCTGTCCGTGGAATCCAGACGGATGGAAATCCTATTTTCCATCCATCTGGAGGACAGGATTGGATGAAAATTGAAAGGCATGTCCGTTATCAACCGATCGCCCATAGAGAAGAGCCGGGGATCTGACCGCTCCGTCTCTGCACACAGAGCTGAGACAGAGCTGTCATCCGCCTGGTCAGACTATCGAGGTTGAGCAGCCCTCCCCACCCCCTACATACACCTGTACTCAATCAGTGTCCACCATCAAGTGGATATAGGAGGAGTCCCCTGTAGTGCATTTGCACATTTTTCCCAGCAAGGAGTATTATCTCCAAGGGTTAGAAAGGCTGGATTCATCTCTTTTTCATGGATAGTGTAGGACCCACTGATAATGGGGTACTTTGACGCAGTAGTGGGCTTGAGCACGATATGGCCATATGGTGGGACCAAACCCCCATTTTTATTTATGGACTCTCTTCAGATTTGGTAGTAATTTCTTTTGCATTTGCGCGATATTCTTTTTTAATATACATGCCCCTTAAAGGGCCCGATTTTTTTGCTTTTGAGGATAGTTGTGAGATCTGAGGTCTTTTTGACCCCAGATCTCGCATTAAAGAGGACCTGTCCTTTCTTATACAAGGGATGTTTACATTCCTTGTAATAGGAATGTGTTCAAAAACATTTTTTTTTAAAGGGACAGTGTAAAAATAAAAGGTAAAATAAATAGGAGGAAAATAAAATTAAAGTCCCCCTCTCCCTCCGATCTCACTTGCAGAACGCATATGCAAGTCGTGCCCAAATATGTAAACGGTGTTCAACTACTGCTTGGTAGCCTGTAGAAATTTTTAAAGCGTCGTCTATGAAGATTTTAAGTACCAATGTTTTTCACCATTCTAGGGGCGTGCCCAATTTTAAAGCCTGACATGTTGGGTATCAATTTACTTGACTTAACATTATCTTTCATATTATAAAAAAATTGGGCTAACTTTACTGTTTTCTTTTTTAATAAAAAAAAACTATTTTTTTCCAAACATATTATGTTTGTAAGACCACTGCACAGATACGGTGTGACATGAAGTATTTGCAGCGATCTCCACTTTATTCTCTAAGGTCTCTGCTAAAAAAAATATATAATGTTTGGGGGTTCAAAGTAATTTTCTAGCAAAAAATACTGATTTTTAACTTGTAAACAAGTGTCAGAAATTGGACCTGTTCATTAAGTGGTTAAGGACCGTAGACATGGTGGCCGGCCGAGAAAACTCTAGCACAGGGATTCCCAAACTACGGCCCTGCAGTTGTTCAGGAATTACAATTCCCATCATGCCTAGTCATGTATGTGAATGTCAGAGTTTTACAATGCCTCATAGGATGTGTAGTTCTGCAACAGCTGCAGGGCCGTAGTTTGGGAATCTCTGCTCTAGCAGATAAGACACATTATACTTCCTTCTGTTTGACATCAGAGGATGTTTAGCAGTGCCATCAACCGAGAGCTGACAGAAACCCATAGGACCCAGGTACAACCGTCTGTCCAAAGAATTCTGGCCAAAAGTGGTCTTCATGGAAGTATGGCTAAGAGACTCAACTATGTAATCAAACACAAGAATTGGGGGGGCAGAAAAATGGCGGCAGCAGGTGCTCTGCACTGAGTCAAAATTTGACAGTTTGGCTGTAACAGGAGGCAGTTTGTTCACCGAAGTGCTGGAGAGCGGTACGAGTGTCTGAAGACAACAATTAAGTGTTGGAGATTCCTTGCACGTTTGGGGCTGCATTTCTGCAAATTGAGTTGGAGATTTGGTCAGGATCAATGGTGTTCTCAATGCTGAGAAATACTGGCAGATAATGATCCATCATGCCATCAGGGAAGTGTGTGATTGGCCCCAAAAGTATTCTGCAGCAGGACAACAACCCCAGACATACAACCGATGTCAATTAGAACTATCTTCTGCATATAGAAGAACAAGAAGTCCTGGAAGTGATGGTTTGGCCCTCCAGAGCCCTGATCTGAACCTCAAGTCTGTCTGGGATTACATGAAAAGGCCAAAGGAAATGAGGCAGCCTACATCCACAGAAGACGTGATATTTGCAACAACATACCTGCAAAGTTCCTTCAAAAACTGTGTGCAAGTGTACCTAGAAGAATTGATGCTGTTCTAAAGGCAAAAGGTGGTCACTCCAAATATTCATTTGGATTTCTCTTCTGTTCATTTACTTTCCATTTTGTTAACTCGGAAAAATAGACCATTAACACTTCTATTTCTGAAAGCATTCTTCATTTACAGCATTTTTCACACCGGTCTAAAATCTTTGCACAGTAGTGTAGTTTTGCATTTTACACATTCACCTAAAAGCAGAAATCCAGGCAAGCTAAATACACATTTGAAAAATATAGGCATTTTTATTTGTCAAGGGATTTGCATTTCTTTTTAGCCAGTTATATAATTTGGGAAACCATATCACTCAGCACAGTGTGGTCGAAACATTGGTTACCTTTCTTTTCCCTGCTTGCTGTGAGTACAGTGAAAGAAGAGCAGCACTCTGTTGAGGTCATGACTTTCTCCTCAATTTCTGCTAAGCATGTTCAGTCTGCATATGCCTGCTGCATTAGTTCTTTATTGGTAATATGTGCTGTCCCTAACCCTTTCAGTACAAGAGGTTACAACATTCTTCTATCAAAACATATACAATTAAAAATGCATGTATTTCACATAACTGCATTAATTGGTTATTTTATATCTGCCTGGAGTTCAGCTTTAGGACTTATCACTTAGACTTTCTGTGGATGGGCACATGAAGACTGGATTGAGGATGGGTAGATAATTTACCATCTGTTGCTCCCAAAAGGAGATAACTTTAACTTTTGCCATTACAGCGACTTTGTGGATGAGGGGCGCTCTTTGTGAGAGGTTCATTCCCTTTCTTCCTTAACCACCTCCTTCCTAAGCCTATTCTGACACTTTGCTTCTACATGTAAAAATCTACTTCTTTAGAAGATTACTTAGAACCCCCAAACATATAGTTATTTTTTAGCAGAGACCCTATGGAAAAAAAATGGGTTTTGTTGCAATTTTTTTATGTCACATGGAATTTGCGCAGAAGTTTTTAAAACGCATTTTTTTTGTGAAAAAAACATTTTCATGAAGCTTAAAACAAAACTGCGTCTGCACGTGCAATGGCAGCAAATTACTGTACTTAAAATTCTCTATAGGCGATGCTTTAAACGCCTCTACAGGTTACCAGTTTGGAGTTGCACAGGAGGTCTGGTGTTGGAATTATTGCTATCGCTCTGATGTTCGCGACAATACCTCGTGTGGTGGGATCACCGTTTACATATGAGTGCTGGAGTAACGTATGCGTTCACATTTGCGTGTAAGCACAGTGGGACGGGGGCGCTTTACATTTTTTTATATTTTTTTATTATTATTTATTTTATTAAAACATTTTTTGTTTCAACCCCAAATCTCCCCTCTGGCCCCCCTATGTAGCCGATCAGACCAAGATTGGTCCGATTGGCTGTTTCTCTGGCCGCTGGTGGCCAGGTAAACAGAGAGGCGGAACCGTAAGTGACGAATACTCGCTTCCGGTTTCCAGGGTTACAGAGAGGGGAACAACGTCAGTTCCTCTCTCTGTACCAGGCAGCCTTTGCCGCCGGCTGTATCGCTCCCAGCCTCCGCAATGGGACCGGAGAGCCTGGTAGAGGGGTGAGACCCCCTCTGCCATCCGCAGAAGTGGCTAATTAGCCACTTAGATGACTTCTGCCAAAAAGAGAATTGCCAGCTGAACAAAGTAATACCGGGATGATGTCTGGAGGTTGCAGGCATCATCCCGGTATTGCCACTGAACCCCGGGGACGTACGGGTATATCCATTTGAGGAAAGTGGTTAAGAAAGAAATGATCAGTGCCAGCTGTTGAGACAGAGTTCAGTAATTGGTGTGATAACCAGTGCTTCCAATACTTGTAGGTTCCAATATTTGCTGTCTTTAGTTAACCCCTGGACATCCTGATAGTGTCCCCAAACCAAGTTCAACAGACTTCTTGCAGCTGTTGATTTTAGATGTCATCGCTTGTCATTGTTTTGTTGAATTACTGCTACTAGCACCAACAATATAATACACTGTATAATATATGAATACCGGTCAAAACCACTATTTATACTTTAAATCAATTTCATTTCTCCAGCTGAACAGTCCACTTAACCTGGAGCAAGCTGCTTACGCTCGTGATGCCTTGGCCAAAGCGATCTATGGCCGTACCTTCTCCTGGCTTGTTAGCAAGATTAACAAATCTCTGGCATACAAGGTTTGAAAACAATCTGTAAATTGCATATGAGGAAAGGGTTTTCTCATAAAGTAGACATACAGGCAAAACCTCCCTCTTCCAACCCCCCCCCCCCCCCCCGGCCAAATTTTGGATAGAGCAAGGGAGGGATATAACCCTGCCGTTTTTTTTTTGTTTTTTTTTCTCCCTCTGTGACTCATTACAGAGATATCACTTCCTGTCCTGTAGCCAAACAGGAAGTGAAAGGAAATCCATGAACATTAAGGGAATTCCTTGGGGTCTCCCAATTGACCAGAACTAGGGTCCCCATTTGAAGATTTACCTTCTATTACTTTTCTGGGGACAACCCAAAATTTGGGATTTTCTTTTACTTTCACTTTCAATAATTATGGTAAACCGGACAAATGGAGAGGGTGACTCTCCAAAACAAAAAAAAATGCTTTTAGCTATTTATTGCTTCTAAATGTTTTGCAATGGCTGCATTTATTAAATTGTAATAATTTTGCAACCTTTTTTTTTCGCATGTCTATTTCTACTGAATCTGTAGATGTTGCTTGTCTTTGTGTTAATTTTATTTATTGACCTTGTAGAAGCATGAGATCACTACTGAGGTATATAAACAGGATAAGGAGGATTACTCTGCTAAAGTTCAGTTATCTTACTATGGGCCTTTTACAGGGTACAGATATGCACAAGCTTGGAAGCGCATCTGTCATAGGACTTTTGGACATATATGGTTTTGAAGTTTTTCAACATAACAGGTGATCATTTTCTCCCTTCTGTGATTTCTTTGTTTGAGGTGAACCTCCAGCTTTGTTTAAAAATGCACACAGAACTGCTGTATATATTGAATGTTTTTTTTCCATATGAGAAGCAAACAGGAGATACTGCAGATAGAATGAGAGTCTCTATAAAATGGTTTTGACAGGTACCTGTCCCATCTGCTATATCCCCTCTGCTCCCAGGCTGTCAGTGCAATTTTAATCCAGAAGAGTGTGTAAAGTTTGCCCTTGCTTGCACAGCAGACCTTGTTCTTGGGGCAAATCACCATGTTTTCTGTTCTCTCACTGGTGACTCAACAGACGCAGGTAGGGGGGATGAGATGTATACTAATATACTAGAAGACTGACTATTTGTAATTCTATGTATGCTATATTTACCAAAAACTGGAAAGCTTACCAGTCATTAGACATCGATTAATTCAAGTGTATCAGGAAATAAATGTTTGGTTATGTTTCATTGACCCATTTTATAACCGTGTATAAATATGTAGATTTCAGAACCATATTCAGAATTGGAAAATGCCTCTGGAAGGAACATGAGAAAGATCCTGAACAAGCGCTTGTATTTTTAAAAATTTAAGTTGGCCATTAAAAAATATGACTCAAACTTCAATTATTTGATCTCATGGTACAAAACTGCAGAGAAACATAAAATCTTTATTCTGTGATTATTGTAGATCCACTGATATGGATTCTATTTTTAGGACTAAAAGTAGAATAAAAATTGCAATCCCATTTTTTTCCCTCTATCCTGTAGGGTTCATCATTGGGTGTGGTGTTCTGCTGTTTTAACATACCTTGGTTCATATTGTTTCAAGATATTGATCAAATGTACTAGTAGCCAGGATATGATTTTTTTTTTTTTTTTTTTTTCAAATGTGGCAATGATCTGTGTTTTTGGGGAGCTTTTGGACTAACAAATATCCCCAACTCACCAAGCAAGATAGGAAAATGGTAAATGTGTTTTCAGCCATGCAGTCAATGACAACATACAGCTTTCCTTTCAAGCAGGGGTATTGAAATTCTTGAAGGTCCAGTCAGTAAAACATTCATCCAGCTGAGGTTCGAATCATATATTTAACTCTCAATAGCACCTCTGCACAATGGCAAACACGACGCGTTTTTACGAGTGCCACAGTACTATGCAGCTTGGTACAGCGAAAAAAAAAAAAAAGGTTAGGGACTTATTTTTCTGCTTAAAAGGCAACCCACTGAAACCTACGTGTGTATGCAATTATGGGAACCTAGTCTCAGATCCTTCACAATCCTTTTTATTACATCAGTGTTTCAATCAGCCTGCACATCATCTCCCCTTCACATTTCTGTCCTCACCCCCTTTATAGCACCCCCTTCACATTCCGATCCTCACCCCCTTTATAGCACCCCCTTCACAGAACTGTCCTCATCCCTTCTATAGAACCCCCTTCACATAACTGTCCACATCCCCTCTATTGCACCCCCTTTCACATTCCTGTCCTCACCCCCTTTATAGTACGCCCCTTCACATAACTCTCCTCACCCCCTCTATAGAACCCCCCCTTCACATCCCTGTCCTTACCCCCTTTATAGCACCCTCCCCACATTCCTGACCTCACCCCATTCGCAATCCCCAGCCCCCCTTCACATTTCTGTCCTCACCCTCTTTGTAGAACCCCATTCCCCTTCATATTACTCCCTTCACATTTCTCTCTCTCTCATTTGCCTCAATTATAACACCCCTCTTCCCTCCTTTACATAAACGCTGCCCCCTTCCCTGTCCTACCTTACACAGGGTACAGCACAGTAGGAGGCACAGCAGCTGATATCGAAAGTGCAGCAAATGGATAGACTCTACCCGTTTGAGGAAAAGATCTTACGCAAATGGACTGTCCCCCCTTAGATGACAGATATGTAGTATTCACAAGGCCACGGTTTTACTGGTGGCATAATCCTCATCTCTCCCTGACCTGGTTGACAGACGTATTGAGGTCAATATTCCCTTTAAGCTGCGGGCATGCGCGGACGCGCAGTCTAATTGACGCTCCCACGCAGCACATATTCCGACCGCGCAGACGACGTGAAGGTTACCGGGCCGCGGTTTTACTGTGGCGGCCGGGGAGCAGAACAGTGCGCCCCGAGCCCGCCCATTGTGTGACAATAGCGAATGAAAATTTGCTATTGTCACACGGATCCTCCTCCTGGCCAATCAGGGAGCGGGTCCTCCCCCTTCCTGATTGGCCAAAAGGCAAACCCCATGCCATTGGTCAAGGATAAAATATACAAATGTCGGGATGTCTTGCCGCTCTCCTTATCTGGAAATACACAGGGATAAGGTAGTGTTACGGCCTAATCCGTCGTTTCTTCCTAAGGTGGTTTCAGACTTCCATAGTGCTTCCGTCACTCTGTCCGAAACCTTCACATCCTAAGGAAATTGCCTTGCATTGCTTGGATGTGGTTCGGGCGATACGGGTGTATCTGGAGGCTGAGTCCTTTCGTAAGTGGTGAATACGGATGGGTCCCGTAAGGGTCAGGCTGCGTCTGCGGCGACCATCTCTCAATGGATCAGACAGACGGTGGTGAAGGCATATTCTCTTAGGGCAAGGTTCCTCCTTTCCCTGTCACGGCTCACTCTATGCAGGCGTTGAGTGCCTCTTGGGCTTTCCGCCATCAGGCATCAGTGATTCAAGTTTGCAAGGCGGCCGCTTGGTCGTCTGTACATACGTTCACCAAGTTTTACAGAGTGGATGTGTTGGCATCCTCAGATGCGTCCTTTGGGCATATTTTATGTAAAGGGGCACTCTAATGGGCATATTTTATGTTAACCACTTGCCGACTGCCTAACGCCGATCTACGTCGGCAGTCAGCCCCTCACAGGCAAAGTGACGTAGGGCTACGTCACTAGCTTGTGAGGGTCTAGGGAGCGAGCGAGCGCGCGCCGCCGGAGGCGCGCTCCCGCGTGGTCACGGACCCCCCCCCCCCCCCGCGCGTGTGACCAGCGGACCCGATGTCCGCCGGTCACTCGGCGATCGGCGGGGGAGAGGGAGAATGTCAGGCAGCTTGTGTAAACAAGCCACCTGTCATTCTCCTCGCTGTAAAGACACTGATCACACGGATCTAGTATGTAGATCCGTTGATCAGTGTCCTTACAGCTCAAGCCACAGCCAATCACAGTAGAAAGCACGCCCCTAGGGATACACACAGCCCCTCCCTCCCAAATAAAGTTAACCCCTTCACTACCAGTGTATTTTTACAGTAACAGTGCATATATATAGCACTGATTACTGTAGAAATGTCACTGGTAACCCCAAAAGTGTCACAAATGTGACAAGTCTCACTTTCCCTTTGTTAGTAAACGCGATAACTTTTGCGCAAACCTATCAAAATACACTTTTTGCGATTTTTTTTTTTTTTTTTTTTTTTTTTTTTTTTTACATAGGTAGCATAAAACAAATTGGCCGAAAATGTTAAAAAATTTTGATTTTTACATTTTTTTTGGGGAAATTTCATATAAAAAAATGTGAAAAATATTGTTATTTTTGCAAAATTGACGCTCTTTTTTTGTTTATAGCGCGTGATCAAAAAATCGCACAGGTGATCAAATACCACCAAAAGAAAGCTCTGTTTGTGGGAAAAAAAGGACGCCAAATTTGTTTAGGTACAGCGTCGCACGACCGCGCAATTGTCCGTTAAAGTCACGCAGTGCTGAATCGCAAAATACCCCCTGGTCGGAATGGGGGTAAAATCTTCCGGGGCTTAAGTGGTTAAGAGCAACGCTGATTTACACGTTTTGTTTTGACCATCAGAGTGCCCCCTAACATAAAATGTGCCCATCAGAGTGCCCCCTAACATAAAATGTGCCCATCAGAGTGCCCCCTAACATAAAATGTGCCCATCAGAGTGCCCCCTAACATAAAATGTGCCCATCAGAGTGCCCCTTAACATAAAATGTGCCCATCAGAGTGCCCCTTAACATAAAATGTGCCCATCAGAGTGCCCCTTAACATAAAATGTGCCCATCAGAGTGCCCCTTAACATAAAATGTGCCCATCAGAGTGCCCCTTATTTTATGTTAAGGGTCACGCTGATGGCCAAATTTTATGCTAAGGTGCACGCTGATGGGCACATTTTATGTTAGGGGGCACTCTGATGGGCACATTTTATCTTGGGCACTCTAATGGGCATATTTTATGTTAAGAGCAACGCTGATGGACACGTTTTGTTTTGCCCATCAGAGTGCCCCCTAACATAAAATGTGCCCATCAGTGTGGCCCCTAACATAAAATGTGTAAAATGTGCCCATCAGAGTGCCCCTTATTTTATGTTAAGGGACACTCTAATGGGCATATTTTATGTTAAGGGTCACGCTGATGGGCATATTTTATATTAAGGGGCACTCTAATGGGCTTATTTTATGTTAAGGGGCACTCTAATGGGCATATTTTATGTTAAGAGCAACGCTGATTTACACGTTTTGTTTTGACCATCAGAGTGCCCCCTAACATAAAATGTGCCCATCAGAGTGCCCCCTAACATAAAATGTGCCCATCAGAGTGCCCCCCTAATATAAAATGTTCCCTTCAGAGTGCCCCCTAATATAAAATGTGCCCTTCAGAGTGCCCCCTAACATAAAATGTGCCCATCAGAGTGCCCCCTAACAAAATGTGCCCATCAGCGTGCCCCTTATTTTATGTTGAGGGTCACGCTGATGGGCAAATTTTATGCTAAGGTGCACGCTGATGGGCACATTTTATGTTAGGGGGCACTCTGGGCACATTTTACACATTTTATCTTGGGGGGCACTCTAATGGGCATATTTTATGTTAAGAGCAACGCTGATGGACACGTTTTTGTTTCTGAGTCATAGCACAGACTTCAGATTCGGACCTCGGCCCAAAGAAAATTGTGGCGACTGGACCTCCTTGAATTTTAATTCATTACCCCTGCTCTAGAGGTACTACCATCTACATATGTGAGCCTTGTTCCATTGTGAAAAGGAAGCGTCTCATATGCTTGAGAAGTTGGAGCTACTTTTGAGAACCATCCAGTTTAAGGAAGATATACACTTATTTGTGTTCCCAAGTCTGCCCTCCACCAAAATCTGGTAAGAGTCCCACAGTACCACCGGGTGATACCAGACACGGTTTGTCACAGGGACTGTGATTATTGGACACTACACGCTTTACTCAAAGTGAATCTGGTAAGGGGCCACCCTATCCCCTTGGTATTTTGAGTCACGTGGTGCTGGTTTGCAGTTTAAGATTGCAAGACTGGAAGATGACACTCCAACTCATCAGTTCACTTATTTAGAGACTGTTTTGTGCAGGGTCACTGTTTTATTCACTGATAGACCCTTTGGCCAGAGATAATTTGCACTGTTTATATCACAATTGGTTTATTGATGGTATATTATCACCACATCACTGTTGACACAGTGTTGTAACATTATACAATTATATAATTCATATTATTATGCATCTTTATGTATTAAGTTCTTGTTGAGCGCACTACTTTTTTATCTAGGTTTTAAACCTAGTTGGATACAGAGAATAAATATTGCTGTAGATAGATTCAATACTTCAGGTTCACAACAAATGTTACATGATACGTCTGCATACTCCAGTGTACATATGTTCACAATCCTAAAGAGTTCAGAATACAAATAAGACAGACTGGCTGCTCCTACATATCAAATGAGTATTGGGGAGCAGGATTAAACAGTGCAACATAGGAATTGCAAAGAATATGGTATGTTTGCAAAGAAAATGAAAAAAGGGTTTAGATGCTGAAAATAAGATTAGCAGCACAATATTGAGATGCAGTAAAGAAGAAAAGAAGGGAACAAAAGAATGTAGAGGTGAGATGGGAAGGGGGGAGGATGAGCTAGGGTGTGGGGGCAGGTAGTAGGGAACCTGGCTGGACGGAGCCGTATGTTTGGTCCCTCAATCAGAGGGAGAGACGCAAGTTGTTAAGGTTTGGTGATATTCCCATCAGGGGGCCTGTTCTTCAGAATTTTGGAATGCGTGCCATTAAGAACCATGGTACCCATGTCCTCAAGAAACTCAAAGTTGGTTGCTGCTGGGTTTTAGTGATTGGCACATAGCTAGAAAGGTAAAGGAAGTGATTTTCAGTTCATGTCTGTGAAGGTCAGGTATGGGTCTGTGGAGTAATGATTCCCAAGCATTATGAGCAAACGAAAAATTTAGAGCTTAATTATAGACTTTAGTCCCCAGTCTGGAATTTGGGACATTGCAACCAGATGTGGTGCATAGTTTAAGGTCCTGCAACTGCTGAAGCACAAGGTTGGGTTCAACGGTGTCAATTTCTGTATCCGCTACAGGATCATATATCAACGGAACAGGACTAAGCGTTTTCTTAGTTAGGATGTTGGTTGAGCATGTAACTACAGCTTGCCAAATTTTGTTCCAGTCCGGGACGTCAAGTTTTCCCCCCAAGTCTCGTTCCCATTGAAGGATCTATTGTGGTTCGGACTCTCGTGTAGGGGGAAGTTAAAGCCATGAACAGTAAAAAGATTAAGCTGCTTGCACGTGGGAATTTTTTCATCTTTCAGGGGAAGTCTAAAGAATTGGACTAATTTCGATGTGCTTTGGAAGGGAGTGAATAAAATAAGTGATTTGAAGGAATCTGAGTGAGGATGCTGAGTGAGGACTCTTCCAGTGTTTGTGTAGATGGATGTAGAGAATTTAACACAATCAAGTCATATATTTTGTGCCTCTGGTAGACCACCATATTGGGCTCCGTTCACACCTAGGCGTCCTTGATCGCAGGCGGAATCTGCGCAATTCTGCCTGTGATTCTGAATCGGCGCAGGACGCGCTTGCGATCCCGTTACTTTCAATGGCACCCCAATCGCGGGTGATTTTGCCGCGATTGTCATCCAACAAAATCGCTGGACGCCTGTCACCCGAAGGAATTTCCGGATTTTACTGAGATTTGTCGGGCGGCAATAGCAGCTAAGATACGCCATGATTGAGGTGTCGTTGACAGTAAGGGGATTGCAAAGTGCGTCCTGCGTTTTATGACAATTTGGAATCACGGGCAGAATTGTGGTGATCCAGGACGCCTAGGTGTGAACGGATTTTGGCAAAAAGATTTTCCAGTGCCAGGAAAAACATGGGATTATATAGGGGAGTCTCAGGAAAGGGAAATGAGGCAAGTTTCATTTGCTTTGAGTACTTTAGTCCCATATTTTTTTTTTTTTTCCGTTCAAACAAGTTCTTATTGATAAAACTCAGTTACAAAAATACAAATACAAATCGAGAAGCTGTCATGGCAATACAGTAAAATAGAAACCGTCAAAGAAGGTATAGAATCCCATATTTTTAGTGACTATTGCAAAGTTGAGTCAGATATTGGGGGGCCTGTAACGCAGAGGGAGCCAGATTAAATTATGGATTGGGGCAGGAGAACAGTGCGCAATATATAAGCAGGTCCACATCAGAAGTTCTGAAGTGGCCTGGAGGGTCAAAGAAAGTTTTCACATTTTAACTATGCATCTCACTTGATCTTATGGTTTTGGCTTGCAATCTTTACTGCGGTTTATCTCCATGTAGTATTTTTCATCATGCCCTCAGTTTAAATTGCCAGCCTTTGTGACAGACTTAAAATGATTGTAAAGGATCACCTTGTAAAATAACCCATTCAGTTTAAATTGGAAATAAAAAGGCAAAACATTTGTGAAGACACATAAAAAAATATTTAAATACCCCTTTTCCCCTTTTTGTTTTCTTTTTTTAAGTGGTCACATACCCTCTGTTCCCTTTGTTCTCCGCTGCATAAGAGCTGGGGAGAAGAGAAGCACACTGAACTTTCCAGTGAAAAGCTGTGCAAGGGGGCCTGTTTCAGGACATGTCTGATCATTAGGGGAGAGCAGGCTGAGTTCCCAGCACAGCTAGAGAACTGACCACAGTGTTTTCTTCTGCTTAGCGTGGTCAGTTTCTAAAAGGAAAACAGAGAATGGCATGAAAACCAAGGATTTCACACAAAGAAAGCAATACAAAGAGAACAGGATACTTTTTCATACGAATACATGGTACGTCAGACACACATCAGGAATATGAAATGCTGGGGTAACAAACACTTTAGGTGACACAAGTTTGACTTCTGTGCATAGACATCATGGGAACACCTATTCTTGTAATCATTCCCTCTGTTTATTGCTGCCCAAGCAGATCTACAGTTAAACCCTGGAAAGATTTAATTGAAGCTGTGCCTGCACTGCCACAGGCAATACCTGTGAAAGCTTCATATAACTGAACAATACTTCAACTAGTCTTTCAGATTGTGAACTTATACACAGCATGTCCATTACCAGCAGGGCACCCTGATGGTTTATTTCCTTTTTTATATACCGTGGTCACATCTAAAACCAATTACATTTTAGGTTGAGCCCATGTGCACTATTTTACTCTGGAATCGAACTTGAAAAACTGTATTGTATTCCATATATTTATTTTTATACCATCTTCTTTTGCAGCTTTGAACAATTTTGCATAAATTTTTGCAATGAAAAACTGCAGCAGTTGTTTATAGAGCTGACGCTAAAGTCTGAACAGGAAGAATATGAATCTGAAGGGATTGCAGTAAGTAGTGTTTTAACTGTAGTCATTAAAGTGATATTAAAGATTCCACTTTTTCAAAATTTAAAATAACAAACATGTTATACTTATCTGCTCTGTGCAATAGTTTTGCACAGAGCAGCCCCAATCCTCCTCCTTTTCTTTGGTCCCCCACTGGCGCTTCTGGCTCCTCTTGCAAATGTCCTGAAGGATTTAATAAAAACAATTTTTTCTTGATAGCCCAGTGGCGGCTGGTGAATGAAAATGGGGGGGGGGGGGGGGGCAATCCAGCAATCAAATCTACCACCCCCCTCCTGGGACGAACAGCCAGCATCTTTACTTGCTCCTTCCCCAAGCGGCTGGGAGTCTCCTCCGGCCGTATGTCTCCTCCCTCTTCCTGGCCAATAGCCAGTAAAATCACTTCTCTTTTCAGCCAATCAGGAAAGGGGCCTCACGACCCGCTTCCTGATTGGCTGGGAGCGAAATCAGTGTGATAATATAAAATGTGAACATTCATTCGCTATTGTCATACAACTGGGTGGGCTCAGGGCGCCGTGCTCTGCGCCCCGAGCCCACCCTTTTTTGAAGCCTATTCGAGCCTCTGGCTCTAATCACGTGCTTCAAAAAACAAAAACAAACAAAAAACCCATTGAAATACATGCGTCCGGCGCATGTAGATTAGGGGGCCAGACACACAGATGGGGGGGCTGCGCCCCCAATGGATGGGACGCCACTGCTATCGTCCATTGACAGATGCAGCCTCCATCTTCATAAGCTGAATGGGTTAGGATTCCCCCTGCAGGAGTAGTCTAGGCAGGAAAAACTTTACATGTATACGCCTACTGGGCCGTCCCCACATGCATAACCCACGCTCCCTCTGCTCAGCACACCAGTTTGTTTCTGCCTAGAGAAGGAGTTGGACCTAGGTTTCCTGCTGGGACAGTTTTTTATTCTTTTCAGAATATTTTGTTTCTTTTCTCGTTAATCACTTTGCTAGCTAGTGTTCAAGGGGATCCTCCTGGTGATCTGCAATCAATGCTGGCTGGAGCTTCGCACTGGATAATCTAAATCCTTATGTTCCCCCCAGCCTGGCCTATGAGCGTGAGAAGGTTATAGTCCCGAACTAGGCCTCGCCACAACGGTGCCCATTTCCGTTTGGGGCAGATGCCTCGCCAGGATGCGGCAACCTGGAATGCCCTGAGTCACAGCATACCCCTTGGCTGGCAGCACCCCCACTTCGGTTGGGAGGAGGTCTGCCCGGAGCGGAGCCCATCCGGTCCATAGTATGGTGAGTAAATGTGACCCCCCCCCTTGTCCCTGGTGGCCTTGAGGGGGGGATGTGGGCCCTCTCATGGGGATAATAGGACCTGTGCTTCCTAAAAGATCCCCATGGTCTGTCGGGTACCCGGCCTCTGTGCCCTGTCTCCCTCTCCCACCCCCACGGGGCACTATGTAACTTGAGCGCATGGCGTCCTGAGTGGGGGTGGGAAAGTACCTTGTTGCTTGCTGAGTCTTGTTGTAGATCCTTGAGGCCTTCATTGTGGGGGTCCCTGGCTGCATGGCTCGCGGTGGGCGCCGCCATTTTAAGTGTGGGCAGTGTGTATAATTTTCCCATTAACTTGTATGGAGCAGTTATTTTCCCTGAGCTTCCAATAAATTGCATTGGCAACCATTTTTGTGTTCTGTTGTACTGCACTAGCAGCGTGACCTTTTACATCCAGGCCGAGGTCACTTCCTGTGATGCTTCTTCCTGCTGCCGGCCGTTCAGGAGGGTTCTCTCTGGTGGTGGTACAGTACTGGGGGTCTCTGCCGTCATATCACTGCACACTCTGCTGTTAGTGTATATTTAAGGGGGACTCTGCAGACCGCTGTAATCGGCTGTGGGAACCGGGATCGGCGCGTCTTAAAGTGACAGTACTCAGTTTTTCTACAAATTTGAAAATGAATATTGAGTCCCAGGCTGTAATTTCTCCCTCAGACCCACTCTGTGCGACTGCTGGACAGACCAGATCACAGTCGCTGGCCGAGATTTCAGCAGCTCTGGGATACCTGGAGATCAAAAGTTGATTTTTTTCATGAAAAAGGTCAATAGTCGTAAACTGCCGCTGCCTTCTCCATCCATGGTGGAGTCCTCTGATTTAGAGGCTGATGTGGTCGCCACAGACGCCCCCCTACCTGAAGGTCGCTGTCCTCGAGTCAGATAGTGAAGAGGACCGGTCTTCCGCTGCAGCGCGGGAACGCACTTTGGTGGAAGCCCTAATTATTTCAGTGGGGGAAACTTTAAAATTGGCTAATGAGCCCACGCCGGCAGGGACACGGATGGCCTTTGGCTCCAGCAAGACCCAAAAGTCTGGACCAATGGAGGTGCGTTAAGCACGTGCTAGTTGTGCCAAAACGCTTTAAACGCTGGTTTCCTTTTGCTGATGCCGTCTCCAATCGCTGGGCGGTGCCACCTAAAGTAGACCACCCTGTTTCCAGGTTGAAAAAATCTACCGTTGTGCCTGAGGAAGATTCCCTGTTTTTTACGGAAATCCGGTGGACAGGCGGATGGAATCACTTTCCAGCCATCTTCATGTGTTGCCGGGTTCCATCTTGAAACCGGTATTTGTGTCTGTGTTGGTATCACAGACTGTTACGGAATGGATTAAGGTTCTGAAAGGGAACTTGGACCCTGACGTAGTTCCCCCAGAACTGATGGAACTTTTGGACCAGATGGCTCAGGCCCTCGTGTTCTTGTGTTATGCGTCTCTTGATGCGGCTCCCCTGGTTGGGATTGCCCTGAGGCGCATGGTTTGGCTGAGGTGCTGGTTGGCTGGCCAAGCTTTCAAAAAATCCCTGACGTATCACCCTTTTATGGGAGAGCGTTTGTTTGGCGACTCACTGGATGAGTTGATCAAAGGTCTGACTGATGGGGAAGAGTACTCTTCTTCCTCAATCCTCCAAAGGAAAAACACCCCACGCTAAGCGGGTTCCTTCCTTTAATGCGCCATAGATGTTTTTTTTTCGTGCCCCCACGGCGCAAGAAAAAGGTAAGCCATTCAGAGCTTCTGGAGGGGCTAAGAAGCCCTGGGGCAAGCCCAAGCACAGTCAGGTGCTGCGGACAAGTCCTCTTCTGCATGAAGGGGCACCCTCACCCGTGTCTGGGGGACATCTGCAATTTCTTTCAGGGACCCTGGACCTCCTTCGTTCAAGACAAATGGGTTCGCAAACTGATCCGGGTACAAAATTGAATTTTGGTCCCGGCCAGGGGACAGGTTTTTTTCAGTCAAATCGTCACCTGTCTCCAGAGCATTTGAAAGATCTTCGGGTAGCTGTGCAGGACCTCCTGGCTCAAGGAGTGATCGTGCCGGTTCCTCTACAGGAACGATCTCAAGGTTTCTATTCAAACCTGTTCACAGTGCCCAGAAAGGAGGGCAAGTTGCGTCCAATCCTGGATCCTAAGGCTCTGAACCACTTTGTGTGGGTGCAGATGTTTCGAATAGTCTATTCAGTCGGTGATGGCATCCTTGAATCAGGGATTTTCTAGCCTCCATCGATATCAAGGATGCGTATCTCCACGTCCCCATATTCAAGGGACATCAGCGATTTCTCCGCTTTGTGGTGGCAGAGGAGCATTTTCAATTTGTGGCGTTACCCTTTGGTCTCGCCTCTGCTCCTAGAGTTTTTACCAAGGTCCTGGCCCCTGTGCTGGCCTTGTTACGTCAGAGAGGAATCTCAGTTTTGGGATATCTGGACGATCTTCTGTTGCGAGCAGACTCTCATTCGGATCTGTTGGACAACATCTCTATTACAGTTCTCAGACCCTTCAAGAATTCGTGTGGACAATCCGTTTCAAGAAATCTGCTCTGACACTATCTGTATGGGTCACCTATCTGGGGCTGACTCTGGACTACACTCTAGCGAGGGTCTTTCTCCCCTTGGAAAAGTTGCAGAAGTTGCAAAGGGCAATCAGGTTGCTGATGGAAATCAATCGGTCCTCCCTGCGGTCCTGCATTGATTCTTGCCCCTTGGTGCTGTGCAGTCCTTGTGCGATGGGGATGGAGTGCTTCGTTTATTGAATCAGCTGAATACTAAAAGCATGTACTGCTTATTTATTATTATTATTATTGTGTATCTGCTGTAAACGCTCGCTTTTATAAGTTCAATGTATAGATCTGTAGAGTGGTATATCAACAGAAGTCATTGTTATTATTTGGGTAATTAGCTATGTAACCACGCCCACAAGGGCGGTATCTCCTCCCATAATCTTGAGGGTCATATGGGGCTTGTCCACTGTATTTAAACCATGGTCTCAGCCATGGCCTTCAGGCTCTAAGGAAGAGGCACGGCCTCGAAACGCGTCAGCCCTCCATCTACATGAGACATTGGACTTTTCTATTGATGCTGCTCTTTGGAATTGATATGCTGGTCTATCACGCATGTCTGTGAGTAGTTGATTTTAAACGTATGTTATTAAAAGCCCGCTGAGGATAATGCGCTAGGCTGGTGCGCCCTTTCTTTGTGTTTGTATTTGCAGTGTTGTCGACCACCCCGGTCGTAGAGGGCAGCAAGGCTTAGCCATAGTGGATGCCAAGTGTGAGTTCCGAGATAGAGGCAGCCTGAGGACCTGGTTCTGAGCGCAGGAGCAGGGTGCTCAGCATCACTCTTTTTGTTTCTGGGTCCTGCATGAGGGCCCAGGGTTTGATGGTGTCAACATTTGAAGCGGTCCCGTTTGCTCAGTCTCATTCCAGGCCTCTGTAGAAAGAGATTCTGGCAAAATGGAACAGGGACCCTCGGTCATTGGACCAGAAGATTAGTTTAAGTCCTCTCACGAAGTTGCCCCCTATACTGGTGGATCCAGTCTCCTGCTCTGTGTCCTGGTTTGGGCGGAAGCCAATGTTCCAGCTCTTTCCGCTGTCCACATCCCGGATGTGGAGTGTTGGCAAGCGGATTACCTGAGTCGTCAGGTGTTGGATCAAGGGGAATTGTCCCTTCATCCGGAGGGGTTTAACCTCCTGTGTGTCTGGTGGGGGACTCCGGAGGTGGATCTGTTTGCGTCTTGCCTCAACAGACAAGTACAGAGGTTTGTGGCCAGGTCTCGGGATCCTCTGGCCGACGCTACACAGACGCTCTGGTGGCTCCTTGGAGCCAGTGTCAGCTGATTTATGCCTCATCCCCCCCCCCCCGCTCATACTTCTGCCGAGGTTTCTTTGCCGGGTGGTGGTGGAAGGCATTCCTTTTGTTCTGGTGGCACCAAACTGGCCTCGGCGGTCTTGGCATGCAGACCTGGTAAGAATGGTCATAGAGCCTCCATGGAGACTTCCTCTGCGGGAAGATCTGCTGTCTCAGGGACTGATCTTCCATCCTGCTTTAAGTTCGCTTCTTTAAGAGCTTGGCTGTTGAAAGCAAGGTGTTAAGGGATAGAGGCCCTTCTGACTCAGTGATTCTTACCCTTTTGAAGGCCAGGAAGTCGACGTCTAGGAAGATCAATCATCATACGTGGAAATCGTACATTTCATAGTGTGAATCGCTGCAGCTGCACCCTCGCTTGTTTTCTATAGCTAGGGTTTTGGCCTTTTTACAAAAACGGGGTTGAGCAGTGATTGGCCTTGGGCACTATCAAGTGCCAAGTGTCACCTTGGCTATTTACTTCTAACGTTCATTGGCTACGAATAGCTTGGTTCACCCTTTTATTCAGTGGGTGTGTCATCTGGCTCCTCCGAGGAGATCCCCGTTGCTTCCATGAGATCTCAATCTGGTTTTGTCTGTTCTTTAAAAGCCTCCTTTTTTTTTTTTTTTTAGAATATTAGGGTGATATCTCTGCTTTCCTTGTCACAGAAGGTTGCCTTTCTTGTGGCTATCACTTCTGCTTGCAGAGTTTCTGAGTTGGCGGCGCTGTCCTGCCGTTCGCCTTATTTGGTGGTCCACAGAGATAAAGTGGTGCTCTGACCTAATCCGTCTTTTCTCCCTAAGGTGGTGTCGGATTTTCATCTTAAGACATCGTGTTGCCTTCCTTATGTCCTAAGCCTAAGCATCCCAAGGAGATTTCCTTACATTCTTTCGATGTGGTTCGGGCGATAAGAGCTTTTAATCTGACCATTACTGAGTCCTTTAGGAAATCGGACTCTTCTCTTTGTCCTTACGGAATGTCCTCGCAAAGGTTTGGCTGCATCTGCTGCGACCATTTCGAAGTGGATCAGGCAGACGGTGGTTCAGGATTATTCAATCAAGGGTCCGGTTCCTCCTTTCCCTGTCAAGGCGCATTCTACTAGAGCGCTGAGTGCCTCTTGGGTTTTTCGCCATCAGGCCTCTGTTGTACAAGTTTGTAAGGCAGCGACTTGGTCGTCTGTGCACACCTTTACAAAATTCTACAAGGTGGATTTATTGGCCTCTTCGGATGCCTCTTTTGGCCGCAAGGTTTTGCAGGCTGCTGTTTCGTAAGAGAATGTTTTTTTGTTTCTCTTAGGGGTCTTTACCTGGTTGAGCTCCTGTTTGGTTGAGCTTCATGTTACCTAATGGGCTTCATTTAGCCTTGGAGTTTACATAACTTTCCTGTTGCATACTTCCACCCCTCATACCTAAACTGCTTTGGAATGTCCCATTCAGCTTATAAAAATGGAGGCTGCGTCTGTCAATGGTCGATAGAGAAAATAAGATTTTTTTCTAAGATCCTATCGTAAAATCTTTTTCTCAGAAGTCAATTGACAGACGCAGCACCCGCCCCTCTAATGTGGAGATTATTTTTTCCTTCGCTGCTTACAACTAAACTGGTGTGCTGAGCAGAGGGTGTGTGGGTTATGCATGTGGGGACGGCCCAGTAGGCATGTACATGTAAAGTTTTTTCCTGCCTAGACTACTCCTGCAGGGGACAGCATAACCCATTCAGCTTATGAAGATGGAGCCTGTGTCTGTCAATGGACTTCGGAGAAAAAGCTTTTACGTTAAGATCTTACAAAAATCTTATTTTATTAACATATGTTACATCTCTGCTTCTGATCTCTTTTCGGCCACTTGTTTACATGCATTCACTGATGTGATGGTTGCATTGCTTTTCAATGGCTGCAGTGCATTTCTTAGAGGAGATGTGCAGCTGGTGACAGCTGTGGACTCTGCCTATGTAATCAACAACAAACACAGGGGCGCATAGGCCTAGTGCATTATCCTTTGGATGATTTATTAAAAAGTAGAAAGATTAAAAATACTCACAAACGAGTTCTTGTTAAATAGCATATCCCATAAGGAACGCAGTCCTCAGTAAAGGGATCCGAGGGTGAGTTGTCCCTTGAATTCGTGAAGGCTAACGCGTTTCGAGGCTTAGCCTCTTCCTCAGAGGCTAAGCCTCGAAACGCGTTAGCCTTCACAAATTCAAGGGACAACTCACCCTCGGATCCCTTTACTGAGGACTGCGTTCCTTATGGGATATGCTATTTAACAAGAACTCATTTGTGAGTATTTTTAATCTTTCTACTTTTTAATAAATCATCCAAAGGATAATGCACTAGGCCTATGCGCCCCTGTGTTTGTTGTTTACAGTGTTTCCAGACTTCCCTGGTCGTGTAAGGGGCAGCAAGGCCGTAGCATTCCTCCTGGTTTGTCGTGTCCGCAGCACCAGTAACAGTGGAAAGACCCTAATAAGGTGGACTAGAGACTACACCACTCTGAGCGCAGGGAACAGGTGCTTAGCACCAAAAACTTTATCTGCCTATGTAATGTCTGATGAAACTTGCTGTCTACATTAGCTCATATGACCAGGAGGTAGGGACAGAGCATGGTCACCCTGCAACCGAAATTGCTACACAAGGACCTTAATTTAGGATCACCAAATATAATTGAAATGAAAGCTGTAGATTTTAGAAGATTAAAATGTATTTTTGAATAAACATATTAAAGCTTAGTGGAGACTAACATATCCTGTCCTCCTCCTTATCCTTAAAATACATTTCTAATGAAAACCTTCTTCTTCTTGATGGTAAAAAGGGCATTGTATTTTTCTTTTTACTTTGTGTTCTGGCTCTGTGAGGTTTTCACTTGTTTTATGTCAAAAAGACAAAGTAGGAAGGGAGGGGAAGTTATCTTAGTTTTTATTCGATCCTGTCCCCATTGGAAGATTCCCCTCACCTCCTTTTCCCGTGACAGCAATAACATGCTTAAATTCTAGTGTCTGTTTTCAAGAAAATTTTATCAAGACCAATAGAGACGAGTAATCACCCCAGCGGGGACAGATTTGGCAGTAAACCTGACGGATGTTCTAAATCCTGTCCTTTAACCACAACTTTTTACTGGATTTACATTTTTTCTTGTCTAGTTACTCTGCACATTTTAATTTTTTCATTTTTAAATTGCAGTGGGAGCCAGTCCAGTATTTTAATAACAAAATAATCTGCGATTTGGTTGAAGAGAAATTCAAAGGAATCATTTCCATTCTGGTGAGTTCAGTGTCTTTCTTGCTCATTGCTTAGAAAACAGGATATGTTTTGAGCTTAAGCAGATTTTGTTATTGGTAGCATTCGTGATGGTGCTTCTGATAAACTCCTCCTCTGTAGGATGAAGAATGTTTACGGCCAGGAGAAGCCACAGATCTGACATTCCTGGAGAAGTTGGAGGACACTGTGAAAAACCACCCACACTTTGTGACGTGAGTCATTTAATGAAATGTATTTATTTATTTTTTGTACAAAGTATTTATTTTACTTTGTGTAAATCCATGTGGTCAAGGGGGGTTATGGTGTGGGGTTGTTTTTTAGAGGTTGGGCTTGGTGCCTTAGTTCCAGTGAAGGGAACTCCTAAGGCGTCAGCATACCAAGACATTTTGGTCAATTTGATGTTCCCACCTTTGTGGGAACAGTTTGGAAATGGCCCCTTCCTGTTCCAACATGACTGCACACCAGTGCACATAGCAAGGTCCATAAAGACATGGATGAGCGAGTTTGGGGTGGAGGAACTTGAATGACCTTCACCTCAACCCAATAGAACACCTTTGGAATTAGAGTGCAGACTGCGAGCCAGGCTTTCTCTCCAACATCAGTGCCTAACCTCACGATTGCGATTCTATAAGAATGGTCAAACATTCTCACTGTACACACTCCTAAACCTTGTGGACAGCCTTCCCAGAAGAGTTGAAGCATTTATAGCTGCAAAGAGTAGGCCAACTCAATATTGAAACCTACCCACTAGGACGCCATTCAAGTTTAAGTGCATGTAAAGGCAGGCGTCCCAATACTTTTGTTAATTTAGTGTGTATCCAACCCCTTACTCACCAACCACCAGTAGATCCTGTAGTTGTGTCAGGTGTTCATCAACCCAAGCTCTCCAGATATCTCTCTCTTATACAAACCTAAAAACCGGACCCAAAAGCAGTGATCTAAAGGATCATAGTGTAGTAAAAAAATCTTTAAAAAGACAAATGTGCACTTACGTTTATTGGTGCTAGCGTTAGCACCAACATATACAGCCACACTGTGTGCGCCTTCAGGTTACTCCGAAAGTAGCGTGCCTTTCTGCAGCCAGGAGTGATGCCCGAAGTCTAACTGGTAGTGATGTCTGCTCTTTTGACAGTTGAAAAGTGTGTTTATCAATTTAAAGTGGCAGCTGCACTTGTTTGTTATATTATGTGTCCAAATGATTTCCACTCTTAGATAAATAAGACACTATTTTTCCAGGATTGACCAATATTTTATTTTTGCCTTTTCACGATTTTCAAATTCTGTAATATTTCTTTTTGACCGTGTACTGCTTTCGTTCATTGACAAACACAGCTCCTTATCTTGTCCATTGGGTTATAATGCCCCCTACTGGAGTGGGATACTAGGCCGGAAAAAGCTTGACTACACCTATAGGGCAGTCCCAGGGGGTTATACTCCAACTCTCAGCTCTCTGCAAAGAGAGATCCTGGTGAAATGGGATAAGAATCCTCAGTTTCTAGACAATCTCATCCTGTTGAGCCGGGGTACGAGTGAGTCCCTGATTTGGTGGCTTCGTTCCCCGGCAAACTATGAAGTGGCTGCGTCTGTCAGAGGACTTAAGAGAAAATAGAGTTTTTGTAAGAACTTACCGTAAAATTATTTTCTCTGAGTCCTCTGACAGACGCAGCCCCCGCTCCTCTATTTTGGGGTTGGTCATCTTTTCCTTCACTGCTTGCTACAAAACTGATTAGTAAGCACGATGTGTCTGGGGTAATGTCTGAAGGGACAGCCCCTAAGGGTGTGTCTAGTGAAAAGTTTTTCTAGGAGTTTCACTGCCTTGTGAGGAAACTATGAAGTGGCTGCGTCTGTCAGAGGACTCAGAAAATAATTTTACGGTAAGTTCTTACAAAAAATCTATTTTCTTTTTCCTTTCTTATAAATAACAAACCTGATATACTTACCTGCACTTACCATTGCACAGAGCAGTCCCAAACTTCCTCTTCTGGAGTCCCCTGTCAGTACTCCACTCCTCCTGCCCCCCTAAAGCAAGCTACTTGCAGTGGGGGCTGAACCTGCAGGCTCACTCCTGAGCCAGGCTGCATGTGTTTATAGACACACACAGGGCTGCTTAGAGCAGAGAGAGTAGTTGCTGTTGAGCACAACCGGGCACAACACTGGATTGAGTTAGGGCTCAGGTTAGTAGGGGGGGGCAACATTGAAAGGTTTTAAGAAAAAAAAAAAGTTAAAATGGTTGTAAAGGATGAAGAGCTTTTTAACTTCATGCATTCTATGCATGAAGGTAAAAAACCTTCAGCATGCAGATCCCCCAAAAGCCCCCCTAATACTTGCCTGATCGCGATCCAGCATTGTGCATGAGAGCAACTGCTCCCCCGGGTCTCTGCCTCCTCACTGGCTGAGATGATAATGGGAGCCATCGGCTCCTGCTGCTGTCATTCACAGCAGTGAGGAGGGGGTGGGGCTGAGCTTTCTTTTGTGTTTCTTATGGACACTCGGACTGGGCACGCATGAGTGCCTCCATAGCAAGCTACTTGCTATGGGGACACTCAGAGAAGAGGCAAAGCCAGGAGCACCTGCGGGCGACTCAAAAACAGGAGGATCGAGGCTGCTCTGTGCAAAACCATTACACAGAGCCGGTAAGTATAGCATGTTACTTTTTAAAAAAAATATTTGTATCTTTTTAATATTACTCTAATGCAGAGAATGCAATAAAATAAAAAGAAACCTTTAGAACCACTTTATTTAGATGACTGCTTCAACTTTAAAGTCTGTCTTTATAGAACAGAGAGGCATAGATGACCTTTTTTTTATAAGATCTGCCTCATTTACTTGCAACTTTTTATATTACAGACACAAACTTGGAGACCAGAAAACCCGAAAAGTGCTTGGTAGAGATGAATTCCGTTTGCTGCATTATGCTGGGGAAGTGAACTACAGTGTAGTAGGTAAATTGCATTAGCGTTCTTGCAGAGTAATAATTTTTCACCCTCCAGTGTTAGCACTGCAGAGTGAGTATCCACCCATCCTGTCCTTAGTTCTGTGTATCTCTTTCCTGACTTAGTTCAGCTGGCATATATACCATGTTATCAAAGTCACTGTGACATCTGGTCATTTCAACAAGAACATTGTTTTCTTGAGACCAAAGAACATTTAGAGCTAATTATACTTGCTGGACAAATTGAGTATATTCATTATTAATGGCATTTGCAGTCCGGCATCTGCTTAAATGCACCCTCTCCAATAAAGAACACTCTGCTCAGTAAGCGAGTCTTAATTTTAATCTGGAATTTAGCAATGTTTGTATTTACTTGTATGGTTTAAATATTAAATATTTTCTTTCTACTATCATTAATCTGACCTTGTTGCATTCGGTACCTCTATCTTGACAGGATTTACATTCCGAATGCTGGCATTAATTTCGTATGTGTTTGTTGTGTATTTTTATTTTGCTGATATACATTTATGGTTGTAGCATGGCATACACATAGCATTCGTGTGACATACCTCCCCAATGATATTTGTTCAAAAAGGGGGGGGGGGGAGGATAGATGGGACTTTAAATGAGGCAATGACTGGGTAGAGTCATATGCCTCCATCTCGCGTACAGATAAAGGAGGGAGGTTTGGGACTTTAAATGAAGCACACCACTATAAAGTGATGAAAAATCAATGTATAATAGGTTTATTTGTACATATACACATATTGTCATTTCAAAATACAATGAATAGTATTGCTCATAAATAACACCGTACATGTATATACTCAGACAAATTGCCACACCACCGTGGTGTCGGTGGTGTTATTAGATGACCTAGACCTCTCGATCAAGATACATTGATGGATAATGATTGTAAAAACAATTAATCGATCAGATGGTAGTAATAGCGTAGCATCGAAAAGGGCTCTACGCGTTTCATGGGTGCTTTCCATTCATCAGGAGCCGATGCAGGGTAAATATGCTTGTATCTGCAATAAAGTGCATATATATGTAGTCTGATGTTAAATACAAAAAAAGGATACTCACAGGTCAGCTAAAGGTTCCAAATGAGGTGCTGGAAGCCAAAGACATGGTGGGGGACTCAAACCCGGGGAGCTGTCGTATTGCCTCCCCCAATGATATTGGTCATTGTAACAGTCAATTGCACACAATTACATTAGGTAATGAAAGTGGGTAAAAGAAATGTATGCAGTGGCAATGAAAGTGGGTAAAATAAATGTATGCAGTGGCATTGCATTAGTCTGTATGATAATAGATGGATTACTTACAGTAACGTTGGTCAGTATTAAAATCTCCTAGGGTATTGGCACAGTTTAAGGTGAAAACCATTGGACATTGTGTTGTAGAAGGAAGGGATCAGCTCTTGCCGCTGAAAGGGGGGGGGGGGGGTGATAGAGTATCGAGACCAGACAGAGGAGCCAGGAATCTTGATGTCAGATTGGAGACTGCGTGAAACCTATTAAGGGGAAAATGGTAATTCTACCAGTAGGTTGTGGGTAACACATGGAAGAATAGAAGAAATTTTGAGACAGTGGAAGAGAGGGGCTTAAGGATGCAAAGCATAGTAAATTGGGGTTCTTCCACATACAGTAAACTGAACCCGGTGCATAGTACGATATGCAGGGAAGAGGAGAAGCAAATTGCATATGTGGTATCCTCAGACAACAGATACCATCTTTGTTTGGGGCAGGCTACAGGAAAATGGCAAACACTATGTTCCAGAATGCATAAGGCTTCACCAAGAAATACAATGACAGTAATTGCCTAGTGTCTCTGCACAATGAAGCCTGGTCCTTGGGCATAATATTATTGCAGTCACCTAAGAATATGATCATCTGGTGTATAGTTAGTACTTGGGCAATAGAGTTTGATCTGTGGTCACCTAATTGTCTAGGAGCAACCACATGTGTGCATATTTGTATCTTGGAGCACCCTAGTATCCTTTCTAATTACTCATAGAAACTAGGAGTCGACCATCACTACTGTGAACACTGTGTAACTATGGTGGTATTGCCTTGCTGTATGTGTGTTTGCATGGACTGTACTGGGATAGGAGTTCACACAGTAATTTAGGACTGTGTGTGTGATGTGTTGTGTTAAATCCTAACTTGGTGTAAATGCATTTCAGTATGTGTGTTGAATTTGTAGGGTCGGTTCACACGTGCACATATTTTTGCATGTTTTTGACAGCCCATTCATTTTAATGGACTGCCAAATGCACCGAAACGCACAAAAAAAAGTATATGAAGTAAAGTATTGTCTCCTGATTTACATATTAAAAAAATGCAGCCTGCACTTACATGCTTTCCCGCACCATTGGTAATAATAATTCATGAAAAAGTTCTGTGCAATCACATTATAATCAAAAGAAACGCACTATTGACGTGTTAATGTGCAAGCCCAATTAAAATGCAATATAACCTAACGGCTTAGAGTGTAATTATATGAATTCATGTGCAACAAATGACATGCATTAACATGTATCAAAAATCATACTAACAAAAAAATGCCTCAATTTAGAGAGCATATATAAATGTGAATGACATATACTGTATTTTCTGGCGTTATGTACAAAAGTCCAGTCCACAGTTTTAGTTGATATCCAAAGGTTCTCCGTGTTCAAAAACAATCTTCAGTGATAGTTCAAGATAAATTGTGTACACCCAGTGTAATCCACCAGTTACACTAGCTGCTCCCCTCAATTGTGTATATACACAAGCTAATGAAGTATGCTAAAAAAAAAATATCACTACTGCATTAATAAATACACAGATTCTGGCAAACACAAAATCTGGTGCTTGTGGCCTCTGTGATGAGGTCACTATCACAACCAATGTGTATACAAGTGCACAATTTGCATAAATGACAAAATATTAATACATCAAACAAAAGGAAAAGCAAACCATGACTCCCCAAAAAAAACGATCAAAAGTCCACTGTATATTGTGACAGTCCACTAAAAAATAATTGTGAGGATTTCTGTGACCATATAACCATCCTAGTGCAATATAGGTGCTCTTTAAAAAAAAAAAAAAAAAAAAACGGTGCTCCACCACGTGCAGATATATAACGCACTTACCAGAGCCCCCAGGGACCATATGCTTTTTAGGGTAAATGCAACTTAATGCAAGATTAATGAACTCTTGCTAAAGTGAGCTCCCCATTTTACTGGTGTCTTATTGTTTGTTGTGTTGATCACATTTAAAGGGGCTGTGGTTATTGATAGGTTGCACTTTTTATCACGGTTGGCACTGTCTTGAGGTTTCTATGTGTCTTGCCCTTTACCAATAGCAACAGCTCTCCAGATGTGCTCAGGATCCTAATCACCACAGGGGATATTGTGCAAGACAACGTGTGTACACAAATCCAAAAAAATACATTGTATTGCACTGGCACCAACATTTGCATGATTGGGTTTTGTATGGGCAAGCATTTTTGTCCTGGAGTTAAATGCTGACCCTGGTTGACCCTAAAACAAAGATGGTGCCAGTCTTCTAGAGAGAAAATGTGAAGGCGTTTGTGGGAGGCTACTGTAGTTTGAGGGGTAATATATCTGCAATTGGCACTATAGCTACTTAATGCTGCAGTGGTGTGCTCTGAAAAAAATAGGACATGATGCAATTCATTTTCAGCGCAGCATTTTGCAACTTAATACACTGCATCACAAAGCACTGAAGTGAGCTTTCCTCAGCATGGGATCTGTCCGCTGAGCCCCTGCTGAGCAGAGCAGGTGGTTGACCGAGCTCCCTCTCCCTAGAAGCAGTCTGGTATAAAAGGACGGGCTGTCCATTTACACCCGACTACCTACAATCCGATCCACCTACATGAAAGAGGGTGGATCTTTTTCCCCTTTTTTTTTTTTACCTAATTGGTATTAGGTGGATGTAAGCCGACACAAGTCCATTTGCACACACCTGTTCATAGGGATATATGGACAATCCGATCAGGTCTCCCTGAAAAACTGACAGGTGAACCTTATCAGATCGCCCATGTGAAAAGGGCTTAAAGATGAATAAAAGTTTTGTTACAATTTAATAGTTAACAATGCATCACACCGCTCCTTCACAGCACACTCCAGTGGTTATGTGGTAATGCACTCTGCTGGTGTGATTGGGCCTTAATGAGCAAAAAACAATGTTGCAAAGCTTTGGCCCTGAGGTGTTTATCTGACACGGTTTTAGGTGTGTAAGGACAAAAAAAGACTGGCTATCACAGGCAGTTGAGCACAGTAAAGTAAACCTTTCCCAGTGAACTATTTATAAAAAATGTACATTCTTTCCTCAGCACTTCCACATTACAACTCTTATTGCTGCTGGCTCCTGCTCTTTCATTGCTGCTTCCCTGAACATGCAATCTTCAGAGAAAACCATTAATAGGGGATAGTGCAATTCAATAAGCAATGTTAATCTTACTGAGCTGTTATAATCATCCCAAAAGTAATGTGTATCTTACATCCTTTCTTTTTTTTTTTTTTAGGTTTCCTCGATAAAAACAATGATCTGCTGTTTCGTAATCTGAAGGAGGTGAGCATAGGCCAGACACCATGTCCAATGGTTCACTTTGATTTTTTTTTTGTCTGGCATTTGCCTTTAGATGTGTGGTGTGAAAATCCTTCTTTTGCTGCTCCTAGTAA
Organism: Pelophylax lessonae; assembly: GCF_965119305.1. Lineage (NCBI taxonomy): Eukaryota > Metazoa > Chordata > Amphibia > Anura > Ranidae > Pelophylax > Pelophylax lessonae. The sequence continues at coordinate 151,103,717 of NC_138769.1, read as the reverse complement.
TCTGACAACTTTTTCACAGGCAATGTGTGACTCTGGAAACCCGATTGCTCATCAATGCTTTGATAGGTCTGAACTGACGGACAAGAAAAGGCCAGAGACGGTATGGACAGCGTTATTAACTGGAATTCCAGAGCTAAAAAAAAAAAGTTGCATTACTTTAACCTCTTGTGTAATCAGTCACCTATGTGTATACGGCTGATCCATTCTGTGACTCGGTTCCTGTGCATACACAGAACTGTTATTGGAGACAGCGGATTATAGGAAAAGGTAGGAGTTCTGTACCACGTGATTGTCGTAACCAATTACAGCACCAAGGAAAGCAAACACAGGCTGCAGCTAGCAGCTTTGTGTCACTTACTGGCCGGTGATCAGGAAGCACCTTTTGCTGTCTCATATCGACCATGTGTGAGATGAAAAAAGCCTTCTGACCACCAGCCAGCACCAGTTCAATCTAGTATAGTACCAACAATAATCAAATTCACCCCTTTGCTGTCAATCATCGCTTTCCTATATTTGTCAGACCCATCCTGTCTCTGATCTGACATGTATATTAAGATCTGTTAGGTCAGCTTAAAGGGGAAAACAGGATAAGTGCACTTTATCTGAAACTTATCCTCAAGGAGAAAATTGCATATTTCTCTTTCGTTCATTGACGGAAACCGCTTCAGATCTTCATAACCATTGGGTTATACTGCCTCCTACAGGAGTTAGGACACATGGGCAGTCCCAAGGGGTATACTCCCTCTCTCTGCTATAGACACTCAATTTTTTTTCTGCCTAGTCAGGAGTAAGGACCTAGTTCCTTGCTTGGGATCTTTGGTCCTGCCAATTTTTTCCTGTGAGATCTACAAGCAACTGCCAGACTGGGCGACGGGCTGTAAAATCTAGATCCAATTGTCACCCCAGTCTGGCCAGCTAGCACGCGCAGACCTCAGCTCTGCACAAGCATAGCCCCACTGGACGGAGGCTAGCCAGTGAGTTAAACTCCTCGCGAGGTCGCATACTACTAGGTCTCGGTCCGAGTCGCATCGTTCCTCCTGGCCGTCGGTCCCCCCCCCCCCCCCCCCCAATTTAGATGGAGAGGGGTTCTGTCTGGAGCGGTGCCCGTCTGGTTCCTGTAATGGTGAGTAGCTGTCCCCCCCCTCTCCCCTTGGAGAGTTTTGGGGTGGACATGGGCCCCTCCTTGGGACAGTCGGACCCCCGGGTTCCCATCAGGCACCCCCCCTTGTCATCTGTCCCCATCCTACCCCCCCACATATGTTGGAGCTGAGTGTTGTGATCCACCTCCTGCCGGTGACCAGCCGATTGACTGCAGCGAGGGGGGTTGTACCTGGTGGGGGCTCCCGCCAGGGCCCCTCCTTCCTGCCTGGGTCGGTCCTTAAGGCCTGGGTTCCCTTGTGGTGTTGCGCTAGGCGGCCATTTTGTTGTAGCCTGTGTGTGTACACGTGGCCATATTTGTGTAGTACAGCAACCATTTTGCAGTGATTTGCCATTGAAAATAGCGGCGGTCATGTCATTGGGGCTCTGTGGTCGGCAATTTCAGCGGTAGGAGCCCCTCATCCCCTGGGTCTGACTCTGACCCTGGTCTTCGGGTGACAGGCTAGCAAAAAGCGCCCCCCCCCCCCCGCCTTCCCCCCTGCTTCATCTATCTCATCAGATCCTGAATCGTATTCGGCCACCGCGGACGTGAGTGACCCTGCTTGGTCTGCAACCAGACGTCCGGAATCCTCTGATAGTGAGGATGATTCCTCCACGTCTGCAACCGCGCACAAAAAGGCGCTGGTAGAAGCACTGATTTATATCTGTGCATGAGACCTTAAAGATGGAGGATGCACCTGTGACAGAGGCGCATGTTCCCTTTTGGCACTCACAAGCCATCCAGAGCTGCAAAGGTTTGCTTTCCCTGCCTGTTTTGACAGAATTGTCACTAAAGAGTGGGGATGCCCAAAGCGTCCCTGTGGGGTCCCTAAGCGCTTTACTAGCCGTTACCCTTCTTAACCGAGACCCCTGCAAGTGCTTTGGTGCTTTTCGATGCGGGGGATGCTCCTGTTGACAATTTGTGTACCAACAAAACTGTAAAACTACCTGACGGAAGCCCATACAAACCTAGACATTACGCCAACTGCAGAACAGCAGGAGTGGTATACTTATTGCTTTGTCCATGCAGCTGTTTCTATGTGGCCAAAACTAAATTCGAATTTCATAAAAGCCCTTTTAGACACATAAGTATGAGAACTTCTAATCCAGATTTGGTATGCACTTGGGAATATGCCCCAGAATCCAATTTTTAATCCAAACAGAATTCATCCCAACAATAGAGGAGGGGATTGGAACAAATTATTATTACAGAGGGAGGCGTGCTGGATAGCGGATCTTAATGCCACTTCACCCCCAGGATTGAATGATTCCATCAGCTACCAACCTTTTCTGGGGGTTTTGAGAATAGAAGACCTTCATTAAATTATCATGCATGTGTCTCCATCATGCACATTTCTCACATCTTGTAAGATGTGTTCAGCTCATGACATATGCTTTACATGTATTGTTTAATCACATCATATTCTACATATTATACCATTTTTCTAATGTGTTAGTTATGAACAATGAGACCTATGTTTGAGTGAACCTCCTACTTATAATATATTGTTTCAAGTATATATGATTGGCTATGTAAAACATATTATTCTGATTGTGTCAATATGTGTAGCATTCTAGGATTTGGTCCACATTTGTATACATGTGAAGTAAACTAATCCTGTGCACATTTATATTCTGGTTCTTCTCCTGCCCTCTGTCCCCCCCCCCCCCCCCCACCTTTCTCGGGGATTGCCGGTCATCTGCTTATTGTCTTTAGATTCCTGACTCTGTTCTGTGGACAAAGGGTTAATCTACCCTTCCCCCCTACTTGTTATAAAACAGTGACACACTGGCGGCTTACTAGACATTGCTGACCGGTATCGCTAGATCACACACGGAGACATATATATGTTTATAATGGGACACAATTCTATCTTTTAATCAAGTGCCCATATCCATCTTGACACTCCAACTTCCAAGGGAAACTTATGCCTTGCTTTGATAAGATTCACAGCTGCTGCAGGTCTTGGGGTCTGATTTTTTTAACAGGTTTCCAATCTTTTAGTAACGTATCAATATATTTATCTATGATACTTTCCAATACTTGATATACTCCTATATATACTATACTCTTTTTGATTGTAATCAAAATTTCTCTGTTGCTCATTGACAGACGTAGTCCTCCTTGATTAATATCAACTCGGGTTATACTGCCCTCTATAGGAGTAGGACTAGACAGGAAAGAAAACATTCTGGCCACACCCTAGGGGCAGTCCCAGAGGGTATATCCTCTCACTTCCTGCTACAGCAAATCAGTTTTTTTCTGTCTAGTTAGGAGTAAGGACCTAGATTCCTTGCTAGGATCTTTGGTCCTGGCAAGATTTTTTTTTTTAGAAATACTTTTTTAGACAGCTTTTTTTTCTCCAGTGTTCCTGTGAGATCTTCAAGCAAGTACGCTGAAACAGGGCGACGGGCTGGATGTTGAGATCCAGTGGTCACCCCAGTTCAGCCTACGAGCGCGTGCAGGCCATAGCTCCGCGCTGGGTCAGCCGCGACATAGTCCCACTGGACGGGGACTGACACTGCGAGTTAAACGTCTCGCCTGGACGCCAATGACCAACAGAGTCACGGCGTCCGTATTGGTCGACAGCCCCCCCACCCCGGTGGAGAGGGGTTCTGTCAGGAGTTGGCGCCCGCCTGGTTCCGGTATGGTGAGTAGAATGTTCCCCCTCTTGCCCTGTCGGGTTTGTTGGTGGACGCGAGCCCCTCTCTGGGATTGTCAGACACTCGGTTTTCTGGGTCTCCCCTCTATCCTATAACAGGTCACAGATCCCCCAATTTGAGTGTGATTTTTGTGAATAGAAACCAGGAGGCTTGGTTTGGGAGCTGACTATCTAAAAGTCACTATATGACTGTAAGGGGGACTGAAGTCAGTGGCAGACTACTAAGAGGCATTACTATTGAGGTATAGAGGTATCCTACCTGTCTAGTGTGTACACAGGCCGATGCCTATGCCTGAGTTACTGCAGCCACAGATCGCCATCCCTCCAGAAAGCCGGTCACTTCCACAGGCCGCACAGCCTCCCGCAGGCCGAGGACACCTCCCACAGGCCGAGGCACTTCCGCAGGCCGCACAGGCCGAATGCACACATCCCGCAGGCCGCTGCTAGCTTGCAAGCCGCCGCTATCCTACACAGGCCGCCGCCATTTTCCTGCAGATCGCACAAGGCCGCCATATTGGCGTAGCCTCGTGTCTCCAGCATGGGGGCGGCCATGTTTGAGGTGACCAAACACCTCGTGGAGTAATTGTGAGGCGCCGGAAGGCGTGTAAAGGGGCGGAGCCGCCTCCTTGGCCCAGGGAAAGCAAGCCAAAGACTTCCTGTCTGTAACAGACAGTGCTGGAAGCAGTTTGATAAGAAACTTCTGTGCATCAGGTGAGCCTTGGGGTCTCTCTCTCTCTCTCTCTCTCTCTCTTTCTGAGGGGTCCAAGCAGGTAGACTGAGGGGCGCTACTGCGCTGGGGGACTAAGTTAAAAAAAAAAAAAAAGTTTTTTTTTCTTGCAATTAATTTTTTTGTGTTTGCTGGCAAGTGTCTTGTTACATGAACCCTGCCACTCATGTATCCCCACCTGATCCCCTCGGGGTGGCCGCAGGACCCTCCAGTACCCCACTTGTGATAATGCATTATCAGCAGTTTTGGAGTCTTTGGTATCCCGGGTGGAGGTAGCCTGTCAGGGACGGGGGTCAAGAAGAGCGACCCCCGCCTACCCCTATTTCATCTGATACTTCAGATACGGATTCTGAGCTTGTCATTGCCGGGAAACCTTAAATCTTGAGGTTACAGCGGCAGAGGTAGCTGAGACTCATATTCCTTTTTTTGGTACTAGCAAGCCTACCAAAATAGTGAAGGGTTTCCTTTGCCCAAATGGGGTCTTCCGTAAATGAGCCCCTGCTATTTCCAAACGCATTGCTAGGCGCTATTATTTTGAGGAATCCCTCATTACAAAGATGGACGGTACCACCAATAGTGGACTCACCGATTTCCAGACTAAATAAAGCCACTGTTATCTCGTTGGATTGACAGAATGGGCCCCACCCATCTCTAGGGTGGGGGGACGTCTTCACCGGTTTCCGGATCCAGGGCTTTCCAGAATCCCAGATAAAGGGGTTCGCAAGGTCATATGGTTGGGATACAAGATCGAGTTTCGATCACTTCCACCGGTGCGATTCTTCCCTTCCAATATTCAACATCCCCGGGTCACTTAAAAAGCTTTGCAGGGAACAGCTTGATGCAACAAGCAGTGGTAGTTCCCATTCCTTGGAGGAGTTCTAATCGAACCTGTTCACAATGCCCAGGAGAAAGGGCTAGGTGCGTCCAATTCTGGTCTTGGAAGAGATGGAGTCCATCCATACAGTGGTGGCCTCCCTGCATCAGGGGGATTTCCTGGCGTCCATAGACATTTAGGGTGCCTATCTTCATATCCCCATCTTCGCAGGACATCACCGTTTTCTTTGCTTTTCCCAAAGATCATCCCTGGTTCCCACCAGGAGACTGAACTATCTGGGCCTAATTTTGGATACATCCTTGGCAAGAGTGTTTCTCCAGGCGGAGAAACTCCAGAAGATTCAGTCAATGATTCGGATGTTGCTGTCCGTCAACTGGCTGGGATTGATGGTCGCCTCCTTAGAGGCAGTACCGTTTGCCCAGTCTCATACCCGAATTCTCCAAAGAGGAGATTCTTCTCATATGGAATCGGAATCCCGATTCCCTGGACAATCGGATCCGATTGAGCGAGCAGACCAGGGAGGCTCTGGTCTGGTGGCTTCGGTCTTCGATGCTCAGCCAGGGGAAGTCATTTCTTCTGATAAATTCCAGGTTACCGATAAAGGTGTTGGAACTGAGAGCGATCAGACTTTGTCTGATTTACTGGACCGAGCAGCTCCAGGGCAGTCCGGTTCGGATCCAATCGGACTATGCCACGGTCATGACTTATGTCAATCACCAAGGGGCACCAAGAGTGCCCTGGCGGCCATAGAAATGGCCAACATTCTTTATTGGGGGAACAGTTGTTCCAGTTCTCTCCGCGATATTTGTCACGGGGGTGGACAGGCAGATTATTTCAGCCGTCAGATTCTGGATCAAGAGGAATAGTCTCTTCATCCAGAGGTATTTCACCAGCTGTCCTTTAATTGGGGCACCCCGGATATGGATCTGTTGGCAGGTTGGCTCAACAGGGCTCGCGCCCGCGATCCTCTAGCGGACGCAGCAGACACGCTGAGCGCCCCGTAGGGGCAGTATCAGCTACTGTATGTCTTTCCCCCTCTCAAGTTACTGCTGAGATTTCTCCGCAGGATAGAGGTGGAGGGAACTCCAGTTATCCTGGTAATTCCGGGCTGGCCTCGTCAAGCCAGGTACGCCGACTTGGGCAGGCTAGTCGCAGACGCTCCTTGGAGACTTCTTCTCAGGGAGGATCTGCGGTCTCAAGGACCGATCTTCCATCGTGCTTTACAGTCGCTGGTTTTAACGGCCTGGCCATTGAGACCCAGGTACTGAAGGACAGGGGATTGTCAGCTTCAGTTATTCCTACTCTAATTAAAGCAAGGAAAGCGACTTCTAGCAAAGTCTATTATCGCACATGGAAGACTTATATTGCGTGGTGTGAAACGTTGGGATTTCCCCCACGTACCTATTTGGTGACCCGAATTTTGGCTTTTCTGCAAAAGGGGGTTGAGCAGAAACTATCCTTGAGCACTATCAAGGGTCAGGTTTCAGCGTTAGCAATCTTCTTTCAGAAGCCGCTGGCTACTCATTCCTTGGTGCGGAATTTCATCCAGGGGGTGTGGCACTTGGCTCCGCCAGTGCGCGCGCCCTTACCGCCCTGGGATCTTAATTTGGTTTTGTCGGTTCTGCAGAAACCTCCCTTTTAAAATATCAGGGAGATTCCCTTGCTTACATTATCCCAGAAGGTGGCCTTCTTGGTGGCTATCACTTCTGCACGCAGGGTGTCAGAACTGGCTGCATTATCATGCCATTCCCCATATCTTGTGGTTCATAGGGATAAGGTAGTTCTTCATCCAAAGCCATCCTTTCTTCCAAAGGTGGTTTCAGATTTTCATCTGAATGAAGATATTGTGCTACCTTCCTTGTGTCCTCAGCCCAATCATCCTCGGGAATATGCGTTGCATTCCTTGGATGTTGTTCGGGCAATCAGGGTATACCTGAAGGCTACGGAATCGTTCCGTAAGACGGATTCACTTTTTGTGATCACGGATGGCCCCAGAAAGGGGTTGCCTGCATCTGCCGCGACCATCTCCAAATGGATCAGACAGACGGTGGTACAGGCTTATTCGATTAGGGGTCGGAATCCTCCGTTCCCTGTTAAGGCGCACTCCACTCGAGCGCTCAGTACTTCCTGGGCCTACCGCCATCAGGCGTCAGTGGTCCAGGTGTGCAAGGCGGATACCTGGTCTTCGGTTCATACCTTTACAAAATTTTATAAAGTTGATGTGATGGCATCGGCGGATGCCTCATTTGGCCGCAAGGTTTTGCAGGCCGCCATTTGAGGAGACCGGTGGTCTACCTCGAGGGTTTTTTTTTCCGTTGGAACTTCAGTTGAGTCTCATCGTGTGATTGATGAGCCTTTAAAACTTCTAGTTGGCACCGGTTGGGCCTTCTAGATTGGATTTTGATTTCCATTATCCCACCCCTCATTTGTGGCACTGCTTTGGGACGTCCCGAGTTGATATATTTTATTTTTTTTTTAAATCAATATTTTATTGGGTTTTCAAAGTGTACAATAAGTATATGAAAACAAAACAACTTTAACAATGCAAGGAAGCAGTTACAGGACCCAGCAGGTCTATTGAAAACCTATAGCTGAAGGTTAGAAATAAAAGTAGACACTGTAGGGGTTAAGCCCTAGAAATCTAGGGGGGGGGAGGGGTTGGTATAGGAAGGCAGGGGAGTTCCCGCTAGGATGTGTGCGTAGTAGTGTAGAAGGCTTCAGAGGCATCCCCCGGCCGAGTTGATATTAATCAAGGAGGACTACGTCTGTCAATGAGCAACAGAGAAAAATGGATTTTTGTAAAATCTTACCGTAAAATCCTTTTCTCTTAAGCTCATTGACAGACGTAGTACCCGCCCCTCTGTTTTTGAGTTGGGTTGGGTTAAATTCTCTAAACACGGCTTTGTGACATAACTGATTTGCTGTAGCAGGAAGTGAGAGGATATACCCTCTGGGACTGCCCCTAGGGTGTGGCCAGAACGTTTTCTTTCCTGTCTAGTCCTACTCCTGTAGAGGGCAGTATAACCCGAGTTGATATTAATCAAGGAGGACTACGTCTGTCAATGAGCTTAAGAGAAAAGGATTTTACGGGAAGATTTTACAAAAATCCATTTATCTCCTCTTTTTGATATTTTCTCAGTGGATTCCCCCAAGACCCCTATCATAGAACTTGTAAAAAAAATTTGAAATACATACTACATGTTTATAACAAACCATAGTTTCCTAGATTGAAAACTATTTGTAATTACATTTTGTAGATAGACTTCATGTCCAACAATTTGTGAAAACTATCTGGCCCCACTCCTTGAGAACTTCTTTGAGATTCCAGAGGGCTATTTAGCGGCGGAGATGTTTCCTCCTATGAACCAATCAATATTACCTTCATTCCACCTTGGCACTCCAATCCTATGACCTTCTTTTTTTTTTTTTTTTTTTTAATATATTTTACACGGCTTTTTGTCTCCTCACCAAATGTTCTCATCCTTGGTATGTAACTTAACCACTTGCCTACTGTGCACTTAAACCCCCTTCCCATCCAGACCAATTTTTAGCTTTCAGTGTTCTCACACTTTGAATGACAATTGCGCGGTCATGCTACACTGTACTCATATGACATTTTTATCATTTTTTTTCACACAAATAGAGCTTTCTTTTGGTGCTATTTAATCACCTCTGGGTTTTTTATTTTTTACAAAAAAAATTAAAATTTTGAAAATAAATTTTTCTCCTTCACTGATGTGCGCTGATGAGGCGGCACTGATGGGCACTGATAGGCTGCACTGATGGGCACTGATGAGGTGCCACTTATGGGCACTGATGAGGAGGTACTAATATGCCGCACTGATAGGCGGCACTGATGAGCACTGATAGGAGGCACTGCTGGGCACTGAGAGGTGGCACTGCTGGGCACTGAGGTGGCACTGCTGGGCACAGATCACCATCAGTGCCCATAGTGCTGCCAGTCAGTGGTCATCAGTGCCTAGATGAGCAGGCACTGATGGGCACTGACTGGCAGCACTATGGGCACTGATGGCAGGCACTGTGGGCACTGATGGTGGGCACTTTGTGTATGTTTTTTACCTTGTGTAATCAGGGCACTGGTGATCAGTGCCCTGATTACATTCTTCTGTGTCCCCGGCGGCTGATTGGCTCTCCTCCTTCCTCACACTGCAGTCTCCGTGTGAGGAAGGAGCGCTGGCGATGAGAGATGATCTCATATGTTTACATATGAGATCATCTCTCATTGCATGGGCCGATCACGTGGTAAATGGCCGCTGTGATTGGCCATTTACCACGATCTGTGATTGGCTGTGTCCAAGGGACACAGCCGACACAGATTTTCCCCGATGCGCGCTCGCGGGAGCGCGCGGGGAGCCTGTGTCTGGGAGGCCTCAAAGACGGCCTCCCGAAAATTAGAGTCCGCGCTGCAGCCGTCTTTCGGCTATAGCGCGGACCGGAAGTAGTTAACAATGGCTGATGTATAGCACTGTATATACTAAATTGAAGTAACGGAAGGAATATAATATTGTGGTTCCTTGTCTTCTTTGAAATGGCAGAGAATCGTGTAACCTTTACTTTTTGTACCCCTGAAGAAAGATGGTTTGCACCTGAAACTGGGTACTGGAGGGAACACTCCTTTCCAAGACTGAGGCTTCAATATCACTGATGAGCAGACATCTTAAGCCGTGACATTTTAACATTTATGCGTATATTGGTATATACATTTTCTCGCAAAAAAAATCTTTTTTCTATGGAAAAAATGCAATTTATGTTTTACTTTATTTTACTTAACTTACTTTCCAAGGGGGTTTTGCCTTTTGCTATTTCGGCGTGTCTTTTGGCTCAAATGTTGGTCTGCAGACCAGACTTCTAAAAAGGCCTTGACTGATCTTCCCTTTCAAGGTGATCGCCTGTTTGGAGCTACCCTGGATGACATCATAAAAGATCTCACAGGGGGGAAAAGCACCTTCATTCCGCAGGCTACTAAGGGCAAGGAACCTTGTCATAGACGTGGGCCTTCCTTTTCGGCTTTTTATTCCTCCCTCAGGGTCGACTGACAAGTGCTTGGAGCCTTTCAGGGCCTCCTCCTAGAGCAGGGGTGGGGAACCTGCGGCCCGTGGGCCGTATGCAGCCCGCAAAGTCATCTGATCCGGCCCCCTGTGCTTGGGTGACCAGACGTCCCCAGACTGAGTCCCCGCTTTGCATGGCCGATCCTGGGCAGGGGCGCCCAGGATGATCGGCCCTACCATCAGTGGCGTAGCGTGGGTGGTGCGGAGGGGGGCGAAATCCCGCGCTGCCGTGTCACTCCCGAGCCGCTATGTCCCCGCACTCCAGGCCGCCATGTCCCCTGTCAGGCTGCGCCCTGTTATTGGGCGAATAGGGTCATGTGCGGCAGCAGGGGGCCTGGCCTGTCTCAGATCCTGCTCCTGGAGTCCCGCCTCCGCATCTGTGAACCGCGAACGTCTCTTCTCCTCCTCAAGCCTGGATATCCGGTAAGTCAGCAGCCACACAGCCAGACAGAGTTAGGGGTGAGCAGTTTGGGTCACGCTGTGTAGTTCAGTATAGGAATATTGTAGGTAGGACAGTGTACTGTAATGGTTAGTGCAGTGTAGTGGGCGGTGTATTGTAGTGGGCAGTGTAGTGTAGTGGGCATTGATCACTCTGCATTAAGGGGGGGCACCAATCACTCTGCATTAAGGGGGGGCACCAATCACTCTGCATTAAGGGGGGGCACCAATCACTCTGCATTAAGGGGGGGGGCACCAATCACTCTGCATTAAGGGGGGGCACCAATCACTCTGCATTAAGGGGGGGCACTAATCACTCTGCATTAAGGGGGGGGGGGCACTAATCACTCTGCATTAAGGGGGGGGCACTAATCACTCTGCATTAAGGGGGGGGCACTAATCACTCTGCATTAAGAGGGCACTAAGATCCAGCAATACCCACAGCAGAACCAGCCAGAGCCAGCAGTACCCACATCAGTACCAGCCAGAGTCAGCAGCACCCACAGCAGTACCAGCCAGCAGTACATACAGCACAGTATCAGCCAGCAGAACCAGCCTGAGCCAGCAGTATCCACAGCAATATTAGCCAGCAGTACCAGCCTGATCCAGAAGTAGCCACAGCAGTACCAGCCAGCAGTACCTACAGTACAGTACCAGCCTGAGTCAGCAGTACCCACAGCAGTTCCAGCCTGAGCCAGCAGTACCCACAGCATTACCAGCCAGCTGTACCAACCAGCAGTACCAGCCAGCTGTACCCGCCAGCAGTTCTTTTCAAAACTTACCACCACAAAGAGTCGACTGTGCTCAAGACTGACCGACGCAAACCTGGAAAACCAGTTGCCAGTAGCAACATCATCAATACCAGCTAACATCACACACCTCACCAAAGAGAAGCAGTTGCAGCCATCACATTAGGGGTGAGTTCATTAAATGTTTGACCAAATATAATAGGCGCATTTTTAAGTTGATAATTTTTAATTATGATTTTATAAATACCCAAATGGCCCTTGGCAGAAAAAAGGTTCCCCACCCCTGTCCTAGAGGATCCAAATGAACCTGGTCTTGCAAACCGAGAGTGGGCTTCTCCAAACCTGCGGACAAGGCTCCTTCAGCATGAAGGTGCGCCCTCACCGCTATCGGGAATGGGGGGATGTCTTCGCTGGTTTATAGACCCTTGGGCTTCAATGGTGCAAGACAAGTGGGTCCACTAAGTCATTTGATCCGGCTACAAGATCGAGTTTCGCTCTTGTCCCCCGGCAAGGTTCTTTCCTTCCACCTTGTGCCTGTCTCTGGACGGTACATGACCTGTTACATCAAGGGGTGATTGTCCCGGTTCTGACATCTGAATGTTTTCAGGGTTTTTTACTCAAACCTGTTTACAGTTCCCAGGAAGGAAGGCAAAGTGCATCCAATCCTGGACCTCAAGGCGCTGAACTGCTTTGTTCGGGTGCAAAAGTTCAGAATGGAGTGGCAACCCTGCGTCAGGGGGATTTCCTCGCTTCTATCGAAATCAAGGATGCCCACCTTCACATTCCAATATGTGCCAGTCACCAGCGCTTCCTCCGCTTTGCCTTGTGAGAAGAGCATTATCAATTTGTGGCATTACCCTCTGCTCGTCAGGTCTTAACAAAAGTGTTAGCCCCGTTGCTAGCTCTGCTACGCCAGCCTGGCCAACAAGATGGGAGAGCTGGAGCTGCTGATGTATGAGGACTTAGATTTTGTGGGGATTTCAGAGACTTGGTTTGACAGCTCTCCTGATTGGCTGGCGACCATTCAGGAATATTCCCTTTATCGCAGGGATATAAGGTAAAAAAGGGGGAGGGTTATGTCTGTATATTAAGAACAGTGTACAGGTAAATATGAGGGACGATATTAATAATGGAGCTAAGAATGAGGTAGAATCCCTATGGGTAGAACTTCAAAGTGAAGGCACTATGGGGAAAGTAATATTGGGCGTATGCTATAGGCCCCCAACCAGAGGGAGGAGGGGGAAGCGGACCTCCTATCACAGCTTGGAATGGCCCCATGGATGGGAAATGTAATGATAATGGGGGACTTTATCCAGATATAGACTGGGCAGAAGGAACCGCACATTCATCCAAGGCTCAGCAGTTCCTAAATGTTTTGCATGACAATTTCATGGGTCAAATGGTGAACCCACCAACAAGAAACAATGTGGTACTAGACCTACTGATTACCAACAATACATGATCACGGATATAGAAATACGGGGCAGCTTAGAAAACGGTGACCATAGGTCAATTCGTTTCAGTATGAATCATAGTAATAGGAAACACAAGGGTAATTTAAGGACACTGAATTTCAAAAGAGCCAACTTCCCTAAACTGCGCTCTTTGCTAGATAATACCGATTGGAATAGAACCCTGGGAACAAAGAACACAGAGTCCAAATGGGAGTGCTTCAAGAGCATCCTAAACAAAGGGATTGACCAGTGCATTCCAAAGGGGAATACATTTAAACGAGCTAAAATAAACTCTGGGTGGCTAAACTCCAACATAAAAATGCATATTAATACTAGAGAAAAGGCCTTCAAAAAATACAAGGCTGAGGGGGTCATTGGCAGCATTCCAACATTACAAAGAGTGCAATAAGAAATGTAAAGGCAAAATCAAAGAGGCTAAAATAGAACATGAGAGACATATAGCAGAAGAGAGTAAAAAGAACCTCAAGAAATTCTTTAAGTATATAAATAGTAAGAAAGCGATGCCAGAACACATAGGCCCCATAAAAGACAACTAAGGGAATCTGGCCACAGAGGACAGAGAGAAGGCGAAAGTGTTTAAATAATTTCTTCTCTTCAGTCTTCACAAAAGAATTGGGGGGCTACACTAACCCAGCTTGTAATGATAAATAATACACCAAAGTAAGTACCCCCATGGTTAACAGAAGATAGACTTTGAACCAAACTAGAGAAACTTAACATAAATAAGTCACCGGGACCAGATGGCTTACACCCAAGGGTTCTTGAACAATGCTCAACTTTCTGGGCCTGACTCTGGCCTTAGCCAGAGTGCTCCTTTCTCTGGACAAACTCCACAAATTGCAGGCTGCAATTCGTCTCCTGCTGTCCCAGATGGTCATCCCTCTGTACTTTCATGTGGGTGCTGGTCCTCATGGTGTATACCTTTTTTGAGGCGGTTCCGTTTGCACAGTTTCATATGAGGTCCCTGCAAAGGGAGATTCTGGCCAAATGGGAAAAGACTCCGCAGTCTCTGGACAATCAGATCTGGCGGATAACGAAGGAGTCTCTGATATGGAGGCTTCGTTCTCTGGCGATTTTCCTGGGCAAATCCTTCCTTCCCCTTGTATTAGACAGTGGTCACCACGGATGCTAGCCTGTCCAGCTGGTGAGGCATCCTCCGCAAGCATTCTGCTCAGGGGATCCGGACACTCGAAGAGTCCAGACTACCGATTAATGTCTTGGAACTCCGAGCGATCAGACTGTGTCTGAACCATTGGACGGATCGTCGTCGGGAATGAGGGATGTCCAGTGTGAATTCAATCAGACAATGCCACGGCTGTGGCTTCTGTTAATCACCAAGGGGGCACAAGAAGTGTCCTGGCGGCTCTGGAGGTAGCTGGAATTCTAAGGTTGGACAGAACGGTGCATTCCAGCCCTCGCCGCCGTACACATTCCCGGAGTGGAAAACTGGCAGGTGGATTACCTCAGTCGGCAGGCATTGGACCAAGGGGAGTGGTCCCTTCATCCAGAGGGGTTTCATCAGTTGTCTCCAATGTGGATCTGTTGGTGTCTCAGCTCAACAAAGGTGCAGAGGTTTGTGGCTTGGTCAAGGGATCCGCTGTGTGATGCCACAGATGCGCTGGTGGCCCCGTGGGGTAAGTATCGTCTGATTTACGCCTTCCCTTCTCGCAAGCTTCTGCCAAGTCTTCTACGCAGGATCGAGGCAGAAGGGATTTACGGTCATCTTAATGGCTCTGGACTGGCCTCGCCGGGCTTGGTACACCGATCTTGTGCGGCTGGTTGCCGATGTTCCTTGGAAGCTTCCTCTCAGAGGGGATCTGCTGTTCCAAGGACCGATTTTCCATCCTGCTTTACAGTTGCTGGCTTTGACGGCTTGGCTGTTGAACGCCAGGTGCTGTAGGATAGAGGTATATCTGAGTCGGTGATTCCTACATGGTTAAAAGCTAGAAAATCTACTTCTAGAAAGATCTACCATCATACAAGGAAGACTTACATTGCATGGTGCGAGTCTCTTTGGGTTCATCCTCGCTCCTTCTCGGTGGCTCGGATCTTGACCATCTTCAACGGGGGGTTGAACAGAAATTGGCCTTAAGTACCATCAAGGGCCAGGTGTCTGCTTTGGCGGTCTTCTTCCAATGACCTTTGGCTACACACTCCCTGGTGTGTACCTTTCTTCAGGGTGTCCGACATTTGGTTCCTTCAGTGCGGTCTCTGTTGCCTCCTTGGGACCTCAATTTGGTGCTTTTGGCCCTCCAGAAGCCTCTCTTTGAGAATGTTCGGGAGGTTCCCCTGCTTACGCTGTCCCAGAAGGTGGCTGTTTTTGGTGGCTTTTTTGCCTTTGCGCGCAGGGTGTCGGAACTGGTGGCTTTATTCTGTCGTTCACCTTACCTGGTGATTCACAGACATAAGGTTGTTCTTCGCCCCTGTCTGTCGTTCCTTCGCCCCTGTCTGTCGTTCCTTCGCCCCTGTCTGTCGTTCCTTCGCCCCTGTCTGTCGTTCCTTCGCCCCTGTCTGTCGTTCCTTCGCCCCTGTCTGTCGTTCCTTCGCCCCTGTCTGTCGTTCCTTCGCCCCTGTCTGTCGTTCCTTCGCCCCTGTCTGTCGTTCCTTCGCCCCTGTCTGTCGTTCCTTCGCCCCTGTCTGTCGTTCCTTCGCCCCTGTCTGTCGTTCCTTCGCCCCTGTCTGTCGTTCCTTCGCCCCTGTCTGTCGTTCCTTCGCCCCTGTCTGTCGTTCCTTCGCCCCTGTCTGTCGTTCCTTCGCCCCTGTCTGTCGTTCCTTCGCCCCTGTCTGTCGTTCCTTCGCCCCTGTCTGTCGTTCCTTCGCCCCTGTCTGTCGTTCCTTCTAAAGGTTGTCTGTGTTTTTCATTTGAATGAAGACATTGTGTTGCCTTCCCTGTGTCCCCAGGCCTAAACATCCAAAGGAAATTGCCTTGCATGCCTTGGATGTGGTTCAGGAAATTAGGGTGTACCTGGCAGCTATGGAGTCTTTCAGGAAGTCAGACTCAACTGTTTGTGCTCAAGGATGGGCCTCGTAAAGGGTTGTCAGCTTCCTCTGCAACAATTTCCAGATGGATCAGAGACAGTAATTCAGGCCTATTCCATCAAGGGTCAGGTTCCTCCTTTCCCTTTGCTTGGTACCCCCCTGGGCTTTTGGTCATCAGGCGTCAGTTACGCAATTTTGCAAGGCGGCTCGGTGCACACTTTCACAAAGTTTTATAATGTGGATATGTTGGCATCTGCAGATGCGTCTTTTGGCCGCAAGGTTTTGCAGGCTGCTGTTGAGAGGACCTGATCCTCTTTGAGGGTGTATTGTTTTTTTCAGATGGGCTCCGGTTGTTTTGGTTGCACTCCTGTTGCCTGGTTGGCTGTTTAACCTTGAATCTTTTTGCTGTTCCCACCCTTCATGTTTAACCACTTACTGACCGCACGCTTTAACATAAGGGTGTTCCCAGTGGCGGATTCGCCTTGGGATCACCTTTATGGGCAGCAGGAGAGGTGCTGCCTCGCCTTCCTGGTCGTTTTCCCCGCTTATCGGAGCCTTTGGTAGCGGGGAAAACAATCAAGTCCGCTGTCCTCTCAGGCAGCAAGTCGAGAGGGCAGGATGGCCCTCACTCGACTCCATGGCCTTGGAGGACTGGAGCGACATCATACGTCGCTTTGTAGCAACGGCTTTAAAGAGACAATTTTTTTCATCATGAAAAAAAATTACTTGTTTTTTTCTTTTTTTGTGTAGATGTGAGATCTGAGGTCTTTTTGACCCCAGATCTCACATTAAAGAGGTCCTGTCGTGCTTATTACTATTGCAAGGGATGCTTACATTCCTTGTAATAGAATTAAAAGTGATCAAAAGTTGTTTAAAAAAAAATAAGTGTAAAAATAAAAGCGAAAATAGGAAAGTAGAAAAAAACAAAATGAAAGCGCTCTGTATTCACATGTCCGCGTATTGATCGCGGGCAGAATCGCCACGATTCTGCCCGCGATCCGGAAATCATTGCAAATCGCGGGACGCCTGTGCGTTACGCATTACGCTACAAAGAAGCTCTTGTACTTTTTTGGGCGTAATGCATCCCGCGATTTTTTCTTGCGCGATGTTACCGCGATTCGGCAGGCGGAAATTGCGGCAACATCGCACAGCTTTTGGGGTGCTATTGCAAATCACGGGCAACGCACATGCGTCCCGCGATTTGCAATGATTTCCGGATCGCGGGCGGAATCGCGGCGATTCTGCCCACGATCAATACGCTGACATGTGAATGCAGCCTCAGTACCCAGATCCTCCTTCTACGCAGCCATGATGTTTTAATTGATGCAGTATGTGGTCTGGCATTGTCATGTTGGAAAATGCAAGGTCTTCCCTGAAAGAGACGACATCTAGATGGGAGCATATGTTCTAGAACTTGGATATACCTTTCAGCATTGATGGTGCCTTTCCAGATGTGTAAGCTGCCCATGCCACACGCACTCATGCAACCCCATACCATCAGAGATGCTGGCTTCTGAACTGAGCGCTGATAACAACTTGGGTTGTCCTTGTCCTCTTTAGTCCTGATGACATGGCGTCCCAGTTTTCCAAAAAGAACTTCATATTTTGATTCATCTGACCACAGAACAGTTTTCCACTTTGCCACAGTCCATTTTAAATGAGCCTTGGCCCAGAGAAACCGCCTGCGCCTCTGGATCATGTTTAGATATCGCTTCTTTTTTGGCCAATAGAGTTTTAGCTGGCAACGGCGAATGGCACGGTGGTCTGTTTACCGACAATGTTTTCTGGAAGTATTCCTGAGCCCATGTTGTGATTTCCATTACAGTAGCATTCCTGTATGTGATGCAGTGCCGTCTAAGGGCCTGAAGATCAAGGGCATCCAGTATGGTTTTCCGGCCTTGACCCTTGCACACAGAGATTGTTCCAGATTCTCTGAATCTTTAGATGATTTTATGCACTGAAGATGATAACTTCAAACTCTTTGCAATTTTGCTCTGAGAAACTCCTTTCTGATATTGCTCCACTATTTTTCGCCGCAGCATTGGGGGAATTGGTGATCCTCTGCCCATCTTGATTTCAGAGAGACACTGCCACTCTGAGAGGCTCTTTTTATACACAATCATGTTGCCAATTGACCTAATAAGTTGCAAATTGGTCCTCCAGCTGTTCCTTTTATGTACATTTAACGTTTCCGGCCTCCTATTGCTACCTGTCCCAACTTTTTTGGAACGTGTAGCTCTCATGAAATCCAAGATGAGCCAACATTTGGCATGACATTTCAAAATGTCTCACTTTCAACATTTGATATGTTATCTATATTATATTGTGAATAAAATATGAGTTCATGAGATTTGTAAATTAGCCCATTCCTTTTTTACTCACAATTTGTACAGTGTCCCAACTTTTTTGGATTTGGGTTTGTAGTTTTCTAGCAAAAACAAACTAATTTTAACTTGTAAACAAGTGTTAGAAAAAGGCCTGGTCCAGAAGTGGTTAACACTGCTTTGTGATTTCCAAACGTTATTAGGATTTGAAGCTGTGTCAATCAATGAGCGAAAGAGAAAATGGGATTTCTCTAATGTTCATTGATGGACACAGCACCCACCCCTCTGTGGAGTTGTAATTCTTCTGACGCTGCTTGTAACTAAACTGAATGCCTAAAGCAGAGAGAGGGAGTATACCCCCTGGGACTGCCGATGGGTGTAGCCAGACTTTTTTTTCTGCCTAGTGTCCTACTCCTGTAGGGGGCAGTATAACCCAAGGATTATGAAGATCTGAAGCTGTGTCCGTCAATGAACATCAGAGAAATGGATTTTACGGTAAGTCAAAAATTGATTTTTGTGAATGTAAGTTGTGTTGTTATTGCAGTGTTTACCTCAAGAAATATTTGATGTTTTTACATTTTTACTTGCTGTTCTATTTTTATTTTTAATTGTACTAGGTGTAAAGATTTTTGTTAGTCACTAGATGCAGGGTTTGATTAGCCATTAAGTCATGCAAGCAACAGTAAAGCACAATCACTGAAACATGCATTATTAAACTTTAGTATTCGATGTAACAGAATTTTCCTTGCCTTATGTCTGTTTCTGATTTCTTATAAACCACAGGCAAAGTGCAGCAGCAGAAAGTGATCTACTCAAATATTTACATAAAAACATAGTCCCTTCAGTAATTAAACCTAGTACACAAGATCAGAAAATCAAATGAAAAATATTGCTTTTAAAACAATTCTATGATAATCTGGGTACACCGCTTTCGAGAGCCCATCATGACAGTTTATCCGAAGGGACAAACGAAAATTTTTCTTGAGCGATACCAGATAGTACGCTTTTCCTTTTATTGGTACAGTTTTCATCCGAAAATAAATATAAATGCAATACATTACATCTCTTCTGAATTTTTATTCTGGTGTAGGAGAATTTTCGTAACCTTAGTAACTTCTTAATTTTCAATATGGAGACTAGCATGCAAAAAAGATTATTCGTCCGATAATCTCATCGTGTGTACCAGGCTTAAGAAATCATGTTAAAGTCCTCATTTAAAATAACTTTGGTTACATGTAAGGAAACCCAAAATATAGCTAGTGTCTCTTATCACAGCTACTTGGATTATTACCATTTTTTACTTGCTCTGAAAAATATTAAATGTCCTCATCCTTCCTTACTCTGCACTTGCTGTAAAACAAAACAAATAAGAGGTTGTGATTAAAAGTGATATGTTAAACAAATTATTTGCTAGTAAGGTTTAGAACCTAGGTTTAAAGGCAGAAGGTTTTTTACCTTAATACCTTCTATGCAATAAGGTAAAAAACCTTCTGCATGTAGCTTCCCCCAGCCCCCACTTTATACGTACCTGAGCCCAATCTCTATCCGGCGATGTGCACAAGAGCAGCGTCTCTCTCTCCTCATTGGATAGAGAGGCAGCAGCGGGAACTATTTGCTTCTTCTGCTGTCAATCGCAGCCAGTGAGGAGAGAGTGGAGAAGGGCGGGGACAAGCTGCTCTGTGTGTCAACATACACACAGAGCTAGCTCAAGAGCGAGCACGCACAAGTGCCCCCATAGCAAGCGGCTTGCTATGGGGGCACTCAGCAAGGGGAGGGGCCAGAATTGCCAGCGGGGGACCCCAGAAGAGGAGGAACAGGGCTACTTTGTTCAAAACCAATACATTGAGCAGGTAAGTATTGCGTGTTTGTTTAAAAAGTGTGAAAATTAGAACCACTTTAAGTAGACTTTAGTCACATAATTAAGTCCTGAAAAATCATGCTGGCCCCTTTTGCAGGTATAGCTATTTCAAATATTAAAAATAAGTGCCTATACTGTTTAAAACCAGTAATACTGTCTCGCCTTGTTTTGCATGTGCTCAGTTCTTTATTTTTCGGCCCTGTGCCGAAAATGCAGTGTCTTATCTGCTGACAGCCTAAAGATTTAAGGCTTTTCAGGGGCCCTGGGCTTCAGCAAAATGGCAGCCTCCTGCAAGAAGAAAACAATTACAATGCTTGAGGCAATTTACAGCACACTAATTTTGATAGCATAATTATTGTGGAATGTTTGTTCCTTGCTAAAACACTTTATTTTTTTTTTTTTATTAATCAAGTTGCTATGGGTAAAGTTTCACTTTTAATGTAAATTGCTTGAGGTGCACCAAATGGAAATTTTGGTACCGAAAATTCAGGATGCACTTAACTGAAATGACCATCTTACAGTGGGTAAAAAAAGTATTGACTACGTCACCTTTTTTCTAGGTAAAAATATTTCTAAAGGTGCTATTGACTTTAAATTTTCACCACATGTCCGTAACAACCCATGCAATCCATACATACAAAGAAACCAAAATAAATACTTTTAGAAATTAGGTTACGTGTAAAAAAATGGAATGACACAGGCAAAAAGTATTGAACATGCTAATTTGAAATCTATTTAATACTTTGTACAAAATCCTTTGTTAGTAATGACTGCTTCAAGACGCCTCATGTATGGAGAAATTAATTGCATGCATTGCTCAGGTGTGATTTTGGCCCATTCTTCCACACAAACCATCTTCAAATCTTGAAGGTTCTGTGGGCCTCTTCTATGAACTCTGATGTTTAGTTTTTCTTTGAAACCAATTGAGAGTTTCCTTGGCTTTGTGTCTGGGATCTTTGTTTGGCTGAAATGTCCACCCTCATTTCATCTTCATCATCCTAGTGGATGGCAGCAGATTTTTTTATCAAGAATGTCTTGTTCCATTCATCCTTCCTTTAATGCTATGAAGTTTGCAAGTACCATATGCTAAAAAATAGCCCCACACCATGATCCCGCCTCCAAACTTCACTGTTGGTATGGTGTTTTTGGGTTGATGTGCAGTGCCATTTGACCTAGAAACATGGCGTGTATTATGGCATACAAAGAGTTCAATTTTGGTCTCATCTGACCAGTCTATATTCTCCCAGTATTTTGCAGGCTTGTCTAAATGTTGTGCAGCAAACGTTAAACGAGCTCCGAGATGCTTTTTCTATAGCAATGCAGACTTGCGTGTGAGCATGCATACAGGCCATGAAGGTTGTGTGCATTACTTAATGTTTTCTTTTAAACAATTGTACCTGCTTTTTCCAGGTTTTTTGAAGTGTTCCTTGGCTCTTGGACAGTTCTACTGATAATTCTTTTCACTTTTCTGTCAGAAATCTTGCAAGGAGCACCTGACCATGGCCAGTTTATGTTGAAAGGATGTTCTTTTCACTTCTAGATTATGGTCCCAAGAGTGCTCAATCAGAAGTTTGAAAATCCTTCTCTAACCATTGCCATTAGTATGTTTTGCAACAAAAAGGTTGCAAAGGTCTTGCGAGAGCTCTTTATAGGCCATCAGTTGAGACTGAACCAGCTGATATTAATTTGCACTGAGAAGGGGCAGGATTGCTTTCTAATTACTGATAGATTTCCATGCCTTTTTGCCCCTCCCTTTCTTCATTTGTTAAATACTTTTTCCCTGTGTCATTCTTTTTTAGAGCACATAACTTAATTTCTGTACCGGTTTGTTTTGGTTTCTTTGTATGTATGGATTGCATGAGTTACGAACATGTGGAAACTCCATATCAAAAGCACCTTTAAAAATATATTTACCTAAACAAAATGTTGACGTGTCCAATACTTATTTTACCCAATGTATAATTGTAAAATATTCAACTTTTTAATTAATATCATGAATTTATTGGCCATTATCTGTATCTTTAGCGCAAGAAAAGCTCAAGAAAAATGCATACCTTTAAATTCTTTGTTTTCACACTGGTCCGTTGTGCTTCTGTTGTGGTGTTCAAGTCTTGCTTGCTGCAATTTTGGTCAGTTAAGAAAACTGCATTAAAAACGCAGCAAGAACGCATCAGTAACGCACCGATGTTACGTTTTTGGTGTGGTTTTTGAGTCACATGACCTATGGAAAACACACCATAAGCACAGTAAAATCGCTGAAATCGTGAAATCGCACCATTATCAGCATCTTTTTCTTTATCTGCAAAATACCAAAACACCATTTTCAGCTATGTTTCGGCTGCCAAATTTTCAGTGCATCTCTAGAAACTGCTGCTGCTTGCTTTGAGGCATAATATTTCTTATTGAAACCTATTGAAAATTCAAAGTCTTGTAATAAGGGGCGATTTAATGACTTGTGTGAACAGTATTCTTTCATCAAAGAAGCAAACAAAGCTTTTCAAATATGAAAAGCTCTACCTGCTATCTCAGCAGCCCAAAACCAAAACATTTCATATTTACCTGATTTGAAATATATAAAAAATCACTTAACATTCTCTTAAAATGGTGATTTCTCATCTGCTTGCAACCCTTGCTTGCTGTAGCCCAGAGGGGTTCACCCTTCCTTCAGCCCGCAAAAAGTTTTTATCACTGTAAAATGGGATGAGACCTCATCAATTTCTAAGATTGTGTTTAACTTATTAGGCTTTTGTATTTTTCCTTGCTTTTTATGAAGCAATGCATCTATGCATGCTTGGCCTATCTTTGAGGTGGTTTTCAAACTTATAGTACTTGTCATCAGTTTGGACTGCTGTAATATACAGAGCATAATTAGTTCCGGAATTATGCTTGTAATCCAAAGCACTGGTATATCAAAACTAATTTCCCTATAGAAAATAATGGAAACTCAGATTTGTTTCACAACCATTTATTCAGAAGTCCTTCAGTCTATAGTCCATATAAAAAGATTATAGCAATGTGATTTCAAGGCAACTTCAGGGAATGCCTGGATAATCTTCCTGTAATGTTGGATCCGAATCGCATAAATTAAGATGGGGATCTGACTCCGGGCTCATGCTCACTGCAGCTCAAAAAAAACTGCTTTTACAGGCATTTAAGCTTTTATTTAAGCGTGAAGAAGCTTGTCCTTTTTTTTTTTTTTTTTTTTTTTTTTTTTTTTGCTCTTCTGCAAGTTTTTATTGAGCTTTTCTGAGTACACCCTCCTTAAAGTCTGTGGGTACAAGTCAAATAGAAGTCGCCTTGAAGTAGTACAGGAAACTTTTCTAAAGTCAGGACGTTTTCAGTAGTGCTAATTAACCTCTTGCCGACCGCCCACCATAGTATTACTGCGGCAGGGCGGCTCAGCTGCGCAAAATCACGTAGTGCTACGTGATTTTGTGCACGTCGTCTCAGCGGGAGGCAGGCCGCAGGAGAAGCGGCGCCGATTGCCGCTGGCCTCCCACAATCATCAGATAAACTGACAGAAGACCCGCCTGCTTATGTAAACAAAGCAGGCGAGTCTTCTGTCAGACAGGCAGGGAGAGATCAAGAGTTTCAGCCAAGCTGAAACCCCCGATCTCTCTGTTCCTGTCAAAGAACCATTCCCCCACAGTCAGCAAGCATATTTAGGCACACATTAACCCCTTTGATCACCCCCAGTGTTAACCCCTTCCCTGCCAGTGTCATTTATACAGTAACCGTGCATACAATTTAGCACTGATTACTGTTTTAATGTCATGGAAAGTAAATAAGGTCCAGGTGTGATAGTGAAAAATGAGGCAAAGGGGTCATGGGAACAATGGAGGGGATGTAATCTAGCTCACCTGGGCAAAAGGGGATTTATTTGTGCCACAAAATCACTAGAAAATATTCATTAAAAAAATAACAATGTTTTATTTGTACACCATTTTTTACATATGAATCATAAAAACAAATGTAGTCAAGATGATACATGCATACACACGCATATCCTAATAGAGAAGTATACACTATGGTTCACTGACTGATCAACGCGTTTCAACAAAGCTTCTTCAGGATCCAACAGGTATATCTCTCAAAAGAATGTGTACAGTATCACACTATCCATCATTTAAAATCAAACTCGGAGATAGCAAGGCAACACATCATCCGTGAAATGTGGTGACAGGTAACTGTCACGACAATTCCAAAGATACTTAGGATATAGGAGGATTGGGCAGATTTTTTTTTCCAAAAATATGTAGCAAAATACAAATTGGACTAAACTGATAAAAACTTTTGATTTTTTAAATGTTTTTATTGGGAATGTTTTATAGCAGAAAGTAAAAAATATGGCGCTTTTTTTTTTTCAAAATTGTTGCTCATTTTTTATAGCGCAAAATCTAAAAACCGCAGAGGTGATCAAATACCATCAAAAGAAAGCTCTATTTTTTGGAAAAAAAGGACATCAATTGTATTTGGGTACAGTGTCGCACGACAGTGCAATTTTTCATTAAAGTAATGCAGTGCTGATTTGCAAAAAATGGCCTGGTCATTAAGGTTGTAAAACCTTCCGGAGCTGAAGTGGTTAAGAATTCTCTCATTGACTAAAATGGGACGTGACTCTACTCCGAATGAAAGACGTCTTTCATTTTATCAAGTTAAAATTTATAAAAAAAATTTGCTAGTCTTAGAAAACACTCGCAGACCAAGTTACTCGTAATCCAAGATTTTACTGTATTTTGTTTCTTTCAGGCCGCAACACAGTTTAAAAACAGCCTATCAAAGCTGATGGAAATTCTTATGTCCAAGGAGCCTTCCTACGTACGGTGCATAAAGCCCAATGACGCCAAACAAGCAGGTAAGTGTCAGTGTAATATCTACAAAAGGATTTATATGTTTGTGTAATTATGTCTTGTATTTAATGCCAGGTATATCGAATTGGTTAATAAGAAAGATGTTGGCCAATCCATAGAACATGTTAAAAAGTTAATTATAGCAACTGCTAACTGTTTTTCACTGTCTAAATTACACAACTGATTATCTGCTAATGGCAACACCTTTACTTTTCTTTCATGATAGCAGCCACACTTACTGTTTAGTCTTACAGAAATGCACTGTGGATATTTGTACTGTGAATCCAATGCCAATGTTTTTTCTGGCGCCTTCATTTTTTGTTCCTCAATTTCCCCTAAATTAGTGATTCTAAATTGTGATGGTTTTATTTATTAACATGGGTCATAGCTACATACCTTGTAGAAGCCAATTTGGATCTCCTCCCAGTATTTATACATTTAGAGCAATACAATATTTTCTCCAAGTCACCCACTAAGTTCTAATACATTCATCCTTTAAGGAAAAGCTCTTCCTTACACCTTTTTCTCTTTCAGCTCGTTTTGATGAAGTGCTGATCAGACACCAGGTGAAATATCTTGGCCTTATTGAAAATGTGCGCGTACGCCGAGCTGGATTTGCGTATAGGCGAAAATATGAGATCTTCTTACAAAGGTTAAATGAGAACAAATGACATTTTGTGTATGAAAGGCACTTGCCCCACTATACTGTGCGTGTGCATGAATTAACATTCTGATTTCCTAGGTACAAATCTCTTTGCCCTGATACTTGGCCTAACTGGGATGGCCGTGCAATGGATGGTGTGGCTGTTCTGGTCAAGAGCCTGGGGTATAAACCAGAGGAGTACAAAATGGGCAGGTATGCTAAATTAATATAGATTTTGTCTTAGGCCGCTCTATGATAGCCCATAACTTGTACGTCTCCATGTTATTTTTAAGGACAAAGATATTCATTCGGTTTCCCAAAACACTCTTTGCAACAGAGGATGCTTTAGAAGTGAGGAAGCACAGCATAGGTATGTATATGTTGCTGTCCTGTTTAAACTTATGCTTAAACTGTTGTTTGTTTAGTCTTTATAGCTTTTTGACAGCTTTTCTAAATATATACTGTATAGGCCTTGTTCATTGGTAGATTTATTGCACCTATTCTGCAGTATTGTTTGTTTCATGCAGTGTTCAGTAAAGATTTTAAAATGTCTGTAGAACTGTTTCTCACAGCATCAGCTAGGCTACTCAGGTTATGTTTCTCATGTTACATTCAAAATATAAGATCAAGAGTTAATTTGGTTGTTGGGGGTCAGCAAATTTTTCAGTTAATACACCTTGTACTACACCTATATGCTTCATGGAAATGCATAATTGTTTTATGTGGCTCACAATACTTTACCCTTTCTCTTTCAGCAACCTTCCTCCAGGCTAGGTGGAAAGGATATCATCAACGACAGAAATTCCTACACCTGAAACATTCCGGTGAGAAAATGTGGGCTTAATTCAGATGTTCCATGGGATCTCAATATCCGCTTTTTTCTTTTTATTTTTTTAACGTTTTGAGTATTGTGGAAAATGGTTACACCTGCTGTCTTGCTGTAAATGTTGTCTAAGTTCTTTTTGGAAAGATTTAACCTCACTTCCGGTTCTGTCTGACAGTCACCTGGGCAGAAAGTAAGTGGGGAAAAAATAACAGCATGCAGTTATATCTTTATATTACAATGGGCAGTGCGGCCATTTAACTACATACTGCTTTTTTTTCCTATTTGTCACATTGCTATATTAGGATGTGATCAGCACACTGTTTGCTTGAGAATAGAGCTGGCCATACACTAGAAAAATGTTGTTCACATTTTTTTAATTTCCGAATGTTTGTTCAATTTTTTCTGATTGCTAGTGGGGTTAAATCGACATTCGTTTTTCAACCATAGTGTTGAATTCTTTAAGGAGCAGGATGGAGCATTTTTCACAAATTTCCAACAATGTATGTGGTTTTTGTTTGGAAAATTTACGTTCATTCTAAAATCGATTATTAAAGATATCTCCACTTTGATGAAAGAAAAAATGTAGCAAATAAAAAAAAAAAATAGCATAGGCAATATACGTTATGTAGGATATGAGGATAGGATTTATCTAGGCAGGGC
Organism: Pelophylax lessonae; assembly: GCF_965119305.1. NCBI lineage: Eukaryota > Metazoa > Chordata > Amphibia > Anura > Ranidae > Pelophylax > Pelophylax lessonae. The sequence goes on along the minus strand of NC_138769.1, from coordinate 151,076,484 downwards.
AAGGAAAAGAGAAAAAGGTTTCTTAGCTATTAAGGGTCTATCACCTAAAGTGTCTGGGTCACCTTTAACTAATCTAAAATCATTTTTATTCGCTTTCTTCTGTAGCTGTACAGATCCAGTCATGGTGGCGTGGAACAATAGGCAGACGAAAAGCTGCAAAAAGGAAGTGGGCTGTGGATGTCGTTCGGCGGTTAGTGGTTAACTACAGATTTTTCTCCTTCACTGGATGTTTACCTTGGTTGTACAGCCGAAGCGAAGCTTAATTGTATTGCTGCGATTAAAACCCCTGAATATATATGGGGACAGGGTGCCCAAACCCTGCTGTCTTCAAGTCTACTCTCTTCCCAGTGTGTTGAGGGCCTGACCCCTGTTGCATTCCATGGTTTCTTCCATCAGTCCATGCATCGCTACTACATATGGGACCACCATGCATGAGAGGACGCATGTTTTTGACACTCCTAGAGGTGTTGGAGAACACCTTCCTCTGTCCATTTAAATCCAAAAGCAAAAGTAGGTGTCCTGTGGTCCAAAGTAATCTAGAGCATGCAGCTTCAACTCTGCTGTTTTAGGCGGTGTCTGTCACAGACACCGCATATATCAGGGAGGAGATCAGGCCTAATTAACAAAGGGGCTTGTGTCCCTTTAGTTGGAAGCAGCATTTTCTCATTTTAAAGCAGAGTTCCACTGGCTTTTGTGTTAAAGTCAGCAGCTACAAAAAGTGTAGCTGCTGACCTTTAATAAACACATACTCACCTGTCCCATGGTCCAGCGACGCGGCCGGTGGGAGCCTGGGTTCCCTCAGTCTTCTCCCCGCGGAGTCGGCATCTCTAGTGTGGGCGCCTAGCCGGGTGCGCACTGCGCATACGCGAGTCGCACTGCGCTTAGTGACTGGCCCGGCAATCTTCTGCGACCTGTGATGTGTCTCAGAAGATTGGAGGGAGAGAGGAGAACTTCCGCCTGAGCCGCTTAGTCGGCACGAGCGGAAGTGGGAGCGGGTACCTGTCAAAAATAGGTACCCACTCTCCCCCCCCCCCCCCCCCCCCCCAAAAAAAAAAATTACATGCCAAATGTGGCATATCAGGGGGACGGGACCACTTAAAGCGGAGTTCCACTTTTGAGTGGAACTCCGCTTTAAGTTTAGAAGAGTGATGAAAGCACTATGCTTGCACCACTCTGTTAACTCCCCTGAGTTTTGTCATTGTCCGCAGTATTTTGCCCATATGATCATAAATCTTCGCAATGCACATAATTCCTATGAAAAAAAAACATGACATATCTAGAATGTGTTGTTGGTTTTAGATTTCGGCAGCTGACTATAGTTCTTCTCTAATGCTCTTGTCACCTTGCATCACACATGGTGTGCAGGAGACAGTATGTCTATTAGAGAATGAACATAGTACAGAGACTGCTCTGAATAGATTATAGCAGTCTTTGCATGTATGATGTAATCAAGATTAAATGGTTATCCTGGGTCCATGCAAGACACTGGGAACTGGGTTAAGAATTGATGATATGGGCAATTGAGTTTATGAAGTTTTATATATAATACAGGCTGGGCTCCAAGTATATATGTGTGTGTTTCTGACCATGTACACAGTACTTGTACACGGGAACTTCTCCAATGTTTATCTACATTCTGATAATTTGCAGTTATTCACTTTGGTGGGGTAAAAAAAAAAAGGATGTTGATGAAAAGCATGAAGGAGGGGAGACACCTTATTGAATGCTTTAAAACTGCTAGTGAGCTGTATGCTAGTACAGCAATTAAAAACAGATCGGATTGGTTACTATCAGCATCACGGACACTTTTTTCTTTCATCTAGGCCATATTGGACCCATAAATAGGCATGTGAGAGGGGCAAACTCCATTGGCCATTATGTTCAGATTCTCTACTCTTGCATCAGTTTTTGAAAACCAATTCCACTGTTTATATATATATATATATATATATATTTGTATATCTAACTTGCTTAGTACTCCTGTATCCTCTTAAGTTTGTAAAGCAACCTAGAGAAAGTAACAAGTGAGCTGCAGGATTATATATACGATCTGACAGTTGAATTGTCTTTCTTGGGGGAAATCATAGTATAGATATGTTTCCCTCAGGCATACTTGCGCACCGGTGGTGTGGAAGGTTAGCATGCTTAACAGGCATCTACTGATTTCCTGCTGGGACTTCGGTCTCAGCTTTTTATTATTTTCAGAATATTTGTTTATTTCTCTTTACTCACTATCGCTAACCAGTGTCAGAGGGTCTCCTCCTGGTGAACTACAAGCGACACCTGGCTGAGGTTTCGCACTGGATAATCTAGATCCTTACGGTCTCCGAGCCTGGCCAACGAGTGTGAGCAGGTTATAGTTCCGCACGAAGCCTCACCACAACAGAGCCCCTGTGGACGGATGAGCCTGCAAATAGTTGTCTCGCCGGGACGCATCGGCCTGGAACGCCCTGAGTCGAAGCGTACCCCTCGGCTGGCAGCACCCCCACTCAGGGTGGGAGGCAGTCTCCCCGAAGCGGAGCCGGCGGGTCCATGGTATGGTGAGTAATGCTGAGCCCCCCGTGTCCCTAGTGGCCTCTGGGGGGGGATATGGGCCTACTTCTCTGGGGATAACAGGACTCTTGTTTTTTCCTAAAAAAAAAAAAAAAATCCCCCAGTCCTATCAGGACCTGGCCCTGCCTTCCCTGCTCCCACATGGAGGTACTATATTCGGCGCCCGGGGGGGGGGGGGGGGTGGTATACAATGTTACCTTGTCCTGTGGGGTCCTTTTTTAGGTGGATCCTTGAGGTGGCCTCATGCCTGGTTCCTGACCGTATGGCAGCGATTCCGGCCGCCATCTTTATTGTGGGCAGCGGCTCTATGTGTGTAAGGTACAGCGGCCATTTTCCCTGAGCTTTCTATGCTTTTGCATTGCCATCATTTTGTTGTAGCCTGGAGCCTACACAGGCAGTTGGGCCTCTTTTGCTGCCAGGTCACTTCCTGTGAGACGTTTCATCTGCTCAATCTCCATGCTGCAGAGCTGCTAAATACACTGTGAGGTGGTACAGTAAGGGGGTCTTTTTGGGCATTCCTCGGGCACACTCTGCTACCTGCTGCTATTTAAGGGTGACTCCATTTACAGCGCGATAGAGCGGTGCGGACCTCAATCGCGATTTAAAGGGGCAGTACACCTGTTTTGTGTAAATTGCAAAATGGAGTCCCAAGCAGTAAATTCTCTGCCAGACCCCCTAAGTGCGACTGCCGGTGCACCTGGATCGCAGTCTCTGATGTCTCTTTCTGCAGCATTGGAAAATCTGGCATCAAAGGTGGATTTTGTAATGAAACAAGTCACTAGCCAAAAAACGGCCACGGCCTTCTCTGTCCTCTGATTCAGAGCCTGATATGGTCGCCATGGACAGCCCCCTCCTCGAAGGATCCCTGTCCTCAGTCTGATAATGAGGAGGATATGTCCTCGGCTGCAGTGCGGGAACACGCTATGGTGGAAGCACTGATTCGTTCAGTAAGGGAAACATTAACAATGGATGATGAGCCCACATAGTCACGAAAGCGGGTACTTTTTGGCTCCCGCAAAGCCCAGAAGTCGGGTCAGGTATTCCCTTGTCCCGAGGATTTTCACGATCTTGTGAATGAGCAATGGTGGTGCATTAGGCACGTGCTAGTGGTGCCAAAGCACTTTAAAGGACGTTATCCCTTTGCTGACTCAGTCTCGAACCTCTGGACGGTGCCACCTAGGGTAAAACAAATCTACTGTGGTGCCCGTGGAAGATTCCCAGGCATTTACGGACCCGGTGGACAGACGGATGGAATCCTTTTCCCGCCACCTATATCTTTTGGCGGGCTTGGTACTAAAACCGATCATTGCGTCCGTTCTGCTTTCACAGACGGTAACAGAATGGGTTAAAGTGCTTAGGGGTAACTTGAACACTGACAAAGTTCTCATAACCCTGATTGAGTTCACGGACCAGATGGCCCAGGCCCTAGTGTTCCTGTGTGATGCGGCCTTGAATCCAGCCCCTCTGGTTGCCAGAGTGTAAGCAGTAGGGATTGCCATACGCCGCATGGTGTGGCTGAAGAGCTGGTCGGAAGACCAGGCCTCTAAGGAGACCTTAACAAATCTCCCTTTTTTGGATGAACGTCTGGAGACTCCTTGGATGAGTTAATCAAAGGATTAACAGGGGTAAGAGTACTATTCTCCCCCAATCCTCAAAAGGCAAGGTGTCCCGCAGTAGGCGGGGGCCCTCGTTCACAGCTCATAGGCGGTTTTTCGTTCCTCGGGGGGCTCTAGAAAAAGGTAAACCATTCAGAGCTTCTGGAGTGATCAAAAAGGCTTGGTCGGTTAAGCCCAAGACTAGCCAGTCTGGTTCGGTGGACAAATCCTCTTCTACATGAAGGGCCCCCTCATCCGATTCTGGGGTGGGGAGAAGTCTGCGTTACTTTCAGGAACCCTGGACATCTCTGATTCAGGACAGATGGGTTCACAAACTGATTCGTTCTGGGTACAAGATAGTTTCGGTCTCGCCCAGACAGATTCTTTCCCTCAAATCTTCGTCTGTCTCCAGATTGCTTGCAGGATCTCAGGGAGGTAGTGCAGAATCTCATTGCACAAGGAGTGATTGTGCTGGTTCCTCAGCAGGAACGGTTTTGAGGTTTCTATTCAAACCTGTTCACAGTGCCCAGAAAGGAGGGCAAGGCACGTCCAGTTTTGGACCTCAAGTCACTGAAGCGATTTGTGCGAGTGCAGAAGTTTTGAATATAATCCATTCGGTCGTTGGTAGCCTCTTTGAATCAAGGGGACTTTCTAGCCTCCATCAATATCAAAGATGCGTATCTACACTTCCCTATATACGGGGGACAACAGAGGTATCTTCGTTTTGCAGTAGCGGAGGAGCACTTTCAATTTGTGGCATTACCCTTTGGTCTAGCCTCCGCTCACAGTCTTCACCAAGGTTTTGGCCCCAGTGCTGGCTTTGCTACGCAGAAAAGGGATTGCGGTTCTGGGATATCTGGACGATCTCCTGTTGAGAGCAAACTTTCACTCAGCCTTGTTGGGCGACCTGTCAATCACGGTTCAAACCCTTCAGGAGTACGGGTGGACCATTAATTTCAAGAAAATCTGCACTGACCCTGTCGCAGAGTATCTGAGTTGGCGGTGCTTTCTTGTCGTTCACCTTATTTGGTCATCCACAGGTTCTCTGACCTAATCCGTCTTTTCTTCCTAAGCATTTCAAGGAAATCGCCTTGCATTCACTGGATGTGGTTCGGGCGATGATGGTTTATCTGACAGTAACTGAGTCATTTAGAAAATTGGATTCTCTTTTGGTGCTTAAGGATCTCGTAAGGGTTTGGCTGCGTCTGCTGCACCATATCCAGATGGATTAGGCAGACGGTTGTTCAGACCTATTCGTTGAAGGATCAGGTTCCTCCTTTCCCTGTGAAAGCGCATTCTACTAGAGCGCTGAGTTTCAATCGGGCTTTTCGCCATCAGGCGCCTGTTACTCAAGTGTGTAAAGCGGCGACTTGGTTGTCTGTGCATACTTTTACAAAATTCTATAAGGCAGATTTATTGGCATCTTCGGATGCCTCCTTTGGCCGTAAGGTTTTGCAGGCTGCTGTTTAAGGAGACTTGATTTTTTCTCTTTAAGGGGTTGATTTTTTTTTTTTCTTTCATGGGTAAGCTCCTGTTACTGGTTGAGCTTTTTTGTTACCTAGTTGGCTACATTTTTAGCTTTGGAAATACAGTACATTAACTGTTGTTGGTTGCGTTTCTTCCCACCCCTCATGCCTATACTGTTTTGGGACGTCCCCATTGCAAAGAAGCATAGCTTCTGCGTCTGTCAATGGACCATAGAGAAAACTGGATTTTTGTAAGATCTTACCTTAAAATCCTTTTCTCTGAGGTCCATTGACAGATGCAGCACCTGCCCCTCAGTTATGGGGATGGTTTGTGTCGTCTTTTCACTGCTTGCTACGAAACTGATTTGAAAGCACAGTGTGTGTGGGGGTTATGCCGAGAAGGACAGCCCCTATAGGCATGTCAGTACATTTTTTCACTGCCTAGTCTACTCCTGTAGATGGCGCATAACCCAATGGTAAAGAAGCATAGCTGCTGCGTTTGTCAATGAACCTCAGAGAAAAGGATTTTACGGTAAGTTCTTACAAAAATCCCATTTTCGCCAGTTAATGTTCCCCCAAGAAAGTTTAGAAAGGAGAGATGTCTGCCATTGTTAGGGCTTACAAACACACAGAAGCTTACTAAACTGACTGTAAAAAGACCAAGAGGAGTGAATATTCCTTTTATAAAACGAATACAAAAGTCCATGAATGCATCCGGAAAGTATTCTCAGTGCTTCACTTTTTCCACATTTTATGTTACAGCCTTATTCCAAAATTGATTACATTCATTATTTCCCTCAGAATTCTACAAACAATACCCCATGACTATGTGAAAGAAATTTGTTTGAAATGTATTAAAAATAAAAATCACATATACATAAGTATTCAAAGCCTTTTCTCAATACTTTGTTGAAGAACCTTTAGCACCAAGTACAGCCTCATGTCTTTTTGAGTATGATGCTACAAGAATGGCGCACCTATTTTTGGGCAGTATCTCTCATTATTCTTTGCAGGACCTGTCAAGCTCCATCAGGTTGGATGGGGAGCATCAGTGCACAGCCATTTTCTGATCACTCCAGGGATGTTCAATTGGGTTAAAGTCTGGGCTCTGGCTGGGCCACTTGGGGACATTCACAGAGTTTTCCCATAGCCACTTCTTTGTTATCTTGGCTGTGTACTTGTTGGAAGATGAATCTTCGCCCCAGTCTGAGGTCCAGAGCGCTCTGGAATAGGTTATCATCAAGGATGTCTCTGTACATTGCTGCATTCATCTTTCCCTCGATCCTGACTAGTCTCCCAGTTCCTGCCTCTGAAAAACATCTCCACGGCATGATGCTGCCACCACCATGCTTCACTGTGGGGGATGGTTTTGGGCCAGGTGCTGAGCGTTGCCTGGTTTCCTCCAGACATGACACTTGCCATTTAGGCCAAAGAGTTCAATCCTTGTTACATCAGACCAGAGAATGTTTCTCATGGTCTGAGAGTCCTTCAGGTGCCTTTTGGCAAACTCCAGGCGGGCTGTCATGTGCCTTTTTACTGAGGAGTGGCTTCCATCTGGCCACTCTATCATACAGTCCTGATTGGTGCTACGGAGGTGGTTGTTCTTCTGGAAGGTTCTCTCCATCCACAGAGAAACGCTGAAGCTCTGTCAGAGTGACCATCAGGTTCTTGGTCACCTCCCTGACGAAGGCCCTTCTCCCCCAATCGCTCAGTTTGGCCGGGCAGCCCGCTCTAGGAAGAGTCCTGGTGGTTCCAAACTTTACAGATAATGGAGGTCACTGTGCTCATTGGGACCTACAATGCTGCAGAATTTTTTCTGTACCCTTCCACAGATCTATGCCCCGTTACAATCCTGTCTCGGAGGTCTACAGACAATTCCTTGGATTTCATGGCTTGGTTTGTGCTCTGATATGCACTGTTAACTGTGGGACCTTCTATAGACAGGTGTGTGCCATGCTAAATCATGTCCAATCAACTAAATTTACCACATGTGGACTCCAATCAAGTTGTAGAAACATCTCAAGGATGATCCGCGAAAACAGGATGCACCTGAGCTCAATTTTGAGTGTCATAACAAAGACTGTGAATACTTATGTACATGTGATTTCTCGATCGTTTATTGACAGACGTAGCTCCATATAATTCTTGACCATTGGGTTATTCTGCCCCCTACAGGAGTAGAACACTAGGCAGGAAAAAGATTTACCACGGCTTTTGGGCTGTCCCTGCAGACATACACCCACACACTCTGCTATAGTATTCAGTTTTTTTCTGCCTAGTTTAGGAGTAGGACCTAGTTCCCTGCTGGGACTTCGGTTTTAGTTTTTTTTTTTTGGGAACCTTTTTGTGAGACTTTACTTTTTAGTTAGTTTTGTTCCTGAGAGAACTACAGCAACAGCTGACTGGGTTTTGGACTGGATATGCTAGATCCTTAAGATCTCCCAGCCCGGCCAGCGAGCGTGTGCAAGTTATAGTCCAGCACTAGGCCTCGCCACGACAGACCCCCCGATGGGACGGGGGCTGTCCCACGAATAAAACTCCTTAAAACTCCTCGCGGGGATGCATACGACCTGGGTTGTCCTGAGTCGCAGCGTACCCTCTGGCCGTCAGCACCCCCACCCCGGGTGGAGAGGTAGTCTGTTCAGAGTGGTGCCCATCTGATGCCGTTGGTATGGTATGTGTCCCCCATTTCTCTGGCGGTCTTGGGGGGTGGAGGTGGGCCCCTTCTTGGGAAAGTCGCACCCTCGGTTCCCCTGGTCGCTCGGTGATACCAGGCCCCTTTGGCTTTTACCCCCACAAGCAGGTTCCTACCTGCCTTTATGGCGGCGGTTCTGCGGGGGGGAGATTTATCCTGGTGGGGGCCCCTCCAGACCCCCAACGCCACTGTTTAATGTCCCCCTGGGGGTCCTGGAGACCGCATTGCGTGCCGTGGAGGCCGCCATTTTGCTGTAGTTTTTGTTCCGCATCAACAAATTTTCCCATTGAGATGCATGAGCGGCCATGTTTTGGTAGTTCCCCATAGGAATGCATAGGGCGGCCATGTTCCTGGAGTCCGCAATTGCTGGACAGTAGGGAGAAGCTAGGGTGACTCTAGCACATGACCCAGGTGCTTCCTGTTCCTGTGTCAGATCATTTTTTCTCTCTGCACAGAACGTTCCTACATCCCTGCAGATCGTTTTTTTGGTATGTTGCTGGGGTCCCTGTAGGTATTTCTCATTCAGTGCTGCAGGCTGTGCTAGGCTGGGACTTGTGGTGCAGCAGTGAGGATCGCGTTTTTTTGCAGTTATCTTAAAGTGACACTGCCTTTTTTTGTATTAAGTAATTATGGAGTCCCAGGACCAAATTTCACACACAGCCCACCTCAGTGCAGTTGCGGGACCCTCGGGGTCGCAGCCCCTTTCTGCATTTACAGCAGTTTTTGAAAACCTGGTGTCAAAAGTGGATTTTGTTTTAAAAAATGCCACTAGTAGAAAGCGCCCTTTGCCTTCGCCTCCCTCTTTAGTATCCTCAGATTCTGAGGTAGAAATGGCCGCCGCGGATGCATGCCACCCTGGTGGTTCTGTGTCTTCTCATTCTGATGGGGAGGAGGATGTATCCTCGTCAGCAGCCGCGTGGGAAAGAGCGCTGGTGGAGGCACTTATAGTGTCAGTGCAGGAAACCTTAAAAATGGCCGATGATTCTACAGTGTCAGGGACGCAGGTGTCTTTTGGCACCCGTAAATCCCACAAGGTTTTTCCCTGTCCAGGACTTTTTGACAACATTGTCAATGAATAGTGGGGGCACATTAAACAAATGTTAGTGGTGCCTAAGCGCTTTAAAAGGCGCAACCCCTTCGCGGACGTGGTATCCGCTAGTTGGACCGTACCACCAAAAGTGGATCATCCGGTTGCCAGACTAAACAAGTCTACGGTAGTTTCGGTGGAAGAGTCCCCGGTATTTACACCCTGTGGATAGACGGATTGAGTGTGTCTCCCCCCATTTGCATGTGATTGTGGGCTCAATACTGAAACCGGTCTTTATCACTCTGGTGTCACAGACCTTAGCGGAATGGGCGAAGTTACTGACTTGGTAACAGAACGGGTCTCTTCAGGACTGAGAGAGCAAACGGATCAAATGTTCCAAGTCCTTCTGTATATATGTGATGCATCGCTGGATACAGCTCCACTGGAGGCCAGATAGTCTGTGGTAGGGGTTGTGATTAGACCCATGGTGTGGCTTAAAAGGGTTCCAAAAAGGCACTTTCTGACCTTCAGTTCACAGGGGACAAGCGGTTTGGTTCCTCCTTGGGCAGAGTACTCTTCTTCACCAATCCATCCACCAAGAGCAAGGCACCGCGTAATAGACGGAGGGCCTTCATTTACTGCTCATAGGCTGCCCTTTCGTGCCTCTGGGGCTCAAGAGAAAGGAGCGAAGCCATTCAGGTCTTCTGGGGGTTCCAAGAAGACATGGTCGGGTAAGCCAAGAACAGGCCAATGTGGATCTGTGGACAAATCCTCGTCTGCATGAAGGGATGCCATCACCCATGCCTGGGGTGGGGGGATGTCTTCGCTTTTTTCCGGAACCATGGACTTCCTGGATTCAGGACAAATGGGTTCACAAACTAATCCAATAGGGTTACAAGATGAAATTCAGGTTCTTCCCGTCCAACCTCCGCCTATCTCCAGATCGGTCAAAGGACTTACTAGAGGCGTTGCAAGATCTGCTGTCGCAGGGAATGATTGTGCCAGTTCCCTCTCTGGAACAATTTCAAGGGTTTTATTCAAACCTGTTCTGTGCCCAAGAAGGGCGGCAAAGTGCATCCAATCCTGGATCGCAAAGCTCTGAACCGCTTTGTGCGGGTTCAGAAGTTTTGAATAGAATCGATTGGCACGGTGGTGGTGTCCCTACATCAGGGAGACCTGTTGGCCTCTATTGATATCAAGGACGCATATCTACACATCCCTATCTGCGCTGGACACCAGTGTTCTCTTCACTTCGCTGTGGGAGAGGAGCACTATCAATTTGTGATGTTAAGCCCCGTACACACGTACCGATGGTCGGCATACAAATGTTCCTCTTTTCTCCCCGGGATGTCGGTGTCTGCTGAAAAGTGCAAAGACAGCACAAGAATTTTGTCCGCCGACTGCAGAAGTGATGTCATGTAATGGTTAACTTTCCCTGTGTTTTCTATTTTCTGAGCATGCCCAGTCTTGCAAATCTGCGGTCTGTCGGCCGAATTGTGTACTGACAGGCGAACAATCGTCCGTTCTGGTGTCGGCATACAAAAATTTTCATGTTTGCAAGAAAGACTTTTGTCCGCGGATTGTGCGCAGACATCTGTCGGAGGCACCATACTAACACGCGTACAATCGGCAGATCCTTCGTCCACCGACGTTTGTATGCCGACGATCGGTACGTGTGTACGGGCCTTTACTCTTTGGTCCCGCCTCTGCTTCCAGGGTCTGGCTCTGATATTTGCACTTCTACGTCAGAGGGGGTTGCGGTCCTGGGGTACGTGGACGATCTTCTGTTCAGAGCAGATTCTCATTCAGCTCTGTTGGATGATTCAGCAATCACTGTAAGGACTCTGCAGGAGTTCGGCTGGACTATCAATTTCGCAAAATCAGCCCTGGTACCATCCTCATGTCTGATCTACCTGGGTCTGACTCTGGATTCCGCTTCGGCAAAGGTTTTTCTTTCCCTGGACAAGCTGCAGAAGTTGCAGGGGGCAATTTGTTTGTTGCTGTCCAACAATCTGTCCTCTCTGTGGAGAATCATAACACAAAGAATGCTCTTCTATGGCGGTTTCGCTCATTGGCATTGTGTAAGGGCAAATCTTTCCTTCCATTGTATTGGACGGTGGTCACCACGGATGCCAGCCTGACAGACTGGGGAGGAGTGCTGGTGAAGCTGTGTGTACAGTCTTGGACAGTGGAAGAGTCCAGACTACCGATCAATGTTCTGGAACTCGAGCGATAAAACTTTGCCTTTTTCACTGGACAAATCCTCTATAAGATTGTCCAGTCCGGGTTCTATCAGACATTAGTACAGCCGTGGCTTACATCAATCATCAAGGGGGCACCAAGAGTGTCCTAGTGGCCTGGAAGGTGGCCGAGATTTTGAAATGGGCAGAGAACTTTGTTCCAGCTCTCCCTGCGTACCCCACACCCCGTATACCCCATAACTGGCAGGCAGACTACCTGAACCATCAGGTGTTGGATTAGGGGAAATTATCTCTACACCTGGAGGTGTTTCAGCTCCTGTGTGCTCAGTGGGGGACTCCCAATGTCGACCTGTTGGCCTCTTAGCTCAACAAGAAGGTTCAAAGGTCTGCAGCCAAGTCGCAGGATTCCCTATCCGACCCTGTAGATGCACTGGTGGCTCCTTGGGGTCATTATCGGCTGATCTATGTTTTTCCACCGCTGAAACTTCTGCAGAGACTTCTACGGAGAATAGAGGCGGAGGGGATTCCAGTCATTCTGGTGGCTCCAGACTGGCCTCGCCAGTCTTGGTACGCAGATCTGGTAAGATTGGTCGCCAATGCTCCTTAGAGACTTCCTCTCAGGGAAGATCTACTGTCTCAAGGGCCGATCTTCCATTCTGCTTTACAGTCGCTGGCTTTACCGGCGTGGCTGTTAAAAGCCAGGTTTTGAAGGTTAGGGGTCTTTTAGACTCGGTGATTCCTACACTGTTGAAGGCCATGAAGTCCACTTCCAGGAAGATCCATCATCGTACGAGGAAATCGTTCATTTCATGGTGTGAACCAATGAAGGTGCATCCTCTCCTTTTTTTCAGTGGCTAGGATATTGGCCTTCCTTCAAAGAGGTGTCGAACAGAAGTTGGCCTTGGCTACTTTTAAAGGCCAAGTGTGGGCCTTGGCTATGTTTTTCCAACGCCCTTTGGCTTCGCATATGTTGATTCGCACCTTTTATCCAAGGAGTCTGTCATGTGGCCCCTCCGAGGTCATCCCCATTACCTCTGTGGGATCTGAATTTGGTATTGTCTGTTCTTCTAAAGCCTCCCTTTGAGAACATTAGGGAGATTCCTCTGCTTACTTTGTCTTAGAAGGTTGCCTTTTTTTGGTGGCTATTACTTCTGCTCGCAGAGTATCGGAATTGGCGGCGCTTTACTGCCGTTCGCCTTATTTGGTGGTCCACAGAGATAAAGTTGTACTTCAACCTAGTCAGTCGTTTCTTCCTAAGGTGGTTTCCAATTTCCATCTGAATGAAGATATTGTGCTGCTTTCCTTATGTCCTAAGCCTAAGCATCCTAAGGAAATTGCTCTGCATTCTTTGGATGTGGTTCAGGCAAATAGGGATTACCTGGCGGCTACTGAATCTTTCAGGAAATCAGATTCTCTTTTTGTCCTTAAAGCGGAGTTCCGGGCACAAAATTCAATTTCTAATAATTACTGCATTGTATTCCTTACTCTCCGCTGAGTCAGAATTGGATATTCCCATAGTTTTTTTTTTTTCACTTACCTGTTTACAAAGGTTTGTAAACTCACCTTTCAAAGGACTTCCTCCCTCCTGTGCCTCGGCTCTCCTCGTCACTTCCTGCCGCAATGCGTCCTGGGAGCTCTTCCTCGGCCCTCCCATGATGCACTTTGCAGTCACATGGGCGGCCGACCACTGTTCTCATTTCTTGACTCACAGGCCTACGCCCACTGGAATCAGGAAGAAGGGAAGACATTTCCCCACAACGGACTCGGCAATCCACAACAAAGATGGCGCCGCACATCAGAAATTATATAAAGTAAGATTTTATTCTTGCAAACTCATTATTTCACCATTCTAACCAGGATTAGCGGATGTATCGATGTGTAAGGGTGATTGTTAGGGGGAGATTGAAAAAAAAAAAAAACGATTCTGTGCCCGGAACTCCGCTTTAAGGAAGGACCCAATAAGGGATTGGCTGCATCTGCTGCAACCATTTCTAGGTGGATCAGGCAGACGGTGGTTCAGGCTTATTCACTGAAGGGTCAGGTTCCTCCTTTCCCTGTGAAGGTGCATTCTACTAGGGCACCGAGTGCCTCTTGGGCTTTTCGCTATCAGGCATCAGTGATACAAGTTTGCAAGGCAGCAACTTGGTAGTCTGTGCACACGTTCACAAATTTCTACAAAGTAGATGTGTTGGCGTCCTCGGATGCTTCTTTTGGCCGCAAGGTTTTGCAGGCTGCTGTTTGAAAGAGACTTGCGTCTCTTTGAGGGTGTATGTTCCAGGTGAGCTCCAGTTCTTCCTGGTTGAGCTCCATATTCACTGGTTGGCTAAAGTTTTAGCTTTGTTGAAAATTACATTCTTTTTCTACATTGTTTTCCTACCCCTCATGCAAATACTGCTTTGGGACGTCCTAATGGTCAAGAATTATATAGAGCTGTGTCTGTCAATGAACAATAGAGAAAACTGGATTGTTGTCTTACCCTAAAATCCTTTTCTCTGAAGTTCACCCCTCTATCTTGAGTGGGTTGGGGTTTTTCCTCTAAACACTGCTTGCAACGAAACTGAATCCTATAGCAGTGTGTGTGGGGGTATGCCTGAAGGGACGGCCCCATAGGCGGTGTAAAGCTTTTTCTTGCCTAGTGTTCTACTCCTGTAGGGGGCAGCATAACCCAATGTTGAAGAATTATATGGAGCTGCGTCTGTCAATGAACTTCAGAGAAAAGGATTTTACGGTAAGACAAAAATCCAGGATTTTTTTTTTTTTTTCGTTTTATTTTTAATAAATTTACAAAGATTTCAAACAAACATCTTTCACATTGTCATTATGGGGTATTGTTTGTAGAATTTTGAGGAAAAAGTGAATTCAATCCATTTTGGAATAAGGCTGTAACATTACAAAATGTGGAAAAGGTGAAGCGTGGATAGGAGTCTTTTATACACATAATGAATTGTAGTTATGAGCACATTCATAAATTGACAGGACTAATCTGTGTAACACATGAGCACATACTGTAGCCAGTCTGTGGGAGCCAGAATTATTGTTGGTTGGTAGGGAATCAAAAACGTATTTTACTCACTGAACTGCAACTCTATTTATAACATTTGTATCATGAGTTTTTTCTGGATTTGTGGTTGATATATTCTGTTTTTATCATTTAAAATAAACCTATAACAATAATAGACCCAATATTTTTATTTCTAGAATTATTTTGACCACTGTAGAAGAAAAGGAACAAGAAAAAAAAAATAAAACAAAGGGGCAGACTCCATATATCTCTTGATTTTTTTTTTTTTTCTGACATCAGCCTTCTAAAAATGTTTATTTATAGTTAGAGAGGTTAAGAATAGATCTTTGCATAAAATCTACTTCCTATTAAAGGAACTGACCCCAGTTTTATGTATTCAAATTCACCTAGCAGTGGCATGTTTCCAGAAAATATGAAATGTGTAAATAATCCAGATCATAAAGCTTGATAATGGTAATGGACATTCCTGTCCAGCCACATACATCAGTTTACATAATTGTTGAGTGCTGATAAATAACTCTTTTCCACCATGATGTCCTGCTCTTAAGTTTTTTTTTGTTAACTGAGCACACGCATGACTGTTGAAGATTTCATATTAAAGCAGATTTCCAGCTTTGCTTGCACTTTAGTTTTAGTCACTAACTGGTGCTCCTGCTGAGGCTCAGCTACATACAGTAATACAGCCTTTTATGTTGGGTATGGGATGCAAACATCCTGTTCCACACACAGAAAAAAATACATGGCAAGCAATACTTGGCCATTCATGGACTGTTTTGTATTCTCTTAATAAATATATGCTTCCTCTGATTGGCTGAGGGGGAGATTGTGACATCATCCACCCACCTCTCCATCTCAGCCAATCAAAGGAAACTTTGTATTCATTCAGAGAAAACAAAGCTGCTAGTGAATGGTTAAGCTGTGTTTACGGGAACTGGATGTTTGTGTCCCTTAGTCAGCACACAGTGCTGTATACTTTATGCAGCTGAGGCTACATACAGTTTTAGCCATGATGCCCAGTGATTGTACCTGCTGGTGTTGGAAATGTTTTGTTTGGGCCAGCTTAGCCTAAACAAAATATTTAAAGTGGCAGTGGCTGGAAATTGGCTTTAAGAGTTTTAGCGAACATATGTTGTGTGTAGTCCAGGTGAATACTACAATGCCCAAATTAGTTTAACTGCTAAAATGAATTTACTGCAAAATAAGTGAGGTTATTAGGCAAATGTGTGGTAACATTAAATAATGGGCAGATCTGTGCAGTAACTAAATGTTTGTGCGCCTGTGTGGGAACATTTTATGAATTGTATTTTTTTATCTATTTACAGTTTTATCAAAGGCTTCATTTACCGCAATCAGCCCCGTTGCTCTGAGAATGAGTACTTCCTGGACTACATCCGCTACTCGTTCCTTATGAACCTCTATCGGAATCTGCCAAAGAATGTGCTGGACAAGTCCTGGCCAGTGCCACCTCCGTCGCTCAGAGAGGTGAGCAGACAAAGTGCCTTCTGTTCAGTGATGAACTTCAAAAAGCATGTCCTCCGCCCTGGACCTGCACTGCAAAGTATATGCCAAAAGAGCAATATTGATTTCTCAAAGAAGCAGTGCTGTATTGTACAAGGAGAGCTTTTACATTATTGCATCACCATAATTAACAAGCTAGAGGACACAATAATCTGAGATACTATGTCTATTTACTTGTTCTATCCATAGAGCAGTAATTCACAACCTTTCTCTTATGTCCTATGACAGACGCACCTCTTCAATGTTTCTTCACCAATGGGTTATGCGCCCTATACAGGAGAAGACTAGGCAGTGAAAGCTTTCACTTGCCAAGCCTATTGGGGCTGTCCTACACACACAACCCCTGACACACTGTGCTCATAGATCCGTTTCTTGCTGCCTGGTTTCAGGAGTAGGACCTAGGTTTTCTGCTGGGACTCCGGTCTCAGTTTTTATTTTCTTTTGAGAAAAGTTTTTTTTTTTTCCTTACTATCGCTAGCTAGTGTCAGGGGGATATGGACAAGCCTGCCAGCAGATGCTTTGCTGGAACGCCCTGAGTTGCAGCGTACCCTTTTCTGGCTGGCAGCACCCCCCACTCAGGGTTGGAGGCGTGCTGTTTCGGAGAGGAGCCCCAAGGTCCATGGTATGGTGAGTGATGCAACGCCCCCTGTGTCCCTGGGACAGATATCTGAGGGGGTGATGTGGGCCCACTCCTGGGGATAACAGGGCTGTGTCCTCTGAAAGATCCCCCTGGCCTGTCAGGACAGGCCCTGCCTCCCCGCTCCCACTGGGGGTGCTATAGCGGCATCTATGAGCACAGTGTGTCAGGGGTTGTGTGTAGGACAGCCCCTATAGGAGTGCCAAGTGAAAGCTTCCACTGCCTAGTCTACTCCTGTAGTGGGCGCATAACCCATTGGTGAAGAAAAATTGAAGAGGTGCGTCTATCAGAGGACTCGAAGAAGAAAATTTTACGGTAAGTGCTTACAAAAATACAATTTTTTGCAGTCAGTGCGCCCTTGAAAATAATTTTCAGTCTCAGGCACCCCAGTTAAGGCTTAGTTGACATTACTGTGTGTTGGGGAACCCGTCCAAAATCACGTGCATTCCCGACACGCACAAACACGCTGCTCTTTAGCTGACGCACAAGGGTGCCATTAATTCTTAAAAGTACCCCAATGCATTAGCAAACGCAGTGCTATTTTATTGTGGCATTGTTTTAAAAAAAAAAAAAAAAAAGTCGATGCATGTGATTGCACTGCCCTTTCCATCTGCATGCAGGTGCCACTGCATTAACGGCACACAAAGTGCAGATCACAAATGCTAATCTCCCCCTCCTCCCAGAACTCTTCTGCTGCTCTCTGCACCACAACCCTCTTCTCTGCTCACCTCTGTAACCTTTTTACACCATTCTCTGCTAACCTCTGCAAGCCACCCCCACCCTCCCTTTTCATCTCCTCCTGTGTGTCCTGGTTTTTTTCTCACCAGGGCCTCAGGGAAGGACCGTTCTTCTGTTACAATCCACATGGCTGTGGATGGTGCTGTCGGGGTACTGTCCTGTAGAGGAGGCAGAGAGCTTAGGTTTCACTTCACTGCACTGTGCTGACCGAGCTCCTGCTGTGCAGTGGAGCGGGAGTTCGGACAGATAGCCTTTTTCCACCTGGATGCTGTAGCACCCCGAAATAAGTACTATCTTTTTTAGTAGGCAGGATAAAATGTACTATGCATATAGTTTCAGGGAGTTTTTATTAAACACACATTACCATTTCCACATTTGTTCAGTCAGTGGTATCTCTGGATGGCCTTTCCCTGGTCTGAAATGTCTGACAATATGGAAGATATATTACCACAGTAGAGTAAATACAAATACATTGTGAATATAGGGACGTTTTTCAAATAACATTTTTAGGATGAATTATGTTATATTTTCAATTGGGGTCCTTTCACACTGTCCACATTCGCCGGCGGACTCCGTTCTGCTCAGCGGGGATCGATCCGCCGATCCCCACTGAGCAGGCGGATGGCAGCTCCATCTCCACTCTGTGTGTGGAGATCGAGCTGTCAGATCCCCGCTGTCTTCTATGGGAAAACCGGATGAGAATGGACCGCCTGTTCTCATCCGATCCGCTGGACAGATGGAAAATAGGCTTTCCATCCGTCCGGATTTCACGGACAGGATCGGATCGGATAGCAGCGGGTGTCAGTGGAAATGTCTCTGCTGCCCCATAGGGATGCATGGAGGATCCGATCAAGTCCGCCTAAAAAACTGACAGGCGGATCTGATCGTTCGTGTGAAAGGACCCTTACTGGTACCATACACTCGAAGTTGCAATATTACGAAGTTAACTTGCAAACCTTTTTAGACTTTTCAGAAAAGGTATTGCTTGTTGTGGCATGTTTTCATTAGCTGGTTTCATAGGCAAAGCTGTGATTTTCTTTCGAATAATCTTTTTTCTCTGTCGCTCATTGACAGACGTAGTCCTCGTTGATTAATAACAACTCGGGTTATACTGCCCTCTACAGGAGTAGGACTAGACAGGAAAGAAAAACATTCTGGCCACACCCTAGGGGCAGTCCCAGAGGGTATATCCTCTCACTTCCTGCTACAGCAAATCAGTTTTTCTCTGTCGCTCATTGACAGACGTAGTCTTCTTGATTAACAAGAACTGGGTTATGTTGTCTCTGCAGGAGTAGGACTAGGCAGAAAGAAAAAACGTTCTGGCTCCACCCTAGGGGCAGTCCCAGAGGGTATATCCTCCCTCTCTCTGCTACAAGGAATCAGTTTTTTTCTGTCTAGTCAGGAGTAAGGACCTAAGTTCCTTGCTGGGATCTCTGGTCCTTGCAAGATTTTTTTTAGAAAAAATATTTTTTAGGTAGTTTTTCTCCAGTGTTTTTTTCCTGTGAGATCTTCAAGCAAATACGCCGGACTGGGCGACACTAGTGGTCACCCCAGCCGGCCTACGAGCGCGCGCAGACCATTGCATCGCGCTTGGTCGGCCGCGACACATTCAAGTAAGTATGCGGGGCCGGGCGACGGGCTGGATGTTGAGATCCAGTGGTCACCCCGGTTTCTGCCTACGAGCGCGTGCAGACCAGAGCTCCGCGCTGGGTCGGCCGCGACGGAGTCCCATTGGAGGGACTGACCTTGCGAGTTAAAAGTCTCGCTTGGACGCCAGGAACCAGAAAGTCGAGGCGTCCGGAGTGGTCCACAACCCCCCACCCCGGTGGAGAGGGTATTGTGAAGAGAGGGTGCCTGTCGGTTCGGTATGGTGAGTAAATGTTTCCTTTTTTCCCTCGTTATGAGGCAGTTTTGGAATATGGGCCCCTCCATACATGGTCAGTATCTGTCTGACACTAAAAGTCCCCCCTTGTAAATACAGCATGTGTTTGGTGGGAAGTGGACTTGGTTTGAGAGCTAACACTCTACCCAGCAGACTGCAGTATTGCAGCAGACATAGGAGGTATAATCCTACCTTAATTGTAGTGGACCTCCTGCAGATCGATAAACCGCCATTTAGCAGAATGCAGGTGGATGTGCTGGGAAAACGATTTCGGCAATCCGCCGCCATTTTTCTGTAGACCAGGTGCATGAATGTCCTCAGGTCACGCCGGCCGCCATGTTTTTGGAGTCTATTGTCTCCCGTATGGGGGCGGCCATGTTTGATGAGCCCAGCTAACCTCGTGGAGAGCTGGGAACGCCGGAAGGCGTACACAGGGGGCGGAGCCACTTCCTTTCTACCGGGGAAAACGAACACAGCTCTTTCCAGTCTGTAAAAGACAAACGCTGACTGCAGTGGGTTGGAAACTTCTCTGCATCGGGTGGTGAGCCTTGAGGGTCCCTCTCTCTCTCTGTGGGGATCAAGAAGCAGGTACTCTGAGGGGCGCTATTGCGCTAGGGGGATACACATAGAAAAAAAACTTTTTTTTTTTTTTTGGCAGAGGTGTCCTGAGTTAACATGGACCCCTGCCACTCATGTATCTCCACCGGATCCCCTCGAGGTGTCTGCAGGATCCTCCAGCACCCCACTGACGATTGAATCATTGTCAGCTATTATGGAAACTTTTGTGTCCCGGGTGGAAGTGGCTTGTCAGGGACAGGGCGCAAGAAAGCGACCCCCGCCTAACCCCATATTATCTGAAACTTCGGATTCAGACTCTGAGCCTATTTCTGCAGTTGCAGGTACCTCATCTGGGATTGGTGTCTCGGGTACTGTCTCTTCAGACAGTGAGGAGGATGTTTCGGCGTCAGCCATAGCCCGAGAGGAAGCGTTGGTAAACGCACTCATTGTATCTGTTCAAGAAACCTTAAGATTACAGGGTACTCCGTCGGAAATAACTGAAACTGAAATCCCCTTTGGGACTAAAAAACGCATCAAAGTGGCGAAGGTTTTTCCATTGCCCAAATGTTTTGGCAATCCAATCTAAGAAGAATGGAGTCTGCCAAAACGCACTTCTGCTATTTCTAAACGCATTAACAGGCGTTATCCGTTTGAGGAAACCCTCATTAAGAAATGGACAGAACCACCTGTGGTGGATTCACCAATTGCTAGATTGAATAAAGCCACGGTTATTCCTTTGGAAGACGCTCCGTCTTTTAAAGATCCGGTGGATCGCAAGATAGAAGCTATGTCTCGCACCATGTTTTCCTTGATTGGATCAGCTTTCAGACCAATAATTGCTATTGGGCTGGTTTCGCAGACTGTAACTGAATGGACCAAGTGGTTACGCCGGGACTTAGAAGAGGTCCCTCAGGCGGTATCAGATTTGTTGGAAAAGATGATACAAGGGTTACAGTTTGTGTGTGATGCGGCGTTAGACGCCACTCCACTATTGGCGCGAGCCTCAGTTTCAGCAGTGGTTCTCAGGCGTACACTGTGGCTAAAAGGTTGGTTAGCCGACCAAGGTTCCAAAAAAGCATTGGCTAATATCCCCTTTTCAGGAGAGCGTTTATTTGGAGCCAACTTAGATGAGATCATTAAGGATCTCACGGGAGGAAAGAGCCCCTTTTTACCGCAAAATGCTAAGGGTAAAGGACCTCGTCAAAGACGAGGGCCTTCTTTCTCTGCTCACAAAAATTTTTTTCGCCCCGCGGGTGAAAAAATTAAGTCCTCCAAAGCTCCTTCAGGAGGCTTCAGGGGACGTTGGTCGGGCAAGCAAAGGCCCGCCCCCTCCAGACCTGAAGATAAGTCTACCAAAGCCTGAAGGTGAGCCCCCACCCATAACTGGGGTGGGGGGACGTCTTCGCCGGTTCCCGGATCCATGGCTCTCCAGAATCCCGGACAAGTGGGTTTGCGAAGTCATAAGGTCAGGGTACAAGATCGAGTTTCGATCTCTCCCACCGGCGCAATTCTTCCCTTCCAATATCCGACTATCCCCGGATCGTTTAGAAGATCTGCGGAGAGCAGTCACGGATTTACTACAACAAGGAGTGATAGTCCACGTTCCTTGGACAGAACGCTTTCAGGGGTTTTATTCAAACCTATTTACAATACCCAGGAAAGAGGGCAAAGTGCGTCCAATTCTGGACTTAAGGGCACTCAATTCCTTTCTCAACATAAGAAAATTCAAGATGGAATCAATTCGCACAGTAGCAGCCTTCCTGCATTCAGGGCATGTCCTAGCGTCCATAGACATCAAGGACGCATATCTTCACATTCCCATTTTCGCAGGACATCAGCGGTTTCTACGTTTTTCCGTAGAAGAGAACCACTATCAGTTTGTGGCGTTACCTTTCGGTCTCGCCACGGCTCCTCGGGTCTTCACGAAGGTGTTGGCCCCAATGTTGGCACTACTGCGCCAAAGAGGCATATCGATTCTAGGTTACCTAGACGATCTCCTGCTTCATGCAGAGTCTCCTCAGACCTTGCTACAAAACATAGAAATTACTATAATTTCTTTACAGGAATTCGGGTGGCTGGTGAACCAGCAAAAGTCTTTTTTGGTTCCCACCCAGAGGCTCGAATATCTGGGTCTAATTCTAGACACAGTCAGGACAAGAGTTTTCCTTCCGGTAGGGAAACTCCGGAAGATTCAATCAGCAGTCCAGTTGTTACTATCCAACAGCTGGTCTTCCCTTCGGACTTGCATGAGGGTTCTGGGGTTGATGGTGGCTTCCTTCGAAGCAGTCCCATTTGCCCAGTCCCATACCCGAATTCTTCAGCAAGAGATTCTTCTCAGATGGAATCGGAATCCGGAGTCCCTGGACTATCGGATCCAATTGAGCAAACAGACCAGAGAGTCTCTGGTCTGGTGGCTTCGGTCTCCGATGCTCAGCCAGGGAAAATCATTTCTGCCAATATATTGGACGATAGTGACCACGGATGCCAGCCTATCCGGATGGGGAGGAATTCTCGGTCAGTTATCCGTTCAGGGACTTTGGTCCCCGGAAGAATCCAGGTTACCGATAAATGTATTGGAACTGAGAGCGATCAGACTTTGTCTGATTCACTGGACCGAGCAGCTCCAGGGCAGCCCGGTTCGGATCCAGTCGGACAACGCCACGGCTGTGGCTTATGTCAATCACCAGGGGGGCACCAAGAGTGTCCAAGCGGCCAAAGAAGTGGCTTGCATTCTTCGCTGGGCGGAACAATTTGTTCCAGCTATCTCTGCGGTGTTCATTCCGGGGGTGGAAAATTGGCAGGCAGATTATCTCAGCCGTCAGACTCTGGATCAGGGGGAATGGTCCCTCCATCCAGAAGTTTTCCACCAGTTGTGCCTACGTTGGGGCACCCCGGATGTGGATCTGTTGGCATCACGATTCAACAGGAAAGTACAGAGATTCGTGGCTCGCTCCTTCGATCCTCTAGCAGAGACCGCAGACGCACTGGTCGCCCCGTGGGGGCAATACCAGCTAATGTATGCCTTCCCTCCTCTCGGGTTACTGCCAAGACTTCTTCGCAGGATAGAGGAGGAAGGAATCCCAGTAATCCTGGTAGCTCCGGATTGGCCTCGCCGAGCTTGGTACGCCGACTTGGTCAGACTGGTGGTGGACGTCCCGTGGAGACTTCCTCTCAGGGAGGATCTACTGTCTCAGGGACCGATCTTCCATCCTGCTTTACGATCGCTGGCTTTAACGGCCTGGCTATTGAGACCCAGGTGCTGAAGGACAAGGGATTGTCAGCTTCAGTTATTCCTGCTCTAGTTAAAGCAAGGAAAGCGACTTCCAGAAAGATTTATCATCGCACCTGGAAGTCCTACATTGCATGGTGTGAACCCCTGGGGTTCCACCCACGATCTTATTCGGTTAGTCGAATATTAGCTTTTCTGCAACAAGGGGTTGAGCAGAAACTGGCCTTGAGCACTATCAAGGGTCAGGTCTCAGCATTAGCTATCTTCTTTCAGAAGCCTTTGGCTACTCATTCCTTGGTGCGGAATTTCATCCAGGGGGTGCGACATCTGGCTCCGCCAGTGCGCGCGCCGTTACCACCCTGGGATCTTAATTTAGTATTGTCGGTTCTTCAGAAACCTCCCTTTGAAGATATTAGGGAGATTCCTCTACCTACGTTGTCCCAGAAGGTGGCCTTCTTGGTGGCTATCACTTCTGCACGCAGGGTGTCAGAACTGGCCGCATTATCTTGTCGTTTCCCATATCTGGTGGTTCATAGAGATAAGGTGGTTCTTCGTCCGAATCCAGCCTTTCTACCAAAAGTGGTTTCAGAATTTCATCTGAATGAAGAAATTGTATTACCTTCCCTGTGTCCTAAGCCCAGTCATCCTCGGGAGTTTGCTTTGCACTCCTTGGATGTGGTCCGGGCGATCAGGGTATACTTGAAAACGACAGACTCGTTTCGCAAGACGGATTCACTTTTTGTGATCCCGGATGGACCCAAAAAGGGGTTGCCTGCATCTGCCGCGACTATTTCCAAATGGATCAGACAGACGGTGGTACAGGCTTATTCTATTAAGGGTCGGGAGCCCCCGTTCCCTGTTAAGGCGCACTCCACTCGGGCACTTAGTGCGTCATGGGCCTTTCGCCATCAGGCGTCAGTGGTCCAGGTGTGCAAGGCGGCTACCTGGTCGTCGGTGCATACCTTTACAAAACATTATAAAGTTGATGTAATGGCATCGTCAGATGCCTCGTTTGGCCGCAAGGTTTTTGCAGGCCGCCATTTGAGGGTTTTTTTTCCGTTGAAAATTTTTATTTGAGTCTCATTCTTTGTTTATAATGAGCCTTTAAAACTTCTAGTTGGCACCGGTTGGGCCTTCTAGATTGGATTTTGATTCCTGTCAATCCCACCCCTCATTTGTGGCACTGCTTCTGGATGTCCCAGTTCTTGTGAATCAAGAAGACTACGTCTGTCAATGAACGACAGAGAAAATCGGATTTTTGTAAGATCTTACCGTAAAATCCTTTTCTCTTAGCTCATTGACAGATGTAGTACCCGCCCCTCTATCATTGAGTTGGGTTAAATTCTCTGTTGCTGCTTTGTGACAGAACTGATTCCTTGTAGCAGAGAGAGGGAGGATATACCCTCTGGGACTGCCCCTAGGGTGGAGCCAGAACGTTTTTTCTTTCTGCCTAGTCCTACTCCTGCGGAGACAACATAACCCAGTTCTTGTGAATCAAGAAGACTACGTCTGTCAATGAGCTAAGAGAAAAGGATTTTACGGTAAGATCTTACAAAAATCCGATTTTTTCTGTCTAGTTAGGAGTAAGGACCTAGATGCCTTGCTAGGATCTTCGGTCCTGGCAGGATTTTTTTCTTAGATTTTTTAGACAGCTTTTTTTCTCCAGTGTTCCTGTGAGATCTTCAAGCAAGAAAGCTGGAACTGGGCGACGGGCTGGATGTTGAGATCCAGTGGTCACCCCAGTTCAGCCTACGAGCGCGTGCAGGCCATAGCTCCGCGCTGGGTCGGCCGCGACATAGTCCCACTGGACGGGGACTGACCCTGCGAGTTAAACGTCTCGCTTAAACGCCAATGACCATGAGTCACGGTGGAGAGGAGTACTGTCAGGAGTTGGCACCCGCCTGGTTCCGGTATGGTGAGTAGTATGTTCCCCCCTTTTCCCCCTGACGGGTTTGTGGTGAACGCGGGCCCCTCTCTGAAATGGTAAGAATGGGTCTCCCCTCTATCCTATACATGTCACAGATCCCCCTATTTGAGTGTGATTTTTGTGAACAAGAAACCAGGAGGCTTGGTTTGGGAGCTGACAATCTAATGTCATTTCAAAACTGTAAAGATGACTGAAGTCAGTGGCAGTACTAGAATATTACTGTGGTAGCATAAGGTATCCTACCTGTCAGAGGTGTTCACAGGGCGATGTCTATGCATGTATAACTGCAGTCCAGATCGCATTCCTCCAGCAAGGGCAGGCTGTCTTCCGACGGCCCACGGACCTCATGCGGCCCGCCAGGGTCCGGTACCACCGGCCAGGCTGATCACCATCCAGGGTGAAGTTTGGGGGGCCGATGCACTCCCGCAGGCCGTTAGGCCGAATACAGCATCCTGCAGGCCGCTGCTAAACGGCCGCTATCCTAACAGGCCGCCGCCATTGTCTTGCAGAGCACACGAGGACGCCATATTGGCGTAGCCTTGTGTCTCCAGCATGGGGGCGGCCATGTTTGAGGTGACCAAACACCTTGTGGAGCCAGGGGGAGGCGCCGGAAGGCGTGTTAAGGGGCGGAGCCGCCTCCTTTACCCAGGAAAAAGGGCCAAAGACTTCCTGTCTGTAACAGGACAGCACTGAGCAAGCTGATAAAAAATCTGTGCATCAGGGATGAGTCTTGGGGTCTCTCTCTCTGTGGGGTCCAAAAAGGCAGGTAACACTGAGGGGCGCTGTTGCGACTGGGGGATACAAAAAAAAAAGTTTCTCACTTTGTCATTTTTTGTCGCTGGCAAATGTCTGGTATAATCATTGACCCTGCCGCATAGGTATCCCCACCTGATCCCCTCAAGGTGGCCGCAGGACCCTCCAGTACCCCACTTGTTTTTAAAGCATTATCGGCAGTTTTGGAGTCTTTGGTATCCCGGGTGGAGGTGGCCTGTCAGGGACGGGGGTCAAGAAGTGACCCCCGCCTACCCCTATTTTTTATCTGATACTTCAGATACGGATTCGGAGCTGGTCTATGCAGCTGCAGGTCCCTCTTATGGGGCTGTTGTCTCAGGTAATGTCTCCTCAGCAGTGAGAACGTTTCTGCCTCCGCCAAAGCACAAGAGTGGTGGATACACTAGTTGTGTCCGTCCGGGAAACCTTTAGTCTTGAGGTTACACCGGCAGAGGTAGCTGAGACTGAAATTCCTTTTTGGTACTTGTTAGCCTACCAAAAGGGCGAAGGATTTTCCTTTACCCAAATGGGGTCGTTTTGAAACGAACACCTGTTATTTCCTAACGCAGGGCTAGGCGCTATCCGTTTGAGGAATCCCTCTTTAAAGGATAGACGGTACCACCTGTTGTCTTGCCACAGACTGTTAGGATAAAGAGGACCTCGTAACCAACGAGGACCTTCCCTTTCTGCTCATAAAGAGTTTGTTCGTTCCGCGAGGGCGGGCGATAAGGCGAAACCCTCCAAAGCCCCTTCAGAGGGTTTTTCAAAGGGCGCTGGTCGGCTAAACTAAGAGTCCGGCTCAGCGAAGCCTGAAGAATACAGCCTGATGCGCCCCTACCCATCTCTGGGGTGGGGGGATGTCTTCACCGGTTTCCGGATCCATGGCTTGCCAGAACCCCGGACTAAGGGGTTCGCGAGGTCATACGGTCAGGATACAGGATCGAATTTCGATCACTTCCACCGGTACGATTCTTCCCTTCTAACATTGAACGGTTTCAGGGGTTCTATTCGAACCTGTTCACAATGCCCAGGAAAGAGGGCAAGGTGCGTCCAATTCTGGACTTGGAATGTTGGATACATCCTCGGCAAGAAAGTTTCTCCTTGCGGAAAAACTCCAGAAGGTTCAGTCAACGATTCTGATGTTGCTGTCCGTCAATTGGCTGGGACGGATGGTGGCCTTCTTAGAGGCAGTACCGTATACCCAGTCTCATACCCGAATTCTCCTGAAGGAGATTCTTTTCTTATGGAATCAGAATTCCGATTTCCTGGACAATCGGATCCGGTTGAGCGAGCGGACCAGGGAGCCTCCGATGCTCAACCAGGGGAAGTCATTCCTTACGATAATATACAGGTTACCAATAGGGTATCGGAACTGAGAGCGATCAGATTTTGTCTGATTTACTGGACCGAGCAGCTCTAGAGCAGCCCGATTCGGATCCAATCGCACTATGCCACGGTCGTGACTTAGGTCAAGAAAGGGGCACTTAGAGTGTCCTGGTGGCCATCGAAACGACTAGCATCTTTTGTTGGACGGAACGGTTTGTTCCGGATCTCCCCGCAGTGTTCACTCCGGGGGTGGGAAATCGGCAGGCAGATTATTTCAGCCGTCAGATTCTGGATCAAGGGGTATGGCCTCTTCATCCAGAGGGTTTTCACTAGCTGTCCCTTCATTGGGGCACCCCGGATGTGGATCTGTTGGCACCTTGGCTCAACAGGAAGGTGCGGAGGTTTGTAGCTCGCACCCGCGATCCTCTAGCGGACGCAGCAGAAACGCTGATCGCCCCGTGGGGGCAGTATCAGCTACGGCATGCCTTCCATCCTCTCAAGTTACTGCGGGAACTTCTTCGCAGGATAGAGGTGGAGGGAATTCCAGTTATTCTGGAAATTCCGGACTGACCTTGTCGAGCCTGGTACGCCGACTTGGTGAGGCTAGTCGCGGACGCTTCTTGGAGACTTCCTCTCAGGGAGGATTTGCGGTCTCAGGGACCGATCTTCCATCTTGCTTTACAATCGCTGGCTTAATGGCCTGGCCATTGAGACCCAGGTACTGAAGGACAAGGCAGTGTCAGCTTCAGTTATTCCTACCTCTAGTTAAAGCAAGGAAAGCGACTTCCAGCACATGGAAGTCTTATATTGCGTGGTGTGAATCTTTTGGATTTCCCCCACATACCTATTCGGTGACCCGAATCTTGGTCTGTCTGCAACAAGGGGTTGAGCAGAAACTGTCCTTGAGCACTATCAAGGGTCAGGTTTCAGCGTTAGCAATCTTCTTTCAGAAACCTTTGGCTAATCATTCCTTGGTGCGGAATTTCATCCAGGGGGTGCGACATCTGGCTCCGCCAGTGCGCGCACCCTTACCGCCTGGGGTCTTAATTTAGTGTGGTCGGTTCTTCAGAAACTTCTCTTTGAAGATATTAGGGAGATTCCCTTGCTTACATTATCCCAGAAGGTGGCCTTCTTGGTGGCCATTACTTCTGCACGCAGGGTGTCAGAACTGGCCGCATTATCTTGACGTTCCCCATATCTGGTGGTTCATAGGGATTAGGTGGTTCTTCTTCCAAATCTAATCTTCCTTCCTAAGTGGTTTTCAGAGTTTTCATCTGAATAAAAATATTGTGTTACCTTCCCCGTGTCCTAAGACTAGCCATCCTTGGGAGTTTGCATTACACTCCTTGGATGGGGTTAAGAAGGATACACTTGACTACTACGAACTTGTTTTCGTAAGACGGACTCACTTTTTGTGATCACGGATAGCCCTTGAAGGGGGTTGCCTGTGTCTGCCGCGACCATATCTAGATGGACCAGTCAGACGGTGGTACAGGCTTATTCTATTAAGGGTCGGAATCCTCCGTTCCCTGTTAAGGCGCACTCTACTCGGGCGCCTAGTGTCTCCTGGGTCTTCCACCAGCAGGCGTCAGCGATCCAGGTTTTCAAGGCGATGACTTGATCGTCGGTTTATACCTTTACAACATTTTATGAAGTTGATGTGATGGCATCGTCGGATGCCTCTTTTGGCCACAAGGTTCTGCAGGCCGCAATCTGAGGAGACTGTTGGTCTACCTCAAGGGTTTGTTGGGTGTTTCACTTAGGTCTCATCTTTTTGCTCGATGAGTCCTTGATGCTTCTGGTTGGCTCCGGTTGGGCCTTCTGGATTTTGATTTCTGTTATCCCACCCCTCATTTGTGGTACTGCTTTGGGACGTCTCGAGTTGTTATTAATCAACGAGGACTACGTCTGTCAATGAGCGACAGAGAAAAATAGATTTTTTGTAAAATCTTACCGTAAAATCCTTTTCTCTTAAGCTCATTGACAGACGTAGTACCCGCCCCTCTGTTTTTGAGTTGGGTTGGGTTAAATTCTCTAAACACTGCTTTGTGACATAACTGATTTGCTGTAGCAGGAAGTGAGAGGATATACCCTCTGGGACTGCCCCTAGTGTGGCCAGAACGTTTTTCTTTCCTGTCTAGTCCTACTCCTGTAGAGGGCAGTATAACGCGAGTTGTTATTAATCAACGAGGACTACGTCTGTCAATGAGCTTAAGAGAAAAGGATTTTACGGTAAGATTTTACAAAAATCCATTTATTCTGGACAGTGTTTTAACATCCTTCCTGAAGATAGTGACAGGATAAATCCGTCGATATGGTGCATCGTTTCCATTTTTTCCTTTTTTCCTGGTCAATTTTGATTTTCTTTTTTGATTTTTTATTTTTTTTTTAATTAAAGAATTTTACAATAACAAAGAGAATACAATGATACAACCAAGAATACGTATCTTCCACAAATGTCCAACGCATATTAAAGGACTGAAAGCCCACCAGCATATGAAAAGGAGTTTTCTTTAACTCCCTTTTCCCCCCCATTTTCTTCTGTTAAGAGAATAAGTCTTCTCAAACTATATTAATTGTTTTAGCTTTGTGGGCTATCCCCAAAAATTGTGTAGATTCTTGATATCACATCAGTAAGGAACATCGCAAGCTCCTTTTATACAATAAAAAAATAAAAACAAAACTATACCAACTCAAATTCATTTTTTCTTTTTGAGTAGAAGTTGACGTTTAGGCTTCAATGAACTTTAGAGGGTCATGTATTCATATGTATGGTTCTTTCCATTTATATAGTTGTATGTATGGAGTACAACAAGCGCTTTTCTTAACTATACTTTCCCACTTTTACAGAGAAAAAAAAACGCCTGGCACCCCATTGTTGGGTATGTCCTGTTCCACACCCAGAGCAAAAAAGGCTGAGCAGCACTGAGTTTGTTACACCCCATATCCATGTCCTTGCTGGAAAGTGCAAGTTTTTTAGAAAGAAAATATGAAATCTGGCTTCCCCTGCATCCAGACTTAAGCAAATATTAGTTTTTGTATTTTTTCTGAAGCACCAGAAGAACAAGCTGTATTAAATGCTGGGGTTGTCTTGTTTTACCCAGCGACAATCAAGGGATGTCCAGGATGTATATATGCAAACTTTTTTTATTTGCTAACATTTAAATTTGTTTCAGTGAGGGGTGTATTTGTCAAGTTTACTTTTATAAATGTTTATTTTTCGCTGCATGTCCTGTCAGTGTACTGTGTAATTATCGTTTTATTTTCATTCTTACAATTGGAGGATGAATTGTTCTGTACCCAGGGAAGCATTTGTGATTTAACAATGCAGCTTTGCATAGAACCCCTTTAGATAGAGACGTTAGACAGACAGTCATTGTACTCTCTGGTTTCTCTAGGCCTCTGAGCTCCTAAGGGAAATGTGCATGAACAACATGGTGTGGAAGTATTGCCGCAGAATTAACCCTGAATGGAAGCAACAGGTAACATCAGCTAAAGTACTAACAAATGTCTTTGATTTTGCAATTTTCAAGAGCATGTTTTTCTCCCATCTTCTTTTAAGTTTTTAATAGTTTATTCTGGTTTAAGGATGTGACATTTTGTAAATTGTGGCATGTATTCAAATGTTTGCACATTTTTCTTTACAGCAAAAGCTGTAATGTGCAGTCTTTGGACCAGCCTTTCTCAACCAGGGTTTAATGCAGCCATTGGGTTTCCTCTAAAGTTGCCAGGGTTTCCTTGAGCAGTGGTGGATTGATTTCTTAATGGACAGTATTGCATAGTTTTGGCATCACTGTCACTCAGTAGAAGTAGTGGTGTGGGACCAGTGGAATTTCTACTCTCCTCTCTCAGATAAGTAACCACTGACATTAACCACGTCACTGTGTTTGAGGTAAATGTCCCGGTGCTCACCCACAAAGAAATCCATACAATCCAAACTTGGTATAGAGGCACTCACGAGTCTTGCAAATCAGATAGATCAAAACTGCAGTGGTTTTTTTTGTCCACATTTTAGTCCAACTTTCTCAGGACTCTTTGAGAAAGATGAACCGAGCCTCATCAAAAGCATTTAAAAACTTTATAATGTATTGGTGAAAGAAACAGAACCTGTGTTGCCTCCCTACTTTGGGAAATGGGAACAAGGCCTGGGGGTCGAACTAGACCAGTGCCAGAAGAGGAAGGTTTTAAAATTAGCATGCTTTTCATCAATTGATGCTACGATGACAAAAATGTGCTTCAAGGCCTCTTGCACACGGTACTGTTTGAGCATCTGCTTTTTTGACCTAATTTCAGGCATTTATTTTGTATGTATTCGCTCATATTTATACATGTATGTGCATGCTTGCCCATTCACACTCGCCATATATTTTTAGGGGAAAATTAATTGATATTTATACTCCTATGTGCGCATTTGCATGTACCAGTTCAAAACAACTCACCAGGAACGCAGATTTCTTTCTAATATTTTTTTTTAACTGAAGATTGTGTACCGCTTCTTTACAATGTAGTTGTTTTTATGTATGACAAATAGTTCTGGCAAATGCCTTCTATGTCTGATTACTTGTCAAGTCCAGCATGACTGTATTTCTTGAATCCTCAAAACTGTAGTTATCCCCTGTCTGTGTTGATGTAAAAGCAATGAAATACAGAAAAGCACCATGCCTAGCAGGTCACAAGAAAAGGTGTAGGACAAATGGAAGCATTCATCAATACCCACTGCTAATATTTTCTGTTTATTTTTCAGTTCAGTGAGATACACATTTCTGTGCTGTCATTTGCATGTGCAAAGTTTTTGTTTCCCTTCTTCAGCTTGTGTTTTTGTTTTCTTGTCAACTTTTTCAGCTAACAATTTTGTTTTTTTATTCTGATGCTCATAATTTGCACTATATTGACTATTCTTCCCCTTCTATCCAGTTGGAACAGAAAGTTGTTGCCAGTGAAATATTCAAGGACAAAAAAGACAATTATCCACAGAGTGTTCCACGGCTTTTTATAAGCACACGACTTGGTGAGTGATTTGTGTGTAGATAAAGATCTGTGAGTCAAAAGCCAACCCCTCTCTTCCCCGTCTGAACTTTTTTTTCTTCTTGCATATCATAGGGAGAACCGCAAACTGCTTTCTAAGGCAGGTGATACAATAAGTAATTTTCTTTCCTTCAACCACTGGTTAAAAGAAATAAATCTGCTTGATTCCCCCATCAACACTTTGATGGGAGAAATCCCTTCCACATTACTATTGTTGTGTTCGACTGGCAGAAGCACAGGGCGTATTTCCCCCAGCAGAATACAATGATCATTGTTGATGGCTATAAGCCACTGGCAGTGTTTGGGAAAAAAAAAAAAAAAAGACAGGCTGGTTGTACTGAAGTCAACTGATGGATTGACTTCAGTACAACCAACCTGCCCAAAGACGTCAATGGCCAGCTTAAAGAGGTTGTAAACCCTCTCTTGGAAGTTGTACCTATAGGTAAGCTTTTAATAAGGCTTACCTATAGGTACTGTAAATATTTCCTAAGCTTGCACCGTTTAGGAGATTTACTTTTAATGCAGCTGATTATGTAATCGGCGCATGCACTCTGAAGGAACGGCCACCCGTGCCGTTCCTTCAGAGCCCTGTGCCGTGAACGGCGGCTCCCGCGGGAGTGATGTAATCGCGCCTCCAGCCAATCAGATGTCCGGAGTACGCAAACCAGGAAGCAGGATGGCCGAACATGTCGGCCGTCCTGCCGCTGTGCGGGTGGCATTGCGGGGGCTTCGTTCTAAGGTAAGTATTTCATAATGAGCTAGTATGCGATGCATATTAGCTCATTATGCCTTTGTCTTACAGGGGGTTTTTTTCTAATTTTTTGTGCAGGGTTTACTTCCTCTTTAAGCTTCACTGCTAGAGAAGTATATGTCTTGGTAATCTTTGCATTTTTTTAGAATGGTAAAATTGGAGTTTTAAACGCATAATTCTATATATACATCTATGAGCTGGAGCAAATAGAAAAGTTGTTTCGTTTGCAACCATTTGGAAATAAATCCGTATTATAACGGATGATTATAATCTGGTCGCTGTGGGAAACTCCCCAACTTTTTTATGGCTACTTCTGTCCGTATACGGCCATTTGTTACCTATGTACTTTTCTTTGTTAGCTCCTTAAATGTTAATCTGTATAATGCTGCTATTTGGATGGAAGTTCACATGCTCAAGTAAATTCTGATCAAGTTTACTGTTTTTCCTTTCCAGGAAGTGATGAGATAAACACAAAAATTCTTCAGCAATTGGAAAGCCAGACATTAACGGTATATTTTTATTCTTACAATGCTTTGAGTATGCCCTAGTAGATTTCCGAACAAACGATCATGTAAACATTCATGTGAACATTTTGAACGGTACAGTTGACTTGATAAATGTTGTTCAAAAGTACTTCAAAATTTTGTTTTCTTTTAACATTTGATTTTGCAACAATTAGACTGTCCGACATGAAAATCACACATTTACTAAATAAAATGTGTTCACGAAAAATGTTCCATCCTGTTCTTTCGAATCCTGTCATCACTGTGATCAATAAAGATTTGACTCCTCTAACAATTAGAAAATTGAAAGACCTTTTCAAAATGTGGATCTTTGTGGAAAATTCTGCTAGTGTAAGGTCATCCTAAGTTACATTCCTAAATAGTTTAATTTAGTATTTGAGTTAAAGCATAAAGGACAGCAGTAAAATAGCTTCACTAAAGCATGCTATACATTATGCAATCTTCTTTCTTTCCACCACTCTTCAGCAGTGTTCAGTGTTGATGGTGGAATCCCTCCTGCAATGCTATTATGCTCTGCCGGCTGAGAGCCTTCCCTGCTGGCAGAACACATTGATTAGTGCCGACTTTAGCCAGCAACACTAATTCTTTGGGAAAAACCCAACAGGCTGGTTGTAAACAATATATATTGTACTGTATATAGACAAAGACGCATAAATGTGTTTTCTCTTTCGTTCATAGACGGACACAGCGCTCCATAAATCATAACCACTGGGTTATAATGCCTCCTTCAGGAGTAGGACTAGGCAGAACAAAAAACACCTGCCTATGCCCATGGGCCATCCTCAGCTGGTATATAACCCCCCTCTCTGTTCTAGGTAATCAGTTTTAATCTGTCTAGTCAGGAGTAAGGACCTAGGCTCCCGCCTGGGATCTCTGGTCCTAGCAACTTTTTCCTTCCTTGCATCTTTTTTGTTTTCTCTTGAGAGATCTACAATCAACTGCTGGGCAATGGGCTGGATAATCTAGATCCAGTGGTCCCCCAAGCCCAGCCAGCGAGTGCATGCAGACCGCAGCTATGCGCTAGGTCAGCTGCAACATGGACAGAAGTTGGCCCGCGAGTTAAACGTCTCGCAGGGTCGCATACGACCGGGCTTGGGTTTGAGACGCAGCGGTCCCTTGGCCGAGAGCTCTCCTACTTTGGTGGCAAGGAGTTCTGTCTGGAGCGTTACTCGCACCACGAAAGGCTAAGTACAGTCCCCTCTCTCCCCTTTTGGTGGTTTTCTTTGGGGTGGATGCAGGTAACCTCCATCGATGGTCGGACTTGCCTGCGGGTTCCCTCCTCCCATTCTTAAATCCCTCACTGAGCTGGGCTTCCCTCATTCCCATTCCCCCCTGTCTGGAGAGGCTGGTGCGCCCTCTGTCCATTTCTCTTTTCCAGTCCCATTCCCCCCTGTCTGGAGATAGTCTGGTGGGGGTCCCAGGGCAGAGAATGCAGCAGAAACCCCTGGGCTCTCCCCTGCTATCCCCACTCTGTAAGGGTCCTGGGATAGTGTGTGTCCCCCCTTGTAGTCTGGAGGGATCCCAGTGTAGGAGACCCCTAGGTGCATGCCCTGCTTTTTTGCAGTGTGGGTATAGAGCTATGATGAAGGGGGAACACCCCGAAACGCGTAAGCTTTTTTTGGAGGTCTACATCCTTCCACAGCCTGTGGCAGCTGAGGATGCCCAGTGGAGACCCCTGGTGGTCCCTCATTGCTTATTGCCCGTGTTTCATAATCGTTTTGTGAGTATAATGTGTATACATGTCTATTACAAAAAAATTGTTTTAAAGATAATGCGCTAGGCTGGTGCGCCCTCTGTCCATTTCTCTTTTCCAGTCCCATTCCCCCCTGTCTGGAGATAGTCTGGTGGGGGTCCCAGGGCAGAGAATGCAGCAGAAACCCCTGGGCTCTCCCCTGCTATCCCCACTCTGTAAGGGTCCTGGGATTGTGTGTGTCCCCCTTGGTAGTCTGGAGGGATCCCAGTGTAGGAGACCCCTAGGTGCATGCCCTGCTATTTTGCAGTGTGGGTATAGCACAGGGGGGGTCCCGGTGCAGAGTGCACAGCAGAGTCTCTCCTCAATGTGTGTCCTACCTTCAGGGGGGGGTCCCCTTGCAGAGGGTGTAGGAAAGATCCTGGCAGTATTCTTCAGTGTTTGTAGCGGATGGTGGCCATTTTCCCCTTGTCTAAATGGTCTCCGGTTGGCAACCATGTTTGTAAAGCCAGATGATGTCTGGGGGATGCTGGAAACAACTGAAGCCTCCTGGGGATGCCGAAGCTCCTCCCCTTCCTCTTCGTCTTTGTTTCCTCTTCGTCTTTGTTTCCTCTTCGTCTTTGTTTCCTCTTCGTCTTTGTTTCCTCTTCGTCTTTGTTTCCTCTTCGTCTTTGTTTCCTCTTCGTCTTTGTTTCCTCTTTCTCTTCGTTTCCTCTTTCTCTTCGTTTCCTCTTTCTCTTCGTTTCCTCTTCCTCCTTAGTTTCCTCTTCCTTCGTTTTGCTGTACGATACCCTTTTAAGGAGTCACTTTAAAAAAAAAAAAAAAAAATGGGCTAGTCCACCAGTGGTGTGGACCCTCCTGTTTCCAGGTTGAATAAAGCAACCATGATCCCAGTAGAGGAATCCTCGTCCTTTAAGGACCCAGCTGACAAAGCGGCACAAAGCATGTTTACTATGGCTAATGGCTCTTATCCTCGATCCTTTTATTAGGCATTCGATCTTAACCTTTCTTCAACAGAGCGTTGATCAGAAGTTGGCCTTGAGTACCATCAAGGGCTAGGTGTCTGCCTTGGTAATCTTCTTTCAGCGACCCCTAGCCATGCCCTCTTTAGTTCGTACCTTCATTCAGGGGGTTCGACGTGTGTCTGTCTCTTTTGCCGCCATGGGATTTAAATGTAGTACTTTCGGTTCTCCAGAAACCTCCATTTAAGAATATTCAAGAGATTTCCTTCCCTACGTTATCCCACAAGGTGACATTCTTGGTGGCTATTACCTTGGCCCGCAGGGTATCGAAATTGGTGTCATTATCCTGTCGCAGCCCCTTTTTAGTGGTCCATAGGGATAAAGTGGTTCTTCGTCCCTGTCCATCATTCCTGCCCAAAATTGTCTCTGACTTCCATTTGAATGAGGACATTGTTGCCTTCCTTGTGTCCCAAGCCGGTTTATCCCAAGGAATTTGCCTTGCATACCTTGAATGTGGTTTGTGTGATTTGGATGTATCTGGCAGCTACTGAGTCTTTTTGGAGGTCAGACTTGCTTTTTGTGGTTACGGATGGACCAATAAAAGGGCTGGCTGCTGCTTCGGCTACCATCTCAAGATGGATCAGACAGACTGTGACTCAGGCCTATTCCATTAAAAGGTCAGGTTCCACCTTCCCCTGTCACGGCGCATTCTACTCGGGTGTTGAGTGCTTTTTTGTGGCCTTCCATCATCAGGCTTTAATATCGCAAGTTTGCAAGGCGGCCACTTGGTCGTCCGTGCATGCCTTTACAAAATTCTATAAGGTAGATACTTTGACATCTGCGGATGCTTCTTTAGGCTGCAACATTTTGCAGGCTGCTGTTTAAGAGGGGCTTTTCCCTCTTGAGGGGTGTTTTTTCCTAAAACCTTTTTTTTTTTTTTTCAGAAAGATCTCCTGTGACCCGGTTAAGACTCCTGTGTCCCCCCCCCCCTTCCTTTCTTCTTAATCTACGTTTGTCCGCCGATCGGCTTCACTGCCTTCTAGGAGCAGTACAGGATTTGTTGTCACAAGGGGTAATAGTCCCAGTTCCACAGCCAGAACGGTTTCAGGGGTTTTATGCAGACCTCTTCATGGTACCCAGGAAAGAGGGGAAGGTTCGTCCAGTCCTCGATCTATAGGCCCTAAACCACTTTCTGCAGGTTCAAAAATTCAGAATGGAATCCATTTGCACAGTTCTGGTGTCTCTTGACCAAGATCAAAAAATTGCAGCATGAGATTCGGCTCCTGTTGTCCATATGTGGCATATATCAATCACCAAGGGGGCACAAGAAATACCCTGGCTGCCAAAGAAGTGGCGGGTATTCTATGGTGGGCAGAATGCTTTGTTCCAGCTCTCTGCTGTGCACATTCAAGGGGGGGAGGGGGAATTGGCAGGCGGACTACCTCAGTCGTCAGGCACTGTGTCCGGGCGAATGGTCCCTTCACCCGAAAGTGTTTCAACAACTATGTCTCAGCTTGGGGACCCCCGATGTTGACCTCTTGGCCTCTCGTCTCATCTCGGGATCTTCTGGCAGATGCCGTCAGCGCGCTAGTGCCCCCCTGGGGTTGCTATCGTCTAATGCCTTCCCTCCAATACAACTTCTGCTGAGACTTCTGCTCAGAATCGAGGCAGAAGGAA
This sequence comes from Pelophylax lessonae, assembly GCF_965119305.1. NCBI lineage: Eukaryota > Metazoa > Chordata > Amphibia > Anura > Ranidae > Pelophylax > Pelophylax lessonae. The sequence continues at coordinate 151,038,710 of NC_138769.1, read as the reverse complement.
TTCCAGTGATTCTGGTAGCCCCAGACTGGCCTCATCGGTCCTGGTACGCGGGTCTGGTAGGGCTGGTATCCGATGCCCCTTGGCGGCTTCCTCTCAGAGAAGATTTTCTGTCTCAAGGACCAATCTTCCACCCTGCTTTATGGTCGCTGGCTATAACTGCCTTGCTACTGAAAGCCAGGTGCTGAAGGATAGGAGGTTGTTGGAATCTGTGATCCCTACTACTGCTGAAAGCTAGGAAATCTACTTCTCGGAAGATTCACTATCAAGTGTGGAAATCTTACATTATTTGGTGTGAGTCCTAGGGGGTTTCCCTCCGTTCCTTTTCGGTACCCCCTCTATTGGAGTTTCTCCAAAGAGGTGTAGATCAGCATTTAGCTCTGGTCATCACTATGGGCCAGATTTCAGCTTTGGCAATTTTCTTCCAAAGACCATTGGCTGTGAATTCCTTGGGTCACACTTTCCTGCAGGGGGTTCGCCAACTGGCCCCGCCATTGTGCCGTCCCTGGTGCCTCCGTGGGACCTTAATCTGGTACTATCAGTCCTTCAAAGACCGCCCTTTGAGAATATACGTGAAATTCCTTTACTTACCTTGTCACAGAAAGTGGCTTTCTTGGTGGCTATTTTGCATTTTATACTGTCTCAGAGCTGGCTGCATTGTCCTGTCGGTCGGCTTTCTTGTAATAACAACCGATTCTGCAAATCAGCCGCTCTGCTGTTATTACAAGCAGCAGGATGGGATATCTCCCCCCCCCCCCCCCAAACCCGGATTCGGCTTTGATCAGGTCGCCGATATAGAAACTTGACATCTTTTCCGGTTTCTGGAGCCTTAAAGGCACCAGATTAAAAAAAAAAAAGACAGTATTTAAAACAGCCAAACTTGCCGTTTTGAATGCTTTTAAGTGCAAGGGAGGCATTTGGGGTCTTTTAGACCCGAGATCCCTCCATAAACAGTACTTGCCACTGCCTTTTACTGTCACAAGGGATGTTTACCCCTTGATCCAGCACCTGACGACTCAGGTAATCCACTTGTCAGTTCTCCACACCCGGAATGGGGACTGCGAAAAGAGCCATAACATTGTCTTCTGCCAATGCCAGAATCTCGGCCACCTCCTTGGCCGCCAGGACACTCCAGCACTTCCCCAGCACTCCACCCCAGCCTGATAGGCTGACGTCCGTGGTGACCACCGTCCAGAACAGTGGCAGGAAAGACTTGCCCTGACACAAAGCTGGCGACTGAATCCACCAGACTGAGACCGAAGCCCCAGCAGAAAACCTAGGTCCTACTCCTTCACTAGGCAGAAACAAACTGTTTTGCTGGAGCAGAGTGTGTGGGGTTATGCCTATAGGGACAGCCATGTGGACTTGGCAAATTGCTTTTTTTTTCCTGCCTAGTACTACTCCTGCAGGGGGCAGCATAACCCAATGGTAAGAAGTATGAGCGCTGCGCCTGTCAATGGACGCGAGAAAAGGATTTTACGGTAAGTTCTTACAAAAATCCAGTTATATTTAATGTTTCGGGGTTCTAAGTAATTTTCTATAAAAAAAATAGTGATTTTTATCTTGTAAGCAACAATAAAAGGCTTAGTCATGAAGGGGTTAAGCAATCCTTTGCTTTCCTAGTTTATATTCTGATATATTTTTATCGTATTTACATTTATGGTAGGACAATGGACATAGAGTGCTCAATTGGCAACGCTTTAATACCAGCCTAAGTCCCTCCTATTTTCACCCATGGCCTGCGAATTTCATTGACTGACTTTTTTTTTTTTTTTTAAAAAGGGTGTACTTATCCAGATGTGTTAGATTTGTATATTAAGCTTTAAGCATTAAATTGTTGGCATGTTCCATCTGCAATACTTAACTGAGAAAAATAAATTCTATTAAGTATGCAGTGCCTGTAGTGAAGTATGACAGAAAGGGATACAAGCCCCGGAGAAGACAACTTCTACTCACTCAAAATGCTGCCTATCTTGTTGAGGAGGCTAAGATGAAGCAGAGGATTGACTATGCTAACCTGACAGGTATGTGAATCTTTATTGCTAGTTTTTAAATCTTCGTTGTAATCCATGAGGGAAAAATTAGGTTTAAAATCTTAAGCCAGTAGTGTCAATTCACAAAAGCTAATGTATGTGCATGTTGTCCTTACCATGCATTTGGGAATATTCAATAAAACATTTGCCAAACTTTTCTGGCAGTATGGTCCTCATAAAACACTCTCACCTAATTCATGAAAGCTTTGGAATTCTTTTTTTTAGCACGTACAACAGATTCAAGTACTTCTCATTTGTACTATTTTAAGGGTGCATTTACATGGGCATTAGCAGTCACTATAGATTTCAACAGCAAGAATCTGGGAATTTTGCAGCTGGAATGACCGCTATTTTCAGTGTGTGCACATCAAAAAACAAACTGCCAGTGAATCAAAATTGCCATACAGAGACAAACCATTGCTCAGAGTGGGGCTCAATTGCACTGGGAAGCTGTCATAAATATGACCGCTCCCTTCCTGTGGGTTGCTAGGACACCTGCGGCCGCTTACATCCTAGCTGCAGCCAATAACTTAAAACCAATTAACACTATGTGTGGTGACAGACATTTAACCACATGGTAAAACATCTGTCACTGCAGGAAGACACAGGAAATAATTGTTTTCTATGTGTCCCATTCACACTGCAATGCAGCCTAGCACTGCACTAAAATGCAGACATGCTTGCTTTTTTTTGCAGCGCACCGACCCGTATTGCACTGCAATGTCAGGCAGTGCAATGCATCACGCTGCCCGACATTGCAGTTAATGAAGTGTACGTTTTCTACACTTCAAATAAAGCTAGTATAAAACAAAAAAGGGGCAGTGTGCTCAATCGTGCACCACACTGCCCCCTAGCCAGCTGGCGAGACAGAGCGTCCAGAGCTCGGAATCAGTCCAGCTGCTCCTTTGCAGTGTGAATTAGCCCTTATTCCCAGTCCCATTCTGCTTCTGACTGAGAGACCCCCCCCCCCCCCACTCCAAATAGCTGAATATAAACAAAGGGTTCAGTAATGCTGGCTGGTGTCATTGCCCAAATATGACAATAGTCATTTTTGGTCAGTGACCGAAATCTCCTGGCTGGCAGCTGAGTAGGACCCTGTCTCTGAGTTCCCCCTCAGGTTCCCCTTCCTTGTGATTGACAGCAGACCATAATGGGCAGATTCCATAGCTGCTATTGAGCTGTGTGACCGCTATGGAATCAGCCCACTGCTCCCCTCTGTCAGTCACAAGGGTGGCAGACCTGAAGAGGAAATAGACTTTCTCTGTCGCTCATTGACAGACGCAGTCCTTTGATTAATATCAATTGGGTTATACTGCCCTCTACAGGAGTAGGACACTAGGCAGAAGAAAACGTTCTGGCCACACCTTGGGGGCAGTCCCAGAGGGTATATCCTCTCTCGCTCTGCTACAGGATGTCAGTTTTTTTCTGTCTAGTCAGGAGTAAGGACCTAAGTTCCTTGCTGGGATCTTCGGTCCTGGCAAGATTTTTTTTTGATAAATCCTTTTTAGTTAGCTTTTTTTCTCCAGTTGTTCCTGTGAGATCTTCAAGCAATTATGCCGGATCTGGGCGACGGGCTGGATGTTGAGATCCAGTGGTCACCCCCATCCGGCCTACAAGCGCGTGCAGATTCCAGCTCCGAGCTGGGTCGGCCGCGACACATTCAAGCAATTACGCTGGAGCTGGGCGACGGGCTGGATGTTGAGATCCAGTGGTCACCCCAGCCGGCTTGCGAACGCGTGCAGGCCCTAGCTCCCCGCTGGGTCGGTCGCGACATAGTCCCACTGGTCGGGCACTGGCCCTGCGAGTTAAGTCTCGCCAGGACGCCTACGACCAATCTGAATTGGAGTCGCGGCGTCTGGGTTGGCCGACAGCCCCCCACCACGGTGAAGAGGGGTTCTGTCAGGAGTTTGTGCCCGCCGGTTTCGGTATGGTAAGTAGAAGGTTCCCCCTCTCCCTCTGTCGGGTGGACGCGGGCCCCTCCGTGGGATAATCAGACCCTCATAATCCCGGGTTCCCCTCTATCCAGTAAACATACTCCTCCTATCTTCCCCACCGATTAAGGGTTGGTAAGTAAGACCTGTCCTGTAAAGATTCCAGGAGGCTTGGTTAAAGTGCTTACTATCCTGTAAAGTCACGACAAAGGTGTAAAGGATGGAGTATGGGGCCGCATTACTAGTAACTCGGTCATACAGTTTTTCAGACACTTACCGTTCAATCGCTAAGGTTGTCAGGGCGCATGGAACAACCTCCTTTCGTGGTTTGTCAGGGATGGGGATGGCGCCGCAGTCATTCTCACTAAGACGAGTATGCAGATACCTACCGGTGGTTCGGTCGGTTGCAGCACGGAACACTCGCCTTTAGAGCGATCGGTCAGCTGCAGCATGGAACCCAGGACTAAAATGGTCAGGTATGGGGCCGCGGGCGTTACCAATGTAACTCGGTCGGCTGCAGACGTGCGGAGCGCCATTCTATCGTGGGCCACGCGGGGCTGCCATTTTGGCGTAACCCAGATGTCCCCGCTATGGCGGCGGCCATCTTGGATCCACCCAGCCTCGTGGAGCAGCGGTGGGAGTGCCGGAAGGGGCAGGGCCGCTTCTTTTACCCGGGTAAATCAATCCACAAGATTTCCTGTCCTGTAAAGACAGCGCTGAGAGCAGTCCGGTAGGAACTTCTGTGCATCAGGTGGTAAGCCTTGGGGGTGTCTCTTCTCTCTCTGTGGGGGCTCCAAAGCGGTCACCGAGGAGCGCTATTGCGCTAAGGAATTGCTTTAAAGAAAAAAAAAAAAAAGTTTTTTTCTTTAGTTTTCAAATTTTGTCATTTGTTTGCTGACAGGTTCCTAGCTTTGCCATGGACCCTGCGGCACATGTATCCCCACCTGATCCCCTCGAGGTGACCACGGGACCCTCCAACTCTCCACTCACTATAGATGCATTATCAGCGGTCCTGGAGTCTTTTGTATCCCGGGTGGAGGTGGCCTGTCAGGGACGGGGGGCGAAGAAACGACCCCCGCCTACCCCTATTTCATCTGACATATCAGATACAGATTCTGAGCCTGTCGCTGTGGCTGCAGGTCCCTCTTCTGGGGCTTGTGTCTCGGGTACCGTCTCCTCAGATAGTGAGGAGGACGTTTCTGCCTCCGCCATAGCATAAGAAGAAGCGTTGGTGGATGCACTAATTGTGTCTGTCCGGGAAACCTTAAGATTTGAGGTTACACCGGCAGAGGTAGCTGATACTGAAATTCCTTTTGGTACTCTCAAACCTACCAAGATGGCGAAGGTGTTTCCCTTGCCCAAATGTTTTGGTAATATAATTAAAGAGGAATGGGGTCATCCAAAACGAACCCCTGGTATTTCCAAACGGATTGCTAGGCGCTATCCGTTTGAGGAATCCCTTCTTAAAAAATGGACAGTACCACCATTGGTGGATTCACCGATTTCCAGACTAAATAAAGCTACTGTTATCCCGTTGGAGGACGCTCCGTCCTTTAGGGATCCGGTGGATCGTAAGGTGGAAGCGCTATCCCGCCCCATTTTTTCCCTGATAGGGTCAGCCTTTAGGCCGGTGGTTGCCATTGGTCTGGTTTCACAGACATTGACAGAATGGACCAAGTTGTTACGCCGTGACCTAGAGGGGAGAAGTATCCCCCCGGCAGTATCGGACTTGCTGGAGCAGATGATACAAGGGCTACAGTTTGTGTGTGACGCCGCTCTGGACGCCACTCCATTGTTGGGGCGTGTATCGATTTCAGCAGTGGTCCTCAGGCGTGTGTTGTGGTTAAAGTGCTGGTCGGCGGATCAAGGTTCCAAAAAAGCTTTGGCTAATCTCCCCTTTCAAGGGAATCACCTGTTTGGGGCCACCTTGGATGAGATTATTAAGGATCTCACTGGGGGCAAGAGCACTTTTTTGCCACAGAATACTAAGGGTAAAGGACCTCGTCAGAGACGGGGGCCTTCCTTTTCCGCTCATAAAAAGTTTTTTCGCCCCGCGGGGGCGGGCGATAAGGCAAAGTCCTCCAAAGCCCCTCCAGGGGGTTTCAAGGGGCGCTGGTCGGGTAAACAAAAGTCCGACTCTTCCAGAGCTGAAGATAAGACCACTAAAGCCTGAAGGTGCGCCCCCACCCATATCTGGGGTGGGGGGGAGTCTTCACCGGTTTCTGGATCCATGGCTTTCCAGAATCCCGGACAAATGGGTTCGCAAAGTCATACGGTCAGGATACAAGATCGAGTTTCGGTCACTTCCACCGGTGCGATTCTTCCCTTCCAATATTCGACTATCCCCGGATCGCTTAAAAGCTTTGCGGGGGGCAGTAGCGGATTTGATGCAACAAGGAGTGGTGATCCACGTTCCTTGGACAGAACGTTTTCAGGGGTTCTATTCGAACCTATTCACAATACCCAGAAAAGAGGGCAAGGTGCGTCCAATTCTGGACTTAAGAGCACTCAATCATTTTGTCCGGGTACAAAAATTCAAGATGGAGTCCATTCGCACAGTAGTGGCCTCCCTACATCAGGGGGATTTTCTGGCGTCCATAGACATCAAGGATGCCTATCTTCACATTCCCATTTACGCAGGACATCAGCGTTTCCTTCGTTTTTCCGTAGGAGAGAACCATTATCAGTTTGCGGCGTTACCCTTTGGTCTCGCCTCTGCTCCCCGGGTCTTCACAAAGGTGTTGGCCCCAGTTTTGGCGCGGTTGCGACAGCAGGGCATATCGATTCTAGGTTACCTAAACGATCTGCTTCTCCGTGTGGAGTCTCCGCAGGCTCTGTTGCTAAACTTGGAGATCACTATGATCTTTTTGCAAGAGTTCGGGTGGCTGGTGAACCTGCAGAAATCATCTCTGGTTCCCACCAGGAGGCTGGAATATCTGGGTCTAATTTTAGACACATCCCTGGCAAAAGTGTTTCTCCCTGCGGAGAAACTCCAGAAGATTCAGTCAACGATTCAGTTGTTGCTGTCCGTCAACTGGCCTTCCCTTCGGACTTGCATGAGGGCCCTGGGACTGATGGTGGCCTCCTTCGAGGCAGTACCGTTTGCCCAGTCCCATACCCGAATCCTTCAAAAGGAGATACTTCTCAAATGGAACCGGAATCCCGATTCCCTGGACAATTGGATCCGGCTGAGCAAGCGGACCAGGGAGTCTCTGGTCTGGTGGCTTCGGTCTCCGATGCTCGGCCAGGGGAAGTCTTTTCTTCCGATATACTGGACGATTGTCACCACGGATGCCAGTCTATCCGGGTGGGGAGGAATTCTCGGCAAATTATCTGCTCAGGGGCTTTGGTCCCTGGAAGAGTCCAGGTTACCGATAAATGTATTGGAACTGAGAGCGATCAGACTTTGTCTGATTCACTGGACCGAGCAGCTCCGGGGCAGCCCGGTGCGGATCCAGTCGGACAATGCCGCGGCAGTGGCTTACGTCAATCACCAGGGGGGCACCAAGAGTGTTCTGGCGGCCATAGAAGTGGCCAGCATTCTTCGTTGGGTGGAACGATGTGTTCCAGCTCTCTCCACGGTATTCATTCCGGGGGTGGAGAATTGGCAGGCAGATTATCTCAGCCGTCAGATGCTGGATCAAGGGGAATGGTCTCTTCATCCAGAGGTATTCCACCAACTGTGCCTTCGTTGGGGCACCCCGAATGTGGATCTGTTGGCATCTCGGCTCAACAGGAAGGTGTGGAGGTTTGTAGCTCGCTCCCGCGAACCTCTAGCAGATGCGCTGGTCGCCCCGTGGGGGCAGTATCAGCTACTGTATGCCTTCCCTCCTCTCAAGTTGCTGCCAAAACTTCTTCGCAGGATACAGGTGGAGGGAATTCCAGTTATCCTGGTAGCTCCGGACTGGCCTCGTCGGGCCTGGTATGCCGACCTGGTCAGGCTGGTCGCAGACGTTCCTTGGCGACTTCCTCTCAGAGAGGATCTGTTGTCGCAGGGACCGATCTTCCATCCTGCTTTACGATCGCTGGCTTTAACGGCCTGGCTGTTGAGACCCAGGTGCTGAAGGACAAAGGGTTATCAGCTTCAGTTATTCCTACTCTAATTAAAGCAAGGAAAGCGACTTCCAGAAAAGTCTATCATCGCACATGGAAGTCCTATATCGCATGGTGTGAATCCCTTGGGTTCCCTCCACGTTCTTACTCGTTGGCCCGAATATTGGCTTTTCTGCAAAAGGGGGTTGAGCAGAAACTGTCCTTGAGCACCATCAAGGGTCAGGTTTCAGCGTTAGCAATCTTCTTTCAGAGGCCTCTGGCTACTCATTCCCTGGTGCGGAATTTCATCCAGGGGGTGCGGCACATGGTTCCTCCGGTGCGTGCACCCTTGCTGCCCTGGGATCTTAATTTGGTGCTGTCGGTTCTTCAGAAACCTCCTTTTGAAAATATCAGGGAGATTCCCTTGCTTACTTTATCCCAGAAGGTGGCCTTCTTGGTGGCTATCACTTCTGCACGCAGGGTGTCAGAACTGGCCGCATTATCCTGTCGTTCCCCATATCTGGTGGTTCATAAGGATAAGGTGGTTCTTCGTCCGAATCCATCCTTCCTTCCTAAGGTGGTTTCAAAGTTTCATTTGAATGAGGACATTGTATTGCCTTCCCTGTGTCCTAAGCCCACTCATCCTCGGGATTTTGCGTTGCATTCCTTGGATGTGGTTCGGGCGATCAGGGTATACTTGAAGACTACAGACTCGTTTCGTAAGACGGATTCACTTTTTGTGATCACGGATGGCCCTAAAAAGGGGTTGCCTGCATCTGCCGCGACTATCTCCAGATGGATCAGACAGACGGTGGTACAGGCTTATTCTATTAAGGGTCGGAAGCCTCCGTTCCCTGTTAAGGCGCACTCCACTCGGGCGCTTAGTGCTTCCTGAGCCTTTCGCCATCAGGCGTCAGTGCTTCAGGTTTGCAAGGCAGCTACATGGTCGTCGGTGCATACCTTTGCAAAATTTTATAAAGTTGATGTGATGGCATCGGCAGATGCCTCTTTTGGCCGCAAGGTTCTGCAGGCCGCTGTTTGAGGAGATCGGTGGTCTACCTCGAGGGTTTTTTTCTGTTGGGTTTTCAGTTGAGTCTCATCCTTTTGTCTGATGAGCCTTTAAGACTTCTAGTTGGCACCGGTTGGGCCTTCTGGATTGGATTTTGATTTCCGTTATCCCACCCCTCATTTGTGGCACTGCTTTGGGACGTCCCAATTGATATTAATCAAAGAGGACTACGTCTGTCAATGAGCGACATAGAAAATTGGATTTTTGTAAGAACTTACCGTAAAATCCTTTTCTCTTAAGCTCATTGACAGACGCAGTACCCGCCCCTCTATTTTTGAGTTGGGTTGGGTTAAATTCTCTGACACTGCTTTGTGACATAACTGACATCCTGTAGCAGAGAGAGAGAGGATATACCCTCTGGGACTGCCCCTAAGGTGTGGCCAGAACGTTTTCTTCTGCCTAGTGTCCTACTCCTGTAGAGGGCAGTATAACCCAATTGATATTAATCAAAGAGGACTGCGTCTGTCAATGAGCTTAAGAGAAAAGGATTTTACGGTAAGTTCTTACAAAAATTCAATTTTCTTTATCCCCATCAGGCTTTGCCTACCTAACAGTTCAACCCCCTGGCCTATGCTGTCTGTGTGGCAGTGGCCAGGCAGGGAGCAACACTGAGCCATCGTTCCTGAGCTGCATTGAGAACAAAATGTCCAGTGTTTCCAACAAGATACATGACGTTGTTGCAAGTACTAACCTCTGGCCTGACCTTTGTTTTGTAGAGGTGTGACCGAACTGAGTGTCTTCAACACTGTTTTAAAAATGACTTAAAACCAACATTTTTTTTTTACCTTAAACCAACATTTTTTTACCTTTTTAAAGCATTCCCTGCAGTAAGGTAAAAAACATTTTACACCTTGTTGTCCTCCCCCCACCGTCAATCGATCCAGCACTGTGCACAGCTCAAACTCTCCTCTCTTCGTCTTCACACAGGGACTTGGGCTGCCAATGGCTCCTGCTGTTAATCAAATGCTGTAAGGAGAAATCCTAGGATGGGGTCAAGCTTCGCTGTGTGTATCTATGGAGCTTGGCTCCATAGATAGAAACCGTTCAGGAGTGAGCATGCACTGTGTACCCCATAGCAAGTAGCTTGCTATGGGAGCACGCTGAGAAGTAGAGGAGCCAAGATCACCAACGAGGGACCCCAGAAGAAACGGTTTAGGGTTGCTATATGCAATACTGTTGCACAGAGCAGGTGAGTATAATGTACCTTTAGTAATACTTTAATGAATTTAAGGGAGTGTTTGCTCATTCTTAAAAATCAAACCAATGAGCCATTTCAAGTGATCATAAAGTAAGGATTTATGACCTACTTATTCATGAAATAAAAGCTTTCAAAATGTTTCCAGAAAAATATCTATTTCAAAGCAATGCAGTAATCATTTGTGTAATTTTTAAAACTATTGCATGTAAAATAACTTGTGTGCCTTTAGAATTGATGCTTCTTGCCCTAATAAATATGTGTTTACATGGCCTTTATAGATATGTTTGCTGGTCACTCTACTGTTTCAAATTCTGGAAAGCTGTATTAGCAGCTCAACTGGTGACCATTGTCCCAGATTATAGTGTTGCTCAGGGTCACTGGAGATATGTATGGGAGCTGCCATTGCTGACTTGTTGAATGTGCAAGCTCCACAGCTTTTCTTTTATCTTTGCCTAGTGAATCTCCAGCCTGGTATAAGTCTGTGAAGTTAGAACTATACTTGTTCCAGTTTCAAACCCTGAAGTTTGCACCTTTAAAGACAAGTCCGCAATAGTAGCTTCTATATTTCTATTCTGAAAGATTACCGTTAATGGTTTGTTCTCCAAAACAAGATGTCTAGCACAGTTTAGGCTATTTTATGTAGGTTATTAGAAACTTTATTTTTAATTGGTGATCCAATTATTATCATTTTGCTAATTGGATTTGGCCCTGTAAAAATATTTTTTTGCATCACTGGCTGACAGATTGTCAGTAATCGGGCTTTTGAACTTGTCAGTCTGTTCTCTGAAAAACAGGGGCAATATTGTCTTTTATTTTCATGTACTGTCCTCATCTGAGCTCTGTCCATAATGAATCATGTTGTCATTGTCCCCAATCACAAAACCTTTTGTTTTTGGCTTATTTCTTGGTCCAGAGGGTGTATGACAGTTTGCCTAAGACTGGTGTTTGGTTTTGTATTCATTGTGAACTTTCTTCCCCAAGCCCAATCATCAGATGGCCTGTACAATTAATCCAGTCTTAACATTTCAGCCAACTTCAATTCCAGTGACTCACCTGGATTGGATTTACACAAGCAAAATCTGTATCATTGGCTTAATGAGAATCTGATCCCTTACACCCCTAACATTTTTGTAAATATATTATATATTTTCATGTGACAACACTGAAGAAATTCCACTTTGTTACAATGTAAAGTAGTGAGTGTACAGCTTGTAAAACAGTGTAAATTCGCTGCCCCCTCAAAATAACTCAACACACAGCCATTAATGTCTAAACCGCTGGCAACAAAAGTGAGTACACCCTGAAGTGGAAATATTTAAATTGGGCCCAAAGTGTTAATATTTGTTTGGCCACCATTTTTTCCAACACTGCCTCTTGGGCATTGAGTTCACCAGAGCTTCACAGGTTGCCACAGGAGTCCTCTTCCACTCCTCCATGACGACATCACGGAGCTGGTGGATGTTGGAGACCTTGCTCTCCAACTTCCGTTTGAGGATGCCCCACAGATGCGCAATGGGGTTTAGGTCTGGAGAAATTCTTGGCCAGCTTCTTTAGCAAGGCAGTGTTCATCTTGGAGGTGTGTTTGGAACCGTTATCATGTTGAAATACTGCTCTGCGGCCCAGTCTCTGTAGTGAGGGGATCGTACTCTGCTTCAGTGTGTCACAGTATATGTTGGCATTCATGTTTCCCTCGATGAACTGTGCCGGCACCACTCATGCAGCCCCAGACAATGAGACTTCCACTGCCATGCTTGACTGTAGGCAAGACACACTTGTCTTGGTACTCCTCACCTGGTTTCCGCCACACACGCTTGACACCATCTGAACCAAATAAGTTTATATTGGTCTCATCACACCACAGGACATGGTTCCGTGTCCTTAGTCTGCTTGTCTTCAGCAAACTGTTCGGGGGCTTTCTTGTGCATCATCTTTAGAAGAGGCTTCTTTCTGGGATGCCAGCCACGCAGACCAATTTGATGCAGTGTGCAGCATATGGTTTGAGTACTGACAAGCTGACCCCCTACCCCTTTAACCTCTTCTGCAATGCTGGCAACACTCATATGTCTATTTCCCAAAGACAACCTCTGGATATGATGCTGAGCATGTGCACTCAACTTTTTGTCGACCATGGCGAGGCCTGTTCTGAGTGGAACCTGTCCTGTTAAACCACTGTATGGTATTGACCACCGTGCTGCAGCTTAGTTTCAGGCTCTTGGCAACCTTCCTATAGCCTAGGCCCTATTTTTTTAGAGCAACAATTCTTTTTTTTCAGATCCGTAGAGAGGTCTTTGCCATAAGGTGCCATGTTGAACTTCCAGTGACCAGTATGAGAGAGTGAGAGCGATAACACCAAATTTAACACACCTGCTCCCCATTTACACCTGAGACCTTGTAACACTAACGAGTCACATGACATCAGGGAGGGAAAATGGCTTTTCTCTATCGTTCGACAGACACAGTTCCATATCTTCTTTAGACCATTGGGTTATGCTCCTCCAATCAGGAATAGGACGCTAGGCAGGAAAAAGCTTTACCACGCCCTGGGGGCTGTCTCTGCTACAGCATCTAGTGTTTCTGCCTAGTTTAGGAATGAACAGCGTTTGGCTTTGGGCACTATCAAAGTCTGGCTATATATTTTCAATAGCCGTTAGCTACGCATGCCTTGATTCGTTCCTTCATTCAGGGAGTGCGCCATATGACTCCTCCGAGGTGGTCCCCGCTACCTCCGTGGGATCTAAATCTGGTATTATCTGTTCTTCAAAAGCCTCCTTTTGAGAACATTCGGGAGATTTCTCTGCTTTCATTGTCTCAAGGTTGCATTTTTGGTGGCTATCACTTCTGCCCGCAGAGTATCTGAATTGGCGGCGTTGTCTTGCCGCTCATCTTATTTGGTGGTCCACAGAGCTAAAGTAGTACTCAGACCAAATCAGTCTTTTCTTCCTAAAGTGGTTTCTGATTTTTATTTGAATGAAGACATTGTGTTGCCTTCCCTCTGTCCCAAGCCCAAGCATCCCAAGGAAATTCGGTGGTTCGGGCAATCAGGATCACTGAGTATTTTAGAAAATCAGATGCTTTTTTTGGTCCTTACGGAGCGACCTCGTAAAGGATTGGCTGCGTCTGCTGCTACCATTTCCAGAGGGATCTGGCAGATGGTTGTTCAGGCTTATTCGCTGAAGGGTCAGGTTCCTCCTTTCCCAGTGAATGCGCATTCTACTAGAGCGCTGAGTGCCTCTTGGGCTTTTCACCATCAGATGCCTTAGTCATCTGTGCATACGTTCATGAAATTCTAAAAGTTGGTGTGTTGGCATCTTCGGATTCCTTTTTTGGCCGCAAGGTTTTGCAGGCTGCTGTTTAAAGATAATCTTTTTTTCTCTATCGCTCATTGACAGACGTAGTCCTCGGTGATACAGCACCTTCGGGTTATGTTGCCTCCACAGGAGTAGGACTAGACAGGAAATGAAAAATGCTCTGGCCACACCCCAGGGGCAGTCCCCGAGGGTATATCCTCTCTTTCTCCGCCACAGCAAATCCGTTTTTTTCTGTCTAGTCAGGAGTAAGGACCTAGATACCTTGCTGGGATCTTCGGTCCTGGCAGGATTTTTTTCTTAGAAAATAATTTTTTAAGACAGCTTTTTTTCTCCAGTGTTCCTGTGAGATCTTCAAGCAAGAAAGCTGAACTGGGCGACGGGCGGGATGTTGAGATCCAGTGGTCACCCCAGTTCAGCCTACGAGCGCGTGCAGGCCATAGCTCCGCGCTGGGTCGGCCGCGACATAGTCCCACTGGACGGGGACTGACCCTGCGAGTTAAACGTCTCGCTGAAACGCCAAAGACCATGAGTCACGGCGCCCGTATTGGTCGACAGCCCTCCTACCTAGGTGGAGAGGGGTACTGTCAGGAGTTGGCGCCCGCCTGGTTCCGGTATGGTGAGTAGTATGTTCCCCCTTTCCCCCTTTCCCCCTGACGGGTCTTGTGGTGAACGCGGGCCCCTCTCTGTAATGGTAAGGATGGGTTCCCCTCTATCCTACAACATGTCACAGATCCCCCTAATTGAGTGTGATTTTTGTGTACAAGAAGCCAGGAGGCTTGGTTTGGGAGCTGACAATCTAATTGTAAAAATGTGAAAATGATTGTAGTCAGTGGCAGTACTAGAACTTTACTGTGATAGTATAAGGTATCCTACCTGTCAGTAGCCACAGGGCGATGTCTATACATGTATACTGCATTCCAGATCATTCCTCCAGCTAAGCAGATGCCTCCCGACGGCCACGGACCGCATACGGCCCGCTAGGGTCCGGTACCTCCGACCACGCTGACCACCATGAGGGTGAAGGGTTGTGAGGCCGAGATCCTTCTGCAGACATGCCGCTATTCTGTGCAGGCCGCCGCCATTGTCTGGTAGATCGCACGAGGCCGCCATTTTGGTGTAGCCTCGTGTCTCCAGCATGGGGGCGGCCATGTTTGAGGTGACTCAAACACCTCATGGAGCCAGGGGGAGGAGCCGGCAGGCGTGTTAAGGGGCGGAGCCGCCTCTTTTACCCAGGAAATAGGGCCAAAGACTTCCTGTCTGTAACAAGACAAGCATTGAGCAAGCTGATGAAAACTTCTGTGCATCGGGGATGAGCCTTGGGGTCTGTCTCTCTCTCTGTGGGGTCCAAAAAGGCAGGTAACACTGAGGGGCGCTGTTGCGACTGGGGGACACGAAAAAAAAAAAAAAAAGTTTTTTTTTTTTACTTTGTCATTTTTTGTCGCTGGCAAGTGTCTTGTATAATCATTGACCCTGCCGCATAGGTATCCCCACCTGATCCCCTCAAGGTGGCCGCAGGACCCTCCAGTACCCCACTTGTTTTTAATGCATTATCGGCAGTTTTGGAGTCTTTGGTATCCCGGGTGGAGGTGGCCTGTCAGGGACGGGGGTCAAGTAGCGACCCCCGCCTACCCCTATTGTTTATCAGATACTTCAGATACGGATTCGGAGCTGGTCAATGCAGTTGCAGGTCCCTCTTAGGGGGCTGTTGTCTCAGGTAATCTCTCCTCAGCAGTGAGGAGCACGTTTCTGCATCCGCCATAGCACAAGAGTGGTGGATGCACTAGTTGTGTCCGTCCGGGAAACCTTTAGTCTTGAGGTTACACCGGCAGAGGTAGCTGAGACTGAAAATTCCTTTTTGGTACTTGTTAGCCTACCAAAAGGGCGAAGGATTTTCCTTTACCCAAATGGGGTCGTTTTGAAACGAACCCCTGTTATTTCCAAACGCATGGCTAGGTGCTATCCGTTTGAGGAATTCCTCTTTATAGGATAGACTGTACCACCTGCTGTCTTGCCACAGACTGTTAGGATAAAAAGACCTCGTAACTAACGAGGACCTTCCTTTTCTGCTCATATAGAGTTGTTCGTTCCGCGAGGGCGGGCGATAAGGCGAAACCCTCCAAAGCCCCTTTAGAGGGGTTTCAAAGGGCGCTGGTCGGGTAAACAAAGAGTCCTGCTCAGCCAAGCCTGAAGAATATAGCCTGATGCACCCCTACCCATCTCTGGGGTGGGGGGGGGGGAATGTTTTCACCGGTTTCTGGAGGACACAGGATCGAGTTTCGATCACTTCCACCGGTGCGATTCTTCCCTTCTAACATTGAACGGTTTCAGGGGTTCTATTCGAACCTATTCACAATGCCCAGGAAAGAGGGCAAGGTGCGTCCAAATCTGGACTTGGGAAGAAATAGAGTCCATCCGTACAGTGGTGGCCTCCCTGCATCAAAGAGATTTCCTGGCGTCCATAGACATATAGGATGCCTATCTTTATATCCCCATCATCGCAGGACATCAGCGTTTTTTCGCTTTCCCAAAGATCATCCCTGGTTCCCACCAGGAGACTGAACTATCTGGGCCTAAGGTTGGATACATCCTGGGCAAGAGAGTTTCTCCTTGCTGGGAAACTCCAGAAGGTTCAGTCAACGATTCGGATGTTGCTGTCTGTCAATTGGCTGGGACTGATGGTGGCCTTCTTAGAGGCAGTACCGTATACCCAGTCTCATACCCGAATTCTCCTGAAGGAGATTCTTTTTTAATGGAATCAGAATTCCGATTCCCTGGACAATCGGATCCGGTTGAGCGAGCGGACCAGGAAGTCTCCGATGCTCAACCAGGGGAAGTCATTTCTTCCGATAGTATCCAGATTACCAATAAGGGTATCGGAACCGAGAGCGATCAGATTTTGTCTGATTTACTGGATCGAGCAGCTCTAGAGCAGCCCGATTCGGATCCAATCGCATATGGCCTCTTCATCCAGAGGTTTTTCCCTAGCTGTCCCTTCATTGGGACATCCCGGATGTGGATCTGTTGGCACCTTGGCCTAACAGGAAGGTGCGGAGGTTTGTAGCTCGCGCCACGATCCTCTAGCGGACGCAGCAGAAACGCTGATCGCCCCGTGGGGGCAGTATCAGCTACGGAATGCCTTCCATCCTCTCAAGTTGCTGCGGGAACTTCTTCACAGGATAGAGGTGGAGGGAATTCCAGTTATTCTGGAAATTCCGGATTGACCTCGTCGAGCCTGGTACGCCGACTTGGCGAGGCTAGTCGCGGACGCTCCTTGGAGACTTCCTCTCAGGGAGGATTTGCGGTCTCAGGGACCGATCTTCCATCTTGCTTTACAGTCGCTGGCTTAATGGCCTGGCCATTGAGACCCAGGTACTGAAGGACAAGGGAGTGTCAGCTTCAGTTATTCCTACCTCCAGTTAAAGCAAGGAAAGCGACTTCCAGCACATGGAAGTCTTATATTGCATGGTGTGAATCTATTGGATTTCCCCCACATACCTATTCGGTGACCCGAATTTTGGTCTGTCTGCAACAAGGGGTTGAGCAGAAACTATCCTTGAGCACGATCAAGGGTCAGGTTTTCGGCGTTAGCAATCTTCTTTCATGAAACCTTTGGCTAATCATTCCTTGGTGCGGAATTTCATCCAGGGGGTGCGACATCTGGCTCCGCCAGTGCGCGCACCCTTACCGCCTGGTATCTTAATTTAGTGTGGTCGGTTCTTCAGAAACTTCTCTTTGAAGATAGTAGGGAGATTCCCTTGCTTACATTCCCAGAAGGTGGCCTTCTTGATGGCCATTACTTCTGTACTCAGGGTGTCAGAACTGGCCGCATTATCCTGTCGTTCCCCAGATCTGGTGGTTCATAGGGATAAGGTGGTTCTTCTTCCGAATCCATCCTTCCTTCCTAAAGTGGTTTTCGTAAGACGGACTCACTTTTTGTGATCACGGATAGCCCTTGAAGGGGGTTGCCTGTGTCTGCCGCGACCATATCTACATGGATCAGTCAGACGGTGGTACAGGCTTATTCTATTAAGGGTCGGAATCCTCCGTTCCCTGTTAGGGCGCACTTCACTCGAGCGCTCAGTACTTCCTGGGCCTTTCGCCATCAGGCGTCAGTGGTCCAGGTATGTAAAGGGGCCACCTGGTCGTCGGTACATACCTTTACAAAATTTTATAAAATTGATGTGATGGCATCGGCGGATGCCTCATTTGGCCGCAAGGTTTTGCAGGCCGCAATTTGAGGAGACCGGTGGTCTACCTCGAGGGTTTTTTTCTGTTTGAAAATTTTTTTGTTGAGTCTCATCATTAAGGATGAGCATTGTAAACTTCTAGTTGGCACTGGTTGGGCCTTCTAGATTTGGATTTGATTTCCATTTTCCCACCCCTCATTTGTGATACTGCTCTGGGACTTCCCGAAGGTGCTGTATCACCGAGGACTACGTCTGTCAATGAGCGATAGAGAAAAATGGATTTTTGTAAAATCTTACCGTAAAATCTTTTTCTCTTAGCTCATTGACAGACGTAGTACCCGCCCCTCTGTTTTTGAGTTGGGTTGGGTTAAATTCTCTAAGCACTGCTTTTGTGACATAACTGATTTGCTGTGGCGGAGAAAGAGAGGATATACCCTCGGGGACTGCCCCTGGGGTGTGGCCAGAGCATTTTTCATTTCCTGTCTAGTCCTACTCCTGTGGAGGCAACATAACCCGAAGATTTTACAAAAATCCATTTTTCTCTAGCGCTCATCGACAGACGTAGTCCTCGGTGATACACCACCTTCGGGTTATGTTACCTCCGCAGGAGCAGGACTAGACAGGAAATTAAAAAGCTCTGGCCACACCCTAGGGGCAGTCCCAGAGGGTATATCCTCTCTCTCTCTGCCTCAGCAAATCAGTTATTTTCTGTCTAGTTTGGAGTAAGGACCTAGATACCTTGCTGGGATCTTAGGTCCTGGCAAGAATTTTTTTCTAAAAGGATTTTTGGACAGCTTTTTTTCTCCAGTGTTCCTGTGAGATCTTCAAGCAAGAAAGCTGAACTGGGCGACGGGCTGGATGTTGAGATCCGGTGGTCACCCCAGTTCAGCCTACGAGCGCGTGCAGGCCATAGCTCCGCGCTGGGTCGGCCGCGACAAAGTCCCATTAAAAGGACTGAACCCGCGAGTTAAACATCTCGCTGAAACGCCAAAGACCATGAGTCACGGCGTCCGTATCGGTCGACAGCCCTCCCGCCCCGGTGGAGAGGGGTACTGTCAGGAGTTGGTGCCCGCCTGGTTCCGGTATGGTGAGTAGTATGTTCCCCCTTTTTCCCTGATGGGTTTTGTGGTGAACGCGGGCCCCTCTCTGTATGGTAAGAAAGAGTTCTTTCTATCCTATAACATGTCACAAATCCTCCTACTTTGAGTGTGATTTTATATGTGCAAAAAGCCAGGAGGCTTGGTTTGGGAGCTAACAATCTATTGTATACATGTTTTAAAGATGTAATCTGTGGCATTCTGGGAATCTTATGGGTTAGTATAAGCTACCTACCAGTCAGAAGCCATGGACATGTAGACTGCCTTCCAAGTCAGATCTCCAGCTAATAGCAGGCCTCCCGAACGGCCATGCGGTCCGCCAGGGCCGGTACCGCCAACCACGCCAGATCCCCATGCAGAGAGAGTGTTGTGTGCCTGCAGCACACCGCTAGTCAGCACAGGCCGCCACCATTTTTTTTGCTAGATCGCACGAGCCGCCATTTTGGCGTAGCCTCGTGTCTCCAGCATGGGGGCGGCCATGTTTGAGGTGATTCTACACCTCGTGGAGCTTGGGGGAGGCGCCGGAAGGCGTGCAGAGGGGCGGAGCCGCCTCCTTTCTTCCTGGGCAGCCAGCCAAAAGACTTCCTGTTTGTCTAAGACAGCGCTGTAAGCTGTTGCAGTTCAACTCTGAACATCAAGTGGTGAGCCTGGGGGTCTATCTCTCTCTCTCTCGATCGATAGGGATCCCTAGCAGGTAACACTAAGGGGTTTTTTTGTGGCGCTGAGGGTCAAAAAAAAAAAAAAAAAAAAGTTTTTTTCTTTACTTTGAATTATATCATCCAGGAAGTAACTGGAGTTATTATGGACCCTGCCACACATATTCCCCCACCTGTTTCCCTCGAGGGGGCCTCGGGACCCGCCGGTGCACAGAGTATGGAGTCTATGGTGGCTCGGGTGGAGGCGGCCTGTCAGGGACGGGGGTCAAGAAAGCGACCCCCGCCTACCCCTATACTATTTGACACCTCTGACTCTGATTCAGAGATGGTCACTGCAGTTGCAGGTTCCTCTGCAAGGGCTGTTATCCCAGGTAAAGCCCCCTCAGACAGTGAGGAGGACGCTTCTTCTCCTGCTATAATTCAGGAAGAAGCATTGGTGGACGCACTAGTTGTGGCAGTGCAAGAAACCTTAAAACTTGAGGCTTTACCGGCAGAGGCAACTGAAACAGAGAGGCCTTTTGGGACTAATAAGCCCATCAAGACGGCGAAGGCTTTTCCTGTACCTAAATGTTTTGGTAATCAGATTAAAGGAGAATGGGAGCATTCTAAACGTACCTTTACTATTTCCAAGCGTATTGCTAGACGCTATCCGTTTGAGGAATCCATCATTAAGAAATGGACGGTACCACCAGTCGTGGATCCGCCTATTTCCAGGCTGAATAAAGCCACGGTTATTCCAGTGGAGGACACTTCGTCCTTTAAGGATCCGGTGGATCGAAAGATAGAAGCGGAGTCCCGCACTATCTTTTCTCTGATAGGGTCAGCATTTAGACCAGTAATTGTTATTGGTCTAGTTTCCCAGACACTTACGGAATGGGCGAAAATGGTACGCCAAGATCTTAGGGGAAAAGATATTCCCCAGGAGACATCTGATTTGATAGAACAGATCATACAAGGGCTACGGTTTATCTGTGACGCAGCCTTGGACACTACTCCCTTGTTAGGGCATGCATCTAAGTTAGCAGTGATCCTCAGACGTGTGCTGTGGTTAAAATGCTGGTCAGCTGACCTAGGTTCCAAAAAGACTTTGACCAATCTCCCTTTCCAGGGGAATCGTCTATTTGGAGCCAACCTAGATGAAATCATTAAGGATGCCACCGGGGGCAAGAGTACTTTTTTGCCACAGGCTGCAAAAGCTAAGGGACCTCGCAACAAGCGAGGACCTTTCTTTACCGCCCATAAAGGGCGCCCGGCTGGTACTCCCGGGAAAGGCAAGACTCCTCCAGGAGGGTTCAAGAAGGGCTGGTCGGACAAGCAGAGGACCAACCCAGCCAAACCCGAAGTAAAGGAGTACACAGCCTGAAGGTGCGCCCCCACCCGATTTCAGGGTGGGGGGACGTTTTCACCGGTATTCAGGACATTAGATCGAGCATCAACCACTACTACCGGTGCGATTCTTCCCTTCCAACATTTAAGTACAGGAAGCGGTAGTTACCGTTCCCTGTATAGATCTTTTCCTTTACCTTTTCCTAAGATTAGTCCCGAAACCTCACAGGAATCGGATCTGATTGACCAGATAGGCCAAGTAGCCTCTAGTCGGGTGACTTCGGTCCCTGAGGTTCAACCAGAAAAGATCACCTTTCCTGATAACTATCAGGTATCTGATAAATGTGTGGGAACAGAAAACGACCAGACTTTCTCGGATGGTCGGGGCCAGATAGCTCTAGGGACGCCTGGTTCAGATCCAATCAGCGCCAGTGGTCCTAGAAATTCTAGGCTGGCCTCTTCAAGTCGGCCTGGCCGACTTGGACATGTTAGTCGCAGACGTTCCGTGGGAACTTCGTCTCAGGGAGTGTCTGTAGTCTCAAGGACCTATTTACCTTCGTGCTTTACAGTCGCTGGTTTTAATGGCCTGGCCATTGAGACCCAAGTACTGAAGGACAGAGGTTTGTCTACTTCAGTCATTCCTACCCTTATTAAAGCAAGGAAAGCGACTTCCAGCAAAGTCTATTATCACACATGGAAGACTTATATTGCGTGGTGCGAATCTTTAGGATTTCCTCCACGTACCTATTCGGTGTCTCGAATATTGGCCTTTTTGCAACAAGGGGTTGAGCAGAAGCTAGCCTTGAGCACCATCAAGGGTCAAGTTTCAGCATTAGCAATCTTCTTTCAGAAACCTTTAGCTACCAAATCCTTGGTGCGGAATTTCATCCAGGGGGTGCGGCACCTGGCTCCTCCAGTCCGCGCGCCCTTACCGCCCTGGGATCTTAATTTGGTTTTGTCGGTTCTACAGAAACCTCCCTTTGAAAACATCAGGGAGATTCCCTTGCTTACTTTATCCCAGAAGGTGGTCTTCTTGGTGGCTATTACTTCTGCTCGCAGGGTGTCAGAACTGGCTGCATTATCATGCCAGTCCCCATACCTAGTGATTCATAGGGATAAGGTAGTACTTCATCCTAAGCCATCTTTTCTTCCTAAGGTGGTTTCAGATTTTCATCTGAATGAAGATATTGTACTACCTTCCTTGTGTCCTCAGCCCAAGCATCATCGGGAACATGCGTTGCATTCCTTGGATGTGGTTCGGGCAATCAGGGTATACCTGAAAGCTACGGAATCATTCCGTAAGACGGATTCACTTTTTGTGATCACGGATGGCCCCAGAAAGGGTTTGCCTGCATCTGCCGCGACCATTGCCAAATGGATTAGACAAACGGTGGTACAGGCTTATTCTATTAAGGGTCAGAGTCCTCCGTTCCCTGTTAGGGCGCACTCCACTCGAGCGCTCAGTACTTCCTGGGCCTTTCGCCATCAGGCGTCAGTGGTCCAGGTATGTAAGGCGGCCACTTGGTCGTCGGTACATACCTTTACTAAATTCTATAAAATTGATGTGACGGCATCGGCGGATGCCTCATTTGGTCGCAAGGTTTTGCAGGCCGCAATTTGAGGAGACCGGTGGTCTACCTCGAGGGTTTTTTTCTGTTTGAAAATTTTTTTGTTGAGTCTCATCATTAAGGATGAGCATTGTAAACTTCTAGTTGGCACCGGTTGGGCCTTCTAGATTGGGATTTGATTTCCATTTTCCCACCCCTCAGTTGTGATACTGCTCTGGGACGTCCCGAAGGTGGTGTATCACCGAGGACTACGTCTGTCGATGAGCGCTAGAGAAAAATGGATTTTTGTAAAATCTTACCGTAAAATCCTTTTCTCTTAGCTCATCGACAGACGTAGTCCCCGCCCCTCTGTTTTGGAGTTGGGTTGGGTTAAATTCTCTAAGCACTGCTTTTTCACATAACTGATTTGCTGAGGCAGAGAGAGAGAGGATATACCCTCTGGGACTGCCCCTAGGGTGTGGCCAGAGCTTTTTAATTTCCTGTCTAGTCCTGCTCCTGCGGAGCTAACATAACCCGAAGGTGGTGTATCACCGAGGACTACGTCTGTCGATGAGCTAAGAGAAAAGGATTTTACGGTAAGATTTTACAAAAATCCATTTTTTGTTCTCTTTTGATGGTGTTTTTTAGGTGAGCTCCAGTTGTTTCTGGTTGAGCGCCATATTACCTGGTTGGCTACGTTTAGCCTTTGGGGAGTTACTTTCTTCTTTGCGTGGTCTTCCCACCCCTCATGAAAATACTGCCCTACCCAATTGTCTAAAGAAGATATGGAGCTGCGTCTGTCGATGAACGACAGAGAAAACTGGATTTTTCTACTTACCGTAAAATCTTTTTCTCGACAGGCGCAGTACCCGCCCCTCTGCTTCTGAGCGAATGGGGTTTTTTTTTGTTTGTAAACACTTGCTTGCAACGAAACTAGATGCTGTAGCAGAGTGTGTGGGCTTATGCCTGCAGGGACAGCCCCCATAGGCATGGTAAAGCTTTTTCCAGCCTAGTGTCCTATTCCTGATTGGAGGAGCATAACCCAATGGTCTAAAGAAGATATGGAGCTACGTCTGTCGAACTTGAGAAAAAAAGGATTTTACGGTAAGTACAAAACCACTGTGTTCTGACCCACCCTGCACACATGGAATATATGTCTGGGGGGTTGTCCGGGATGATTGGTGCAGCGGTGGGGGCCCATGTTTTTATCCAGAGGGTCCCGGGTGCCGCATTGAAGGAAGGGGGGGGGCGCCACCGCTGATAGAACTGACGGTGTTATCGCTGCTCCTGTAGCTTGCATGCCTGGAGGGATGCTGGGGAAGCCAGTGCAGTGACAGCTCAGCCATGTGAACAAAAAGTGTCAGCAAAGGAAGACTTCCACCACTGGCTTTCTCTGCTGGGCTCTGCAATAGATGAGTTATCAGTCACAGCCTGGCAGTGAGCAGAGGACATTTTCTTTTGCTTTCGCCTCTGTGAGATCCTCTTAGCTATCACCACACTGGTATCCCCTGGCATCTCTAGATCAGACTAGAAAACTCAGCCGAGAAGAAAAGAGAGGGGGATGATTCTGCTACACAGGGTTCCATACGGATCAAGCAGCCAGGTAAGGAGAACCAGTGCCCCCTCCCCCCCCTGACTGGCAGATCCCCCTAATCTCCCCCCACTAAGCACCAAGACCGCCCTATCTCCCCCCCACTAAGCACCAAGACCCACTAGGCACCAAGACCGCCCTATCCCCCCCCACTAAGCACCAAGACCGCCCTTTCCCCCCCACTAAGCACCAAGACCGCCCTATCCCCCCCCCCCCACTAAGCTTCAAGACTGCCCTATCCCCCCCCCTAAGCATCAAGACCACCCTAACCCCCCCACTAAGCATCAAGACCGCCCTATCCCCCCCACTAAGCACTAAGACCGCCCTATCCCCCCCACTAAGCACCAAGACCGCCCTTTCTCCCCCCCACTAAGCACCAAGACCGCCCTATCTCCCCCCCCCTCTAAGCACCAAGACTGCCCTATCTCCCCCCCCCCCCCACTAAGCACCAAGACTGCCCTATCCCCCCCCCCCCACTAAGCACCAAGACAGCCCTATCCCCCCCCACCCCCACTAAGCACCAAGACCGCTCTATCCCCTTCCCACCCACTAAGCTCCAAGACCACCCTATCTCCCCCCACCAAGCACCAAGACCGCCCCATCCCCCCCCTCTCTAAGCACCAAGACTGCTCCATCCCCCCCCCCCACTAAGCACCAAGACCGCCCTATCTCCCCCCCACTAAGCACCAAGAGCGCCCTATATCTCTCCCCCCGCGATAAGCACCAAGACCTCCCTATCTCTCTCTCTGTCCCCCCCCCCCCCACGCGCTAAGCACCAAGACTGCCCTATCTCCCCCCGACTAAGCACCAAGACCGCCCTATCTTCTCCCCCCCCCCGACTAAGCACCAAGACCGCCCTATCTCCCCCCCCCCGACTAAGCACCAAGACCGCCCTATCTCCCCCCCCCCCCCCCCCCGACTAAGCACCAAGACCGCCCTATCTCCCCCCGATTAAGCACCAAGACCGCCCCATCTCCCCCCCCACTAAGCACCAAGAGCACCCTATATCTCCCCCCCCCCCCCGCGATAAGCACCAAGACCGCCCTTTCTCCCCCCACGAAGCACCAAGACTGCCCTATCTCCCCCCCCCACACTAATTACCAAGACCGCCCTATCCCCTTCCCACCCACTAAGCTCCAAGACCACCCTATCTCCCCCCACCACCACCAAGCACCAAGACCGCCCCATCCCCCCCCCACTAAGCACCAAGACCGCCCCACCCCCCCTCCCCCACTAAGCACCAAGACCGCCCAATCCCCCCCCCCACTAAGCACCAAGACCGCCCTATCCCCCCCCCACTAAGCACCAAGAGCACCATATATCTCTCCCCCCGCGATAAGCACCAAGACCTCCCTATCTCTCTCTCTGTCCCACCCCCCCCCCCCCCCACGCCAAGCACCAAGACTGCCCTATCTCCCCCCGACTAAGCACCAAGACTGCCCTATCTCCCCCCCCCCCCCGACTAAGCACCAAGACCACCCTATCTCCCCCCCCCTGACTAAGCACCAAGACCGCCCTATCTCCCCCCCCCGACTAAGCACCAAGACCGCCCTATCTCCCCCCACTAAGCACCAAGAGCACCCTATATCTCTCCCCCCCGCGATAAGCACCAAGACCGCCCTATCTCCTCCCCCCTCCCGCGCTAAGCACCAAGACTGCCCTATCTCCCCCCGACTAAGCACCAAGACTGCCCTATCTCCCCCCGACTAAGCACCAAGACCACCCTATCTCCCCCCCCCCCCCGACTAAGCACCAAGACCGCCCTATCTCCCCCCGACTAAGCACCAAGACCGCCCCATCTCCCCCCACTAAGCACCAAGAGCACCCTATATCTCTCCCCCCCGCGATAAGCACCAAGACCGCCCTATCTCCCCCCCCCTCCCACGCTAAGCACCAAGACTGCCCTATCCCCCCCCCCCCCACACTAAGCACCAAGAGCGCCCTATCTCTCTCTCCCCCCCCCCCCCCGCGATAAGCACCAAGACCTCTCTATCTCTCCCCCCCCCCTTCAAAGCACCAAGACTGCCCTATCTCCCCCCACTAAGCACCAGGAACCCCTCATCTCCCCCCACTAAGCACCAGGAACCCCTCATCTCCCCCCACTAAGCACCAGGAACCCCTCATCTCCCCCTACTAAGCACCAGGAACCCCTCATCTCCCCCTACTAAGCACCAGGACTCCTCATCTCTCCCTAAGCACCAGGACCCCCCACTCTCCCCACTGAGCACCAAGATCCCCAATCTCCCCCCACTAAGCACCAAGACCGCCCCCCCCACTAAGCACCAAGACCGCCCCATCCCCCCCCCCCCACTAAGCACCAAGACCGCCCTATCTCCCCCCCACTAAGCACCAAGAGCGCCCTATATCTCTCCCCCCCCGCGATAAGCACCAAGACCTCCCTATCTCTCTCTCTGTCCCCCCCCCCCCCGCGATAAGCACCAAGACCTCCCTATCTCTCTCTCTGTCCCCCCCCCCCCCCCGCGCTAAGCACCAAGACTGCCCTATCTCCCCCCGACTAAGCACCAAGACCGCCCTATCTCCCCCCCCCCCCCCGACTAAGCACCAAGACCGCCCTATCTCCCCCCGACTAAGCACCAAGACCGCCCTATCTCTCCCCCCCCCCCCCCCGACTAAGCACCAAGACCGCCCTATCTCCCCCCACTAAGCACCAAGAGCACCCTATATCTCTTCCCCCCGCGATAAGCACCAAGACCGCCCTATCTCTCCCCCCCCCCCCCGCGCTAAGCACCAAGACCGCCCTATCCCCCCCTGCGCTAAGCACCAAGACTGCCCTATTCCCCCCCCCCCCCCCCCCACTAAGCACCAAGAGCACCCTATATCTCTCCCCCCCGCGATAAGCACCAAGACCGCCCTATCTCCCCCCCCCCCCCCGCGCTAAGCACCAAGACTGCCCTATTCCCCCCCACTAAGCACCAAGAGCGCCCTACCTCTCCCCCCCCCCCCGATAAGCACCGAGACCGCTCTATCTCTCCCCCCCCCCCTTCAAAGCACCAAGACTGCCCTACTGCCCTATCTCCCCCTACTAAGCACCAGGAACCCCTCATCTCCCCCTACTAAGCACCAGGACTCCTCATCTCTCCCTACTAAGCACCAGGACCCCCCACTCTCCCCACTGAGCACCAAGATCCCCAATCTCTCCCCACTAAGCATCAGGACCCCCCACCCCCCCTGACTGAGCACTACTTCTCCCTTTTATCCACCTTGAAGACAAAGCTGCATTCTTTTAGGCAGGTATGCAGGGGCTGGGTTGGGGGCCCCATCAGGT
Source organism: Pelophylax lessonae (assembly GCF_965119305.1). NCBI lineage: Eukaryota > Metazoa > Chordata > Amphibia > Anura > Ranidae > Pelophylax > Pelophylax lessonae. The sequence goes on along the minus strand of NC_138769.1, from coordinate 151,011,452 downwards.
AGGCTGTAGGGGGGCCCATGATTTTTAACAGTAGCCCTGCTGTAACTGCCCCCAACCACTGCACTGATCATCCACTGACTGTCCCCCTTTGTCCTCCTCCGGGCCCCCCGTGTCCTCCTTTTATGACACTGTGCATTGCTCTACTTGCACAGTCCACTGCCCTACTGACAGCATTCACTGGCCCCCAAAAAGCATTTTGAAAAAATGAAAAAAAAAAAAAAAATACTAAGAAATATTAAAGAACTATATACACCATCCACTGCTCTGACAGATTCCTGCACATACTACCCACTACTTTCTCTCTGCTCTTCTTTTGTGTAGATGCCCTGAAACATGTCAGGATGGCTCTTATCTGTGTTCTTATGAGTAGGATCCTCTAGTTAAAATTTTGGACCGCAAAGCGTGCCTGTAAGAGACACCTCACACGTATGCCTTTTCAAGGAAGACGTCTGTTTGGTGATGCACTCAACCAATTAAATAAATCAGGAAGGGGTACTTTTTGTCCGTTACAATGCCTGCTTCTGTATTTTATTGCCTTCTTTCAGTCTGGATTATAGGTTTTTAGCTCTCTTGAAGTCTACTTCCAGTGAACAGTTCTGTCCAATACGCCAATATTGGCCAACTGAAATTGCCTGTATATAATGTTTAGGGTGGGAACTTCATGCATGTAACATAGTGTTCCCACGAGTTTACAATATATTTTGGTTTGAAGTAGATTTTCACTTCTGAAAATTTAAACGTCTAAAAAAGGCAGTTTCACGTACATTTTTGTAAATTCATGTATTTAATCCACTGGTTACATAGTTAGCCAGGTTGAAAAAAAGACAGAAGTCCATCTGGCTCAACCAATAAAAAACAAAAAAAGTAAAGAAAACCCAGCCATACAATCCCATATACACAATCCTATACCCGGAGTTGATCCAGAGGAAGGCGAAAAAACCCCAGCAAAGCATGATCCAATTTGCTACACCAGGGGAAAAAAATTCCTTTCTGATCCCCCAAGAGACAATCGGATATTCCCTGGATCAACTTTACCTATAAATATTAGTACCCATTTATAAAATGTACACCTAGGAAAGAATCCAGGCCTTTTTTAAAGCAATCTAGTGAGCTATCCAGACCCACCTCTGGAGGGATTCTATTCCACGTTTTCACAGCTCTTACGGTCAGGGTTTGTACGGTCATGAAAAACCTGGAAAAGTCATGGAATTTTAAAATGGCAATTTATAGGCCTGGAAAATAATTTAATACACAAAGTTTTGGAAAATTCATGGAAATTTGTTTCACAATCACTGTATATTCGAATATGCAGAAAAGAGAGAAAGGCGCCACTCAGTGTAGCAGATGTAAATTATTTTATTGACACATATTAAAAACTTACATGGAGGTAAGCGTCTATCTTCATAGCTCGGCGTCCTTCCGGGTCTGCTGTGTTTCCGTCCCTGAGGCTGGCCAGCAGCCAGGAGATGACACTAGGGGAGAACCAATCAGGGGACTGCGGTGAAGCGCATACCTCACTGGAGGGCCGCACAAAAGTAATGACGCGAGGGGCGGTAGCCGGTTTCGGAGCATGCGTGAACGGCTCCTTGGGGCGGAAACACTGCGGACCCGGAAGGATGCCGAGCGTGTACTGTGCAGAAACCTTTCCGTATTTGGAGACTAAATCTGTTTTCCTCTAGACGTAAAGAGGGCCCCTTGTCCTCTGTGTTGACCTTAAAGTGAATAACTCAACGCCAAGTTCAAACAACTTGCAGGACCCCTTACTGTAAACTGCGTGGACGGGGTCTTGAATCCATCCCGATTTGACTGCTCTGGCTCTCTGTAATTTGCACGGGCTCGCACAGCACAATTTAAGCGGGGGCCCTCTCTGTGATTTCCAGCGCGGTGCGACCCGCTCAAACGCAGCTCGTGACCCTCCAGTGGGTCCCGACCCCCAGGAACTCCTGCCTTAGACCATTCAGAGTAAGAATCATTAACCACTACTCTCTGAATTCTATCTTTTAGCCAATTTTTATCCATTTACAAACTGATCTTTCCAAGCCTGTAGACTTTACCTTAAAACATTAGCCGTGTGTGGGGAACTGTGTCAAGCGCTTTTGCAAAGTCAGAGTATACTACATCCACAGCCAACCCTCTGTCTAAGGTTTTACTTACCTCCTCATAAAAATAAATCAGGTTTGTTTGACAACTTCTGTCTTTCATGGGTTCTGCCCACAGTAAGATAATTCCGTCAATGTGGCACAGGTACAGTGCCTTGCGAAAGTATTCGGCCCCCTTGAACTTTTCAACCTTTTGCCACATTTCAGGCTTCAAACATAAAGATATGCAAAATTATTCAGCCCCCTTAAATCAATACTTTGTAGCGCCACCTTTTGCTGCGATTACAGCTGTAAGTCGCTTGGGGTATGTCTCTATCAGTTTTGCACATCGAGAGACTGAAATTTTTGCCCATTCCTCCTTGCAAAACAGCTCGAGCTCAGTGAGGTTGGATGGAGAGCGTTTGTGAACAGCAGTTTTCAGTTCTTTCCACAGATTCTCGATTGGATTAAGGTCTGGACTTTGACTTGGCCATTCTAACACCTGGATATGTTTATTTGTGAACCATTCAATTGTAGATTTTGCTGTTTGTTTTGGATCATTGTCTTGTTGAAAGACAAATCTCCATCCCAGTCTCAGGTCTTTTGCAGACTCCATCAGGTTTTCTTTCAGAATGGTCCTGTATTTGGCTCCATCCATCTTCCCATCAATTTTAACCATCTTCCCTGTCCCTGCTGAAGAAAAGCAGGCCCAAACCATGATGCTGCCACCACCATGTTTGACAGTGGGGATGGTGTGTTTGGGGTGATGAGCTGTGTTGCTTTTACGTCAAACATAACGTTTTGCATTGTTGCCAAAAAGTTTGATTTTGGTTTCATCTGACCAGAGCACCTTCTTCCACATGTTTGGTGTGTCTCCCAGGTGGCTTGTGGCAAACTTTAAACAACACTTTTTATGGATATCTTTAAGAAATGGCTTTCTTCTTGCCACTCTTCCATAAAGGCCAGATTTGTGCAGTATACGACTGATTGTTGTCCTATGGACAGAGTCTCCCACCTCAGCTGTAGATCTCTGCAGTTCATCCAGAGTGATCATGGGCCTCTTGGCTGCATCTCTGATCAGTCTTCTCCTTATATGAGCTGAAAGTTTAGAGGGACATCCAGGTCTTCGTAGATTTGCAGTGGTCTGATACTCCTTCCATTTCAATATTATCGCTTGCACAGTGCTCCTTGGGATGTTTAAAGCTTGGGAAATCTTTTTGTATCCAAATCCGGCTTTAAACTTCTCCACAACAGTATCTCGGACCTGCCTGGTGTGTTCCTTGTTCTTCATGATGCTCTCTGCACTTTAAACGGACCTCTGAGACTATCATAGTGCAGGTGCATTTATACGGAGAGTTGATTACACACAGGTGGATTCTATTTATCATCATTAGTCATTTAGGTCAACTTTGGATCATTCAGAGATCCTCACTGAACTTCTGGAAAGAGTTTGCTGCACTGAAAGTAAAGGGGCTGAATAATTTTGCATGCCCAATTTTTCAGTTTGTTAAAAAAGTTTGAAATATCCAAAAAATTTCGTTCCACTTCATGATTGTGTCCCACTTGTTGGACTTCTGCTTGCCTTTTGAGTTGAAAAGTTGACACCCAAAATTATAGGACAGCTCAGTGTGTCTTGGTCCTGTACATTTTTGTGGATTTTTGGAAGTGGAAGACCATAAATGTTGGCATTGTGGGATTTTAGAAACTCAAAAGTTTTTTTTTTTTGTTTTTTATATTTATTTTTTTTTGGTTTGTGTTTTTTTTTTTTTTTGTTACACAAATGTCGTTTAACTGCTTTATCAATAACTTGATAGAAATCTTTTGGAAACTACCCACTATTGTGTGGTAAATTGCATACCAATACTTGTCTAATTCTTCATGACATATATGTAAATATTGTTCATGACACATTAGAACTAGTAGGAGTTCTACCTTTTATCAGACGGTTTAATGATCAAATAATTTTTCGTTTAACTTTTTAAGAGTTTGATTTTGTGATGACGTAAAGTTATTCGAAGAGGATTTGAGGTCTTCAACTAAAAGTTTGACAAATAACACTAGGTTTTATGTTTGTAGGGAATTTACACTTTTTAAAAAAAAAAAACGAAGGAATTTCAGTAGGAGGCTGCTGCCCCACAGATTACATTAGGGATAAGGGTTCCATACTTGCCGTGGATCCATTTTTGTAATAAAAAATATATATTTGTAACAGTCATTGTTCTGTTATGTGTTGCAGGAATTTCGGTCAGCAGCCTAAGTGACAACCTGTTTGTTCTTCATGTTAAATGTGAAGACAACAAACAAAAGGTACAGTCTTTGGTCCTCCTTTATTCCTGAAATTATATTATAAAAAATGTTTATTTGTCTGCATATAAAAACACTTGTTCATATAGCAATGTTTACAGCTACAAGAAAACCTTGTTTTCTGAATACATTGCAACTATTTGATTATCTGTAAACTAGTGCAGTTGTGTATTTCAAACGTGAATAACTGATAGTTGCTGTGTGTAATGCAATGTAGCACCTACTGTGATATCTACTTTATATATGTTACATGTTGTCATCCACATAGCATAACTTTAATCAATTAGATCAAATTTGTTGCTTAGCTTTTTTTACTTTTACCCCTGAACTGAATTTATTGGTGGAATTTAAAAAAAAGGTTGGGCACTTATTGTGTACCATAATTAACCCTGTCTGTACTGTGCAGGCAGATCTCCAATATCAGTTGTATATTAGATGTGAATACTGTCTTTTCCTAAGAAAAGGTAAAAGTTTTAGAAGCTGGGTTTATTTGTTTTATGTTAATGATGGATATCCATAGTCTGTGTGGGGAAAGCAACTTTGTGAGACTGTTCAGTATCTGCTATGAGACCTCCTCAGAGAGTGTTAAAAGGTAAGAATGTATTTTTTTATGTAGGTATGTTCTGTGACTAGGAATATATAACAAACATACAGTGGGGTTTTTACAGATTTGACTGCAAAATCAAAATACTCTTTATAGAATCACCATTTGTATATTGGAAGCTGATGGTTCTGTTGAGGTCTTTGGAACTCTTTGAAGTAAATCTGTCATAAGAGCTGTGCAAACTATTTGCGTTATATAATTCCTGTTTGATAATAGAAATATGAGTGTTGCCATTACTAACCTGAAAATGCTAGTTACCAGGCTGGCACGCTTAGGTTTTTTTTTACCCCATGTAGTGGGGCTTTGCCCGCACTGCATGGGTCGACTTTGTTTTTTTTTTTTAGGGGTAAGCATAAGGTTTAAACTCACCGATCCTATGCTGAGGACTATGCTGACATCAGGAACAGTCCATTTTCATATTTTGGGTTTTTCCCAAATGATTAGTGCCACCATTTATTGCCAGCAACCCTAATCATTCTGTTCTGCTGGCAGGGAAGGCTCCCTGCCAGCAGAACACAATAGTGCTGCTGGAAGGATTCTCCCATCAACACTGATTGTGTTTACGGGGGTATTAGCAATTTTACTTTCTTCCACCTGTGGTGAAAGGGAAGAAATTTGCATAATCTTTGGCCTGCCTTAGAACAACCTTATCTACATAATATTTCCGGGACAGGGACTCAATGTCCCTGTCCTGGAAATCGCCATTACAGGTAGGAAAATGGCAGAAGGACAGGAGAACTATGGCAGTCTGTTACTTTTGTATGTGCGAGCATTCCAGTTAGAAGGAAGTAGGGACACCAGTTCTCCCTGCTGAGCTATGGTCTGACAGGGGTATACCCCCACTCCCTAGAGAACACACCAGCCAGCACTCGCGGCCATTGGCTGCTAGCACTTATCGGATCCTGATCAGCTGCTGGCTTTCCAGCATGCCTATTCAGCCGGCTTCTGTCGGACAGGCTGGTGTACATACAGGCATTTTTTTGTTAAACCGGCCAATATTCAGCCCGTGTGTCCCGGGCTTAATTGCATTTTCATACAAAGTGCACTTATTTTTTTGCCCTTCCCTGCTGACATAATATATCCTCCCCTCCACAGATTCATAATTTTCTAGATACAACACCCACAGGCACAGGCTCCTGTGTTGATATCCAGCACCGCAGGTGCTCTCATCTTGGCCGTGCCCACACAGTAGCAGCAGAGCGCCATAGGAGGCTGTGGGACTTGTCTCCTACTCAGGAGGCAAAGGTTGGCGAGCCCCATACAAGTCTTCGGGGCTTCAGTGCGCAGACATAGCCAGGGAGAGAGGTCTTGCAGTGCTAAATGTCAACAAGCTCAGGAGGCTGTAGGCATCGGATCTTGGTAAGTATGCGTTTGTGGAGGGGAGGAATCTGTCAGGTCAGTGAAGGGGGGCATAAATAATAAGGTACATTTATATGAAAGTGCACTTCCTCTTAAAGGATAAGGTCACCTATGGGAACATGTTACATGTTCTATGTGTTTTTAGGGTGGAACATGTAACATGTTCCTGCTAGTGATCAACCAATATTTTGGCCATTGCATATCGGTATCGGCCGATATTTTCGTACATTTGAAAAAAAAAAAAATATTTTTTTTTTAACCACTTTACCGCTGCTCACTAGAGCTCTACTGCGGCAAAGTGGCTCGATAACGTCTGGCGACGTAGACCTACGTCGCCAGACATTCCCCCCCCCCCTCGGCGGCGTGCGCGCGCCGCCGGAGGCTCACTCCCGCTGTATTCAGTCACAGCGGGAGTCGGGCCAGGGGAGGAGCAGCTGCGATCGAGCTGCTTTTCCCCGATCGTCGGGGAATCGAGTGTGGAGATCCGCCCGCTTGTGTAAACAAAGCGGGCGGATCTCCTAAGTGACAGGCAGGGTCAGATTGCAGTATTTCAGCATAGCTGAACCTGCGATCTGTCCTTGTGTCACATAGTCCCCTCCCCCCACACACGTCAGTAAGCACCAGGCATACATTAACCCCTTGATCACCAATAAAAATTAACCCCTTCCCTGCCAGTGTCATTTTTACAGTAACAGTGCATATTTATAGCACTGATTACTGTAGTAATGTCACTGGTACCCCCAAAAGTGTCAAAAATGTCAGTCAAGAGTGCGATCTGTCCGCCGCAATGTCGCAGTCCCGCAAAAAGAATCACAGATCGCCGCCATTACTCATTAAAAAAAAAAAAAAAAAAAAACACCAAAAACGACAGAAATCTTTCCCTTAGTTAGTAAACGCAATGACTTTTGCGCAAACCAATCAAAATAGGCTTATTGCGATTTATTTATTTTTTTTACCAAAAATATGTAGCAGAAAACAAATTGGCCTAAAACTATAAATTTAGATTTTTAAATTTTTTTGGGGGGAATTTCATATAAAAAAATGTGAAAAATGTTATTTTTTTCAAAATTGTCGCTCTTTTTTTGTTTATAGCGCAAAAAGTAAAAATCGCACAGGTGATCAAATACCACCAAAAGAAAGCTCTGTTTGTGGGAAAAAAGGACGTCAATTTTGTTTGGGTACGGCGTTGCATGACCGCGCAATTGTCAGTTAAAGTCGCACAGTGCCGAATGGCAAAAAGTGGCCCAGACGTAAGACAGCAAAATCATTTGACATCACTTCCGGGTTTTTACATGGAGACCAGATCAGAGCCGAATGCGGCTTTGATCGGGTCTTCGGTGGCCGTGCAGGCTGGTTGGGTGAGCTGCGGAAGGCAGCGGGAGTGGGGGGGACATCTCCTCCCGCTCCTTGTAATGACAGCCGAGCGGCTTCTCAGCCGCATCGGTTGTCATTACAAGACAGCCGACCGTCAGTTATAGACGCCGGTACCGGGGTGATGCCTCTAGCTGCAGGCATCACTCCGGTACAGCCACTTTCCCTAAATATCGGCAATATCGGTCACCTTTGTGGCCGATTCCGATATATCGGGGAAAGTGCAGATCGGCCCTCGATATATGGATATATCCATGAGCTGTGGTAGTTCAAGGATTCTTCCTGTCAGTGTAAAACTGTCTGTCCGTATGATGTACGGCAGACAGCTTACACTGACAGTCTGCAGAAGCCCTGCATGGCACCAGCAGTGGTGATCACTGGTGCAATGCTTTTTAGGCTCCAAAAAAAAATAGTGCATATTTTTTTACCTGCAAAAAAATGTGCATTTTAAAGGTGAACTTCTCCTTTAAGGCCTCGTTTAGACTTTCTTTAATGCTATCTGAAATGTAATCTGCAGACAGCATAGAAGTTGTGAAGAGGAATTGTATTGCCTCCTCACCGCCTGTGTTAACATCTTAATTACCAGACAACCATGCGCGTTGGGGGGTGGGTCCAGCGTGGCACCATTCACTTGAATGTATTGCACTCTGTGGCACAAATGCCCTGCCACGGCCGTGAACCAAGGCATTGCTCTATAGCATGTGTACACCTCCAGCCAGTGCCTCAGCAGTAACGGGGGCAGAAAATACATGGCTCAAACACAATGTTTCTCTTACGTCCTCCGACAGTCGCCGCCCACTCATACAGTCTTCACCAGTGGGTATTGACCTCTTATCCATAGGAGCAAGCTAGGCATAATACTTGTTAAAAACAAAGCATTTACATAGCCACACCTATGGGGGCTGTCCCACTGGTCCAATACCCCCCCCTGCTATCAGCCATCCCAACTCAGTTTGTCTTCTGCCTAGTTAGGAGTGAGATAGGCTCTCCCTGTGCTGGGACTACAGTCTCAGACTTCTTTCTTTTTCTTTATGATTTTATTTCAGGGAATGTGTTTTTTCTTTCACATTACTAGCTGTTTATTTCTCAGCTTTTAGTTAGTCACTTCTTCAAGATGATGACGGCGTTGCGGAGCTGGGAGTCAGACTGGTCATCCTGGTTTTCCAGGACAGAGGGCCTGATGGAATCCCAGCCCGCCATCGAGCGTTTAGCAGGCTATGTATTCGCCCTGGCCTCGCAAACGACCCATCCCTGTCCTCAGGGATGCAAGCCTGCGAGGTGGCTACCTCGCCTGGACGTCTCCCCACAGTTCTTCGTGTACTGTTAGCGTCCTGCGTTTTTGTCTGACGGCACCCCTGCCATCTGAGGGTGGGCGGTTTCCATCGATGAGAGGCACCCCACGCCATCGGGTACAGGTAATTACATTCAGTGTCATGTCTGGGGCTGGTAGTCCTGTGTGTCTGTGTTATCCCCTCATGTCTGTGCGTTTTTTTTTGGGCTCCCTGATTCCGGTCCCTACGGGGGGTTTTTTCTCAGTCTTTGCGCTGTGTGGGTTGTGGGGGTCCCTCTCCTGTGTCACCTTAGGGTGTTTCTTGGAGGCACAGACACGTGTGGCGACCGCTGGGGGGTAAAACACCGCCGGTCCGCCATTTTAGGTGTGGGCAGCATGTCTGGCTTCACTGTGGGCGCTTATACAGCATTGAATGTGGTGTGTTTTTGGCGCCTTGCGGCGCCATCTTGTGTGTGGCAAAACGTTCGTTCCTAGCACATGTCGGCGGCCATTTTACCGAAGCCTCCCATTACTTTCTATAGGCAACCATTTTTCTTTGGCCTGCAGTCTCAGTTCAGTCTCTTGCGGTGACATCACTTCCTCCTTCTGCTCAGAAGAGATCGGCTGCGGTGGTAACACTCGTGGGGGTCTGTCTGCTGTCCTTTTTTTGTGTGTGTGCAAATTCTTCTGGCTATCAGTTTATCCTGCTCAGGGGTCTGTTTTGTCACAGTCTTGTAGCGGTGGGCTGCGGGGGTCCGCGGCGCGTTTAAAGGGCCAGTACCTTTTTAAAAAACAAACTTTTTTACTATGGAATCGCAGGACAGCAAATTTCCCACAGCCTTAGTGGGGGATTCGGGTTCCTCTGAATCTTCTGCTCTGACTACTTTGTCTGCCGCAGTGGCGACTTTGGTATCCAAAGTGGATATTCTTATGACTGAACGTGCTGACAGAAAAAGGTCTCGTTTTTCCTTGTCTTCTGATTCTGAATCTGACATGGTTGCCGTGGGTGGCGTGCCCCTTGAAGGGTCTCGCTCTTCTCTGTCTGAGGGGGAGGCGGAGGTTGCAGGGGTGGATGATTCCCCCCCTGGGATTGCCGAGGACCGCGCAGCTATGGATGCGCTAATTCTTGCCATTAAGGAAACACTACATTTGGAGGATGAGCCCAATCCTCCGGGAATTGTGTCCTCTTTTGGTACACACAGGACCCGCAAGGCGGTGCAGGTGTTCCCTTGCCCCGCGGAGTTTCACGCTACTGTGAATGATCAAAGGCGTCATTTAAGAAGTTTCAGCTCCTTTATGCCTTTGCGTCTCCTACGGATTCGCGCTGGTGTGTGACCCCTCAGGTGGATCACACTGGCCAGGTTAAACAAGGCCACTCTGGTACCCACCGAAGATTCTCCGGTGTTTATTGATCCTACGGATAGGAGGATGAAATCCCTTGCCTGCCATGCCTACATGGTGGCGGGTTCCCTGCTAAAGCCTATTTTCGCCTCTGTCATGGCGGCTCAGGCTGTGGCCGATTGGACTAAGGTGCTGAGACGCACCCTCGTGGCTGATTCTGCTCCCCCTACTACCATGGCGACGGTGGACCAGATTTATCAAGGAGTCATGTATTTGTGTGATGCGGCCTTGAATGAGGCCCCATTAGCTGCGCACCTGTCCAGTGTCGCGGTGATTAACCGTCGCCTGATATGGTTGAAAAGCTGATTGGCTGACCAGACTTCAAGGAAAACGGTGGCTGACATCCCCTATGCGGGGTCTCGCCTGTTTGGGGAATCCCTGGATGAATTGGTAAAAGGGGTCACTGGGGGCAAGAGCACTCTGCTGCCCCAGAATCCTAAGGGCAAGTTTTTCCGCAGTAAGCAGGGCCCCTCCTTTAAACCAAATCAGGGGTCCTTTCGTGCCTTCAAGGCACAGAACAAGGGGAAACCCTTCAAGGGCCAGGGTGGCCAGAGAAAGCCCTGGGCGGGCAAACCTAAATCCGGCCATGCTGGTGGGGCGCCCCAGTCCGCCTCTGCCTGATGGGGCGCCCTCACCCGTTTCAGGGGTGGGGGGACATTTGCGCGGTTTCCTCCAACCTTGGCTGCTCCGAATTCCGGACAGGTGGGTTCAGGAAATCATTAGATCGGGTTACAAGATCGAATTCCTTTCGCGGCTGGCGGACAGATTCTTTCCCTCAAATCTTCATTTGACCCCAGGGCGGTTACAGGACCTGCATCAGGCGGTGCAAGATCTTCTCGCCCAGGGGGTGATTGTCCCGGTGCCTCATCGAGACAGGTTTCGCGGGTTTTACTCAAATCTGTTCACTGTGCCCAGAAAGGAGGGCAATGTGCGTCCTATTCTGGACTTGAAAGCTCTGAACCGCTTTGTGCGCGTTCGGAAGTTCCGCATGGAATCGCTTCGCTCGTTGGTAGCCTCCCTGAGTCCAGGCGACTTCCTGGCCTCGATCGACGTGAAGGATGCGTATCTACACATCCCCATTTTTGAGGGTCATCAGAGGTACCTCCGATTCGCGATCGCGGAGGAACATTATCAGTTTGTGGCGTTACCTTTCGGTCTCGCTTCGGCTCCAAGGGTGTTTACCAAAGTGCTGGCTCCCGTTCTGGGCCTGTTACGGGCACAGGGCATTGCGGTCTTGGGATATCTGGACAATCTCCTGTTAAGGTCGAGTGCCAGCCAGAGCCTGCTGTGCGATCTGTCCACTACGGTTCAGACGCTCCAGGAGTTCGGTTGGACCATCAACGTTCAGAAGTCGACTTTGTCTACTTCGGTTCGTCTCCCATACTTGGGAATGGTTCTGGACTCTGCTCAAGCAAAGGTGTTCCTGCTTGTCCTCCGGTCCCTACAGAACGAGGTCAGGGCCCTCAGGGAAAATTAATCCTCGTCACTCAGGACCTGTATGCGGTCCCTGGGGTAGATGGTGTCAGCCTTCGAGGCGATACCGTTTGCACAGTTCCACACGAGGTCTCTCCAAGCGGAGATCCTGGGCATTTGGGACAGACTGCCTCAGTCCTTGGATCTGAGGGTGTCTCTGAGTCGCCAGACCAGAATGGATCTTCTGTGGTGGCTTCAGTCCCTGGCTGTGGCGGACGGAAGATCCTTCCGGCCATTACTATGGACAGTGATTTCCACAGATGCCAGCCTGTCGAGCTGGGGTGCAGTCCTGGGCAACCTGTCTGCCCAGGGCACTTGGTCGGTGGAGGAATCCTCACTCCCCATAAACATATTGGAATTGAGAGCGATCGGGCTGTGCCTGCTCCATTGGTCGGATCGTCTTCAGGGCCGTCCTGTACGGGTGCAGACGGACAATGCCACGGCGGTGGCTTACATCAATCACCAAGGGGGCACCAGGAGTGCCCGGGAAGTGACCAGTATTCTGTCTTGGGCCGAGACTCGCGTCCCGTCGATTTCGGCAGTTCACATTCCGGGTGTGGAGAACTGGCAGGCTGATTATCTGAGCCGTCAGACCCTGGACCAGGGGGAATGGTCCCTGCACCCGGAGGTGTTTCAGATGCTGTGTGCGAAATGGGAATCCCCGGATGTGGATCTGTTCGCGTCTCGGCTAAACAACAAGGTGGAAAGGTTCCTGACAAGAACGCGCGATCCTCGGGCAGACGCCTCGAATGCGCTGGTGGTGCCTTGGCATCAGTATCGTCTGATATACGCCTTTCCTCCGATTCAGTTGTTGTCCAGGTTCCTTCGCAGGTTGGCCTCGGAACCAACATTGGGGATTCTGGTGGCGCCCGACTGGCCACGCCGGTCCTGTTATGCGGACATCATTCACCTGGCCGTCGAGCCTCCGTGGCGGCTGACAATGCGAGAAGATCTACTGTCTCAGGGACCGATCTTCCATCCTGCTTTACAGTCGCTGGCATTAATGGCATGGCTGTTGAAAGCCAGGTCCTGAGAGACAGGGGTCTTTCCTCAGAGGTCATTCCTACCTTACTCAAGGCTAGAAAATCCTCATCTGGTAAGATCTATTACGCAGAGTGTCGGAGTTAGCGGCCTTGTCTTGCCGCTCCCCTTACCTGGTGGTTCATAGGGATAAGGTGGTCTTGCGACCTAACCAGTCCTTTCTTCCAAAGGTGGTCTCTGACTTTCACCTTAATGAGGACATTGTTTTGCCTTCGCTCTGTGGGACTCCTAAGGAGGTTGCTTTGCATTCCTTGGATGTTATCCGGGCGATCAGGGTTTACCTGTCGTCAACTGAATACTTTCGGAAATCGGATGGCGACCATTTCGAAATGGATCAGACAGACAGTTGAATAGGCCTATTCGTTGAAGGAATGGGTTCCGCCCTTCCCTGTCATCTACCAGATCGGTGAGTGCGTGCTGGGCCCTCCGGCATCAGGCTTCGGTGGCCCAGGTGTGTAAGGCTGCGACTTGGTTGTCTTTGCACACCTTCTCAAAATTCTACAAAATTGATGTTCTGGCATCAGCTGATGCCTCCTTTGGCCGCAAAGTTCTCTGTGCGGCAGTACCGTGAGGGGACCCTGGTTTTTTGCGGGTCCCTGGCTATTGAGGTTGTTTATCCCCTTGGTTATTTGCTTTCCTGGGTTGTTGCTCCTGTTGAGCCTTTTTTGTTACCCAGCAGGTTACCTTTCTGTTCATGTAAGGTTCCTTTCTCTGAGGTGGTTACTGCGTTGCCTTTCTGACGGTTGCGTTTCCCATCCCTCATGTCTACACAGCTTTGGGACATCCCATTGGTGAAGACTGTATGAGTGGGCGGCGACTGTCGGAGGACGTAACGGAATTTTTGTAAAATCTTACCGAAAAATTCCTTTCTCTGAGTCCTCCCGACAGTCGCCGCCCCCGCCCCTCTTTTTGTGGTTCTTGGACTCTAACTGCTTGCTACCAAACTGAGTTGGGATGGCTGATAGCAGGGGGGTTATTGGACCAGTGGGACAGCCCCCATAGGTGTGTCTATGTAAATGCTTTGTTTTTAACAAGTCTTATGCCTAGCTTGCTCCTATGGATAAGAGGTCAATACCCATTGGTGAAGACTGTATGAGTGGGCAGCGACTGTCGGAGGACTCAGAGAAAGGAATTTTTCGGTAAGATTTTACAAAAATTCAGTTTTTCCCACCCCTCTCTCACACTTGTAAATGAGGGCTAACCGTCAGAATGGTACCACAAACCTACATCGTGTGCTACATACCTTCATACATATGTCAACGGAAACCTGATTGGGGGAGTTGCTGCTTAGTTCCCATTTAGCCGTGGGCTCAACTAAATCCTAAACTGCTGTACTTCTAGCAATTACTTAACCACTTGCCCACTGGGCACTTAAACCCCCTTCCTAACCAGACCAATTTTCAGCTTTCAGTGCTCTCACATTTTGAATGACAATTACTCAGTCATGCAACACTGTCCCCATATGAAATTTTCATCCTTTTTTTCACACAAACAGCTTGCTTTTGGTGGTACTTAATCATAATTGGATTTTTTATTTTTTGAGTTATAAATGAAAAAAGACTGAAAATTTTGTAAAAAAAAAATGCATTTTTCTTTCTTTTGGTTTTAAATTTTGCAAATTTTATCATTTTTCTTCATAAATTTTGACTAAAATTTATACGGCTACATATCTTTAGTAAAAATAACCCAAATAAGTATACATTTTTTGGTCTTTGTGAAGGTTGAGTCTACAAGCTAAGGTGCCAATCATTGAAAATTGATCACACCTAAAGTACTGACGGCCTATCTCATTTCTTGAGACCCTAACAAGTCAGGACAGTACAAATACCCCCCAAATGACCCCTTTTTGGAAAGTAGACATTCCAAGGTATTTAGTAAGAGGCATGGTGAGTTTTTTGAAGTTGTAATTTTTTCTCACAATTCTTTGCAAAAGGAAGATTTAAAAAAAAAAAAAATAAATTATTTTTCACAAAATGGTCATATTACCAAGTTATTTCTTACACACTGTATAGGCATACTTGAAACTACACCCCAAAATACATTCTGCTACTCCTCCTGAGTATGGTGATACCACATGTGTGACACTTTTCCACAGCCTGACCACATACAGAGGCCCAACGTCCAAGGAGCACCGTCGGGTGTTCAAGAAGCAAAAATTACACATATAATTTTCTGACGACTTATCACACTTTTGAAAGTCCTGAAGCATCAGGACAATGGAAACACCCACAAAATGACCCCATTTTGGAAAGAAAGCACCCCAACACATGATCTAGGAGGCATAATGAGTCTTTTGTACATGTCGTTTTTTTCCCACAAGTTTTTGGAAAACGTGGAAAGAAAACCAAAACGCATTTTTTTTTTTACACAAAGTTTTATTAGACATTTCTAACACATAGCATGTACATAGCAAAAATGACACCCCAAAATACATTCTGCCACTCCTCCTGAGTATGGCGATAGCACATATGTGACACTTTTCCACAGCCTGGCCACATACAGAGGCCCAACATGCAGGCAGCACCGTCATTTTCTGACTTCCCATTACAATTTTGTGAGACACTGTAGGGCACTGATAAGCATTGTAGTGGCACTCATGTGGCATGGATGTGGCCCGGATGAGCACTGACGTGGCATGGATGTGACACCGATGAGCACTGACGTGGAATGGATGTGGCACTGATGAGCACTGATGTGGCACTGATGAGCACTGACGTGGGATGGATGTGGCACTGATGAGCACTGATGTTGCATGGATTAGCCCTGACATGGCATTGATATGGCACGAATGAGCACTGACGTGGCATGGATGTGACACAGATGAGCACCCTGACGTGACACGGATGAGCACTGACGTGGCATGGATGTGGCACGGATGAGCACTGATGTGGCATGGATGTGGCACGGATGAGCACTGACGTGGCATGGATGTGGCACGGATGAGCACTGACGTGGCATGGATGTGGCACGGATGAGCACTGACGTGGCACTGACGTGGCACGGATGAGCACTGACGTGGCACGGATGAGCACTGACGTGGCACGGATGAGCACTGACGTGGCACGGATGAGCACTGACGTGGCACGGATGAGCACTGACGTGGCATAGATGAGCACTGACGTGACACGGATGTGGCACGGATGAGCACTGATGTGGCTTTGATGTGGCATGGATGAGCACTGACGTGGCTTTGATGTGGCATTGATGTGGCACAGATAACCACTGATGTGGTACGGATGAGCACTGAAGTGGCATGGATGTGGCACGAATGAGCACTGACGTGGCATGGATGAGCACTGAGGTGGCATGGGCGGGAACAGATGTGGGATGGATGAGCATGGATGTGGCATGGATGAGCACTGAGGTGGCATGGGCGGGCACAGATGTGGGATGGATGAGCAGGGATGTGGCATGGATGAGCACTGAGACAACATGGGCAGGCACAGATGAGGCACGGATGAGCATGGATGTGGCACGGATGAGCACTGAGGTGGGCATGGATGTGACATGGATGAGCACTGAGGTGGCATGGGTGGGCACGGATGATGCATGGATGGGGCACGAATGAGGCACAGTTGAGGCAGAGGAGGCGTGCAGCTGCAGTTCCTCTCCTCGCACGCTGTACTGATTGCTGTGTACAGCGTCCGAGGAAAGGAGAGAAATGAACCGGACATGCGCCGGTTTGTTGTGACGTGATCGCTCCGTCATTGGACGGAGCGATCACGTGGTAAAGGACCGCTCTCATTGGCCCTTTACCACGATCCGTGATGCGTCGGGTCCCCGGGACCCGGCGAGCACGGACACTCCCGTGTGCGCGCCCCAGGGGGCGCGCGCTTGAGCGCAATTCTGGGAGGACATCCATGTACGCCCTCCCAGAACTATACAACCACTTTGCGGCCGTGTTTTTACAATGGGCCGGTCGGAAAGTGGTTAAAGGATATGCCTTTACATATACAAAACCCAATATATACAGTAATCACTGTCTCAGTATTATTCATATAAGATGACCATGAGAATAAGGCTTTTATTCAGTATTCCAGTAGACTCCTCTAGAGCAGCCTTTTTCAACCAGTGTGCCTTCAGGTTTCTTCAGGGGTGCCCCAAAATTGCCCAAAAATTCTATTCATGCCAGTAGGTGGATCAAGCCTGCCTTTTGGTTACACAAAGCCACAGGTTTTCATTGCACTATTGCAACCTTTTAGCTACCAGCGTCCTAACAACCAGTGACCTCATTGGTTGATAAGGAGGACGTCAGGCCCCTGCACAGCATCCTTGTTTGCCACTCCTCTGCCCCTCTCTATTAGAAATGGGGGTCACAGTTGAGTAAGGGAGAGAAATTGAGGGAGAAGAATACTAGTGAGTACCAGTGTGCAAATGTGTATTTGCTTTGGAAGAATACATCACCTCTAATGTTGGGTTCCTACGTGTATGGATGCTGCTGCAATATGTAAAACTTTTAGAATAGTTTTTTACATTTTAGAATGAGGTGCCTCAGGATTAGCAATTAATTTTATAGTAAGCCTCGACTGTAAAAAGGTTGAAAAACACTGCTCTAGCGCTTGCTATGTAATACACACTAAACTTGTGAGTCAGCTTTGTCTCATCATCATCACTTTTTTTTTCAGGGAGATGCAATTCTGCAAAGCGATCATGTGATTGAAACACTGACAAAAGTTGCCATAACTGCTGAGAGAGTCAATAATATCAACATTAATCAGGGAAGGTATGTGTAGATTACCTTTTCTTATATTGTCACCAACATAAAATATATTCAAAAGTAAAGATGTACCATAACTGCAGTCAGATAGAGACTTATGCTATGGTCAGGTGAGCAAAAAGGATTCAGTGCCATTAATACATGATACTGGATGGGCCACAGATGTAAGTATCGAAGATGATCACTGGATTGTACAATGAAGTTAGTAGGCTGTGATTTTTTTTTTTTTAGCTTCTACACCATTTTAATGATGGTGCCACCCAAAAATATATATATATATATATATATATATATATATATAGCTCAACCCATCCTGTTCCCTACGCTGACTATCCAAAGCCTCCATGTGACTTGACTTTATGGGTAACATATTATATAAGTTAGCTAATATCGCTGATTGATTAGGCAAAAAGAAAAGGTACATCACATACTATTAAAATCCTCACATTTTTCTATTTAAACAAAATAATCCAATATAAAAAGGCAAATTAAGCTTCATGACTGATACTATATGGTTACACTGTATTGTACACAGTTATTCTGAAAAATGAAAAAGCTTTAAGGTAATTTTAAAGATTTTTTTTTAATGTTTTCCTTTATTATTGTGTGCAGTAATGAGCATTTCTCTTTCGTTTATCGACTGACACAGCGCTCCATAAATCATAACTAGAGGGTTATATTGCCTATTCCAGGAGTAGGACAAGTAGTCCTCAAATGCGCTGCAGGCCGCGCTGGGCCGCCATTTTCTTGTAGCCACATGTGCTGAGGAGATCGGCAGCCATCTTGGTACACCCGGCACGGCCATTTTGCGGTGGATTATTCTGCTAGGAATCTGTATGGAAGTTCCTGGAGGCGTTCTGTGGGTGGAGCCCCTCCCTATACCCTGGGCGTTTTTTCTCATTTCCTTTTGGAGAGCTTACTGCGGACATGTGCAGACTTTCTGGGCCTGCTGCTGCATCTTGGCACAGTGAGTCTGGGCGTCGCTCTCTTCTGGGGGTCTCCAGCGTGCTGCGTGACCTTCGGGGGCGCTGTAGCGCAGTGGGACTTTGTTTGGAGAAAAAAAAAGATTTTCTGACATTTTTTTTTTACGCTTTCTGATGGGTTCCCCCAGTGCAACATGGACCCTACAGATCATGTGTCCCCACCTGACCCCCTCGGGGAGGCCGCAGGGTCCTCTGGATCCCAGCTGTCTAGCGATGTAACTTTGGCAGTCCTGGAAGCGTTTGTGTCCCGGGTGGAGGCGGTCTTTAAAGGGCGAGAAACGCCCTCCGCCTACCCCTGCCTCATCTGATGTCTCAGGTTCTGAGTCAGACTCAGCCACCGCAGACGTAGGTCTCCCTGCTGGGTCTACTACCTCGCGCCCTATCTCCTCTGATAGTGAGGATGACATTTCTACCTCCACTGCCGCACAAGGTAAGGCGCTGGTGGATGCACTGGTTGTTTCTGTGTGTGAGACCCTGAAATTGGACGCAGCTGCGACTGGGGCGCAGTTTACGTTTGGCACTCACAAGCCATCCAGAGCGGCAAAGGCTTTTCCTTTTCCCACATTTTTTGCCAACATGCTCAAAGAATGAGACCGTCCAAAACATTCCCCTGGGGTGCCTAAGTGGATTGCTAGACACTACCCTTTTGAGGAGTCTCTGGTAAAGAAGTGGACTGTGCCACCTACGGTGGATCTGCCGGTCTCAAGACTGAATAAGGCTACCGTTACTCCAGGGGAGGATTCCCCATCCTTGCAGGACCTGGAGGGTAGGAAGGCGGAGGCTGTGGCCCGCAATATGTACTCCCTGGTGGGGACTGCACTGAGACCGGTGCTTACAGTTGCCCTTGTTACGCAGAAGTTGACTGAATGGGCGAACTTACTACGCTGTGACCTGGAGGGGAAACAAGTCTCTCCTGCCTTGTGAGGAGCTATTGGACCAGCTGGTGCAGGGAGCTGCAATTCTAAAGGGGACACAAAACTGGGGGCTAAAACTAGACACTGCTCCCATATTGGGCCAACTGTCGGTTTCGGCAGTGGTTCTCCGGCATATGCTTCGGCTGAAGTGCTGGTCTGCAGATCAGACTTCTAAGAAGGCCTTGACTGATCTCCCTTTTCAAGGAGATCACCTGTTTGGTGCTACCCTAGATGACATTATTAAGGGTCTCACAGGGGTGAAGAGTACCTTTCTTCCGCAGGCTAACAAGTGTAAGGATCCGCGCCGCAGACGGGGTCCCTCCTTTTCAGCTCACAACTTTTTTTCATCCCTCAGGGTCAGTCAATAAGACGAAGCCCTTCAAGACTCCCTTGGGTAGTTCCAAGTGACCCTGGTCTGGGAAACGTCTGGTTTCTCCAGACCTGCAGAGAAGACCTCCTCGGCCTGAAGGTGTGACCTCACCGTATCTGGGGTGGAGGGACGTCTTTGCTGGTTCCCGGACCTGTGGCTAGCCTGGATACCAGACTTATGGGTTCAAGAGGTCATACGGTTCGATTACAAGATCGAGTTTTGATCTGTTCCTCCAGTAAGGTTTTTCCCTTCCAATGTGCGACTGTCCCCGGATCGCTTGCTGGCGCTCTATGGTGCAGTTCAGGACCTGGTACAACAGGGAGTGATCGTTCCGGTTCCGTGTGTGGAACGTTTTCAGGGCTTTTATTCAAACCTGTTCACGGTTCCCAGGAAGGAAGGCAAGGTGTATCCAATCCTGAACCTGAAGGCACTGAATGGTTTTGTGCGAGTTTAAAAATTCAAGATGGAATCTGTTGGTGGTGGCTTCCCTACATCAGGGGGATTTCCTGGCCTCCATAGACATCAAAGATGCCTACCTTCGCATCCCAGTCTGTGCAGGACACCAACGGTTTCTACGTTTTGCCGTGGGAGAAGATCACTATTAGTTTGTGGCGTTGCCCTTTGGTCTCGCCTCTGCTCCTTGGGTCTTAACAAAGGTGTTGGCTCCAATCCTGGCGCTGTTGCCGCAGTGGGGAATATCGGTCCTGAGTTACTTGGACGATCTGCTTCTCCGTGCGGAGTCTCCCACAGTGCTGGAAACAAATTTGGAAATCACCATAAGAACTCTGGAAGTGGATTCCGAATCTTCAGAAGTCGTCCTTAGTCCCTTCTATGAGTTTGGACTACCTGGGCCTGACTCTGGACTCGTCCTCACCCAGGGTGTTTCTTCCTCCGGAAAAACTCAAACTCCAGACACTGGTTCAGTTGTTGCTGACCAGCAAATGGTCGTCCCTTCGGATCTGTATAAGAGTACTGGGACTGATGGTGTCCTCCTTTGAGGCGGTCCCCTTCCCTCAATTCCACATGAGGATCCTCCAGAAGGAAATAATTCTCAAATGGAACAAGAATCTAAACTCCCTGGACAATCAGATCCAGCTGAGCAAGGTGACCAGGGAGTCCCTGATCTGTTGGCTTCGGTCCCCGATGCTCAAGCAAGGAAAATCCTTCCTCCCTATATATTGGACAATTGTCACCACAGATGCAAGCCTGTCCGGGTGGGGGGGGGAGTTCTCGGCAGGTTATCTGCTCAGTGAGTCTGGTCCCTGGAGGAATCAAGGTTACCGATCAATGTCCTGGAGCTGAAAGTGATCCGGCCTAGTCTGCTGGACCAAGCACCTGCGGGGTTGTCCAGTGCGCATTCATTCGGACCATGCCGGGGCTTATATCAATCACCAAGGGGGCACCAAGAGTGTCCTTGCGGCCTTGGAAGTGGTACGAATCCTTCGTTGGGCAGAGTGCTTTGTTCTAGCTGTCTCCGCTGTTCACATTCCAGGAGTGGAAAATTGGCAGGCGGATTACCTCAGTCGACAGGCCTTGGATGCAAGGGAATGGTCCCTCCATCCGGAGGTGTTCCGGTAGTTGTGCCTTCTTTGAGGCACTCCAGACGTAGGTCTGTTGGCGTCTCGGATAAACAGAAAAGTGCAGAGGTTTGGCCCGTTTCCGGGACCCTCTGGCAGACGCTGCAGACGCACTGGTGGCCCAGTGGGGTCAGTATCAGCTGATGTATGCCTTTCCTCCTCAAGTTGCTGCCAAGATTTCTTCGCAGGGTCGAGGCGGAAGAGATTCCGGTCATTTTTGTGGCTCTGGACTGCCATCGCCGAGCTTGGTACGCTGACCTGGTCAGGCTATCTCAGACATTTCTTGGAGACTTCCTCTCAGGGAGGATCTGCTGTCTCAAGGGCCAATCTTCCATCCTGCTTTACGGTCGCTGGCTTTGACGGCTTGGCTGTTGAAAGCCAGGTACTGAAGGACAGGGGATTCCTACTCTGCTTAAAATGAGAAAAGCAACGAGAAAAGCAACTTCTAGGAAGATCTATCATAGTACGTGGAAGTCATCGTACATACGTGGTGCGAGTCTCTTGGGGTTCCCCGTCGTTCTTACTCGGTTGCGCAGATTTTGGCTTTCCTTCAATGGGGAGTTGATCAAAAGTTATCCTTGAGTACTATAAAGGTTCAGGTTTCGGCCTTGGAAATTTTTTCCAGAGGCCGTTTGCCACCCATTCCCTGGTGCGTAACTTCGTCCAGGGGGTGCGACACTTGGTACTTCCGGTGTGACCCCCCCCCGTTGCCTCCTTGGGACATTTAATTTGGTGCTGTCCGTTCTTCAAAAACCTCCTTTTGAAAGTATCCAGCAGATTCCCCTGCTTGCTTTATCCCAGAAGGTGGCCTTCTTGATGGCTATTACTTCTGAGCGCAGGGTGTCGGGACTGGCGGCGTTGTCCTGTCGTTCTCCCTATCTGGTGGTTCATAGGGATAAAGTGGTACTTCGTGCGGATCTGTCCTTCCTTCCGTAGGTGGTTTTTAGTTTTCACTTAAACGAGGACATTGTATTACCATCTTTGTGTCCTAAGCCAAAACATCCTAAGAAATATGCACTGCATACTCTGGATGTGGTTCAGGTAATCAGGGTGTACTTGGCGACTACTGAGTCTTTTCAGAAGTCCTATTCGCTCTTTGTACTCACGGATGGTCCAAAGAAAGGGCTGCCTGCGTCTGCTGCGACTATTTCCAGATTGATCAGACAGACGGTAGTGCAGGCTTATTCAATTAAGGGTCAGGTTCCACCTTTCCCTGTTAAGGCACCCTCGGCTCGGGCGCTTACTGCTTCCTGGGCTTTTCGTTATCAGGCATCTGTGCTTCAGGTTTGCAAGGCGGCTACCTGGTCGTCTGTTCACACCTTTACCAAATTTTATAAGGTGGATGTGCTGGCATTGGCTGATGCCTCTTTTGGCCGCAAAGTTTTGCAAGGCTGCGGTTTAGGGGGCTTTTGGTCTCCCTTGAGGGTGTTTTCTGTTTGTTTCAGGTGAGGCTCATCTTGTTCTGATGTGTTCCATGTTGGCTGTGTTCAGCCTTGGGGACTTGTTTTTTTCTGCTGTTCCCACCATTCATTTTATGGTACTGCTTTGGGACGTCCCTACTAATATGCATCAGAGACTGCGTCCGTCAATGAACGATAGAGAAAACTGGATTTCTCTGTCGCTCATTGACAGACGTAGTCCTCGTTGATTACTAACAACTCGGGTTATGCTGCCCTCTACAGGAGTAGGACTAGACAGGAAAGAAAACATTCTGGCCACACCTTAGGGGCAGTCCCAGAGGGTATATCCTCTCTCTCTCTGCTACAGAAAATCAGTTTTTTTCTGTCTAGTTAGGAGTAAGGACCTAGATGCCTTGCTAGGATCTTCGGTCCTGGCAGGATTTTTTTCTTAGAAAGATTTTTTTAGACAGCTTTTTTCTCCAGTGTTCCTGTGAGATCTTCAAGCAAGAAAGCTGGAACTGGGCGACGGGCTGAAAGTTGAGATCCAGTGGTCACCCCAGTTCAGCCTACGAGCGCGTGCAGGCCATAGCTCCGCGCTGGGTCGGCCGCGACATAGTCCCACTGGACGGGGACTGACCCTGCGAGTTAAACGTCTCGCTTAAACGCCAATGACCATGAGTCACGGCGTCCGTATTGGTCGACAGTCCTCCCACCCCGGTGGAGAGGGGTACTGTCAGGAGTTGGCGCCCGCCTGGTTCCGGTATGGTGAGTAGTATGTTCCCCCTTTTCCCCCTGACGGGTTTGTGGTGAACGCGGGCCCCTCTCTGAAATGGTAAGGATGGGTCTCCCCTCTATCCTATAACATGTCACAGATCCCCCTATTTGAGTGTGATTTTTGTGAACAAGAAACCAGGAGGCTTGGTTTGGGAGCTGACAATCTGTCATTTCAAAACTGTAAAGATGACTGAAGTCAGTGGCAGTACTAGAATATTACTGTGGTAGCATAAGGTATCCTACCTGTCAGAGGTGTTCACAGGACGATGTCTATGCATGTATAACTGCAGTCCAGATCGCATTCCTCCAGCAAGGGCAGGCTGCCTTCCGACGGCCCACGGACCGCATGCGGTCCGCCAGGGTCCGGTACCGCCGGCCAGGCTGATCACCATTAGGGTGAAGGTTTGTGGGGCCGAGATACTCCCGCAGGCCGCCAGACACGCCATTATCCTGTACAGGCCGCCGCCATTGTCTGGCAGATCGCACATGGCCGCCATATTGGCGTAGCCTCGTGTCTCCAGCATGGGGGCGGCCATGTTTGAGGTGACCAAAACACCTCGTGGAGCTAGGGGAGGCGCTGGAAGGCGTGCAAAGGGGCGGAGCCGCCTCCTTTTTACCCGGGAAGCCAGCCAAAGACTTCCTGTCTGTTATAGACAGTGCTGAAACAAGTTGCATTTGAAACTCTGAGCATCAAGTGGTGAGCCTTGGGGTCTATCTCTCTCTCTCGCTCTGTAGGGGTCCCTAAGCAGGTAACACTGAGGGGCATTGTGGCGCTGGGGGTCTGAAAAAAAAAAAGTTTTATTTTTTTTGGCAATTTATTTTTTTCCGGGTAGTGTCTGGAATTATCATGGACCCTGCCACACAGGTACCCCCACCTGTTTCCCTCGAGGTGGCCGCGGGACCCGCCAGTGCACAGAGTATGGATGCATTTACAGCAGTTTTGGAGTCTTTGGTGGCTCGGGTGGAGACGGCCTGTCAGGAACGGGGGTCAAGAAAGTGACCCCCGCCTACCCCTATATCATCTGATACTTCAGATTCTGAGATGGTCATTGCAGCTGCAGGTCCCTCTGCAGGGGCTGTTGTCTCAGGTAAAGTTCCCTCAGACAGTGAGGAGGACGTTCTTGCTTCCGCCATAGCACAAGAAGAAGCATTGGTGGACGCACTAGTTGTGGCGGTTCGGAAAACCTTAAGACTTGAGGTTTTACCGGCAGAGGCAACTGAAATGGAAATTCCCTTTGGTACTAGCAAACCTACCAAGACGGTGAAGGTTTTTCCTTTACCCAAATGTTTTGGTAATAAGATTAAAGAGGAATGGGATCATTCAAAGCGTACCTTTACTATTTCCAAGCGCATTGCTAGACGCTATCCGTTTGAGGAATCCCTCATTAAGAAATGGACGGTACCACCAGTGGTGGATCCACCTATTTCCAGACTGGATAAAGCCACGGGTATTCCGGTGGAGGACTCTTCGTCCTTTAAGGATTCGGTGGATCGGAAGATAGAAGCGGAGTCCCACACTATCTTTTCCCTGATAGGGTCAGCCTTTAGACCAGTTATTGTCATTGGTCTAGTGTCTCCGACATTAACGGAATGGGCGAGATTGGTGCGCCAGGACCTGAAGGGGAAAGGTATCCCCCAGGCAACATCTGATTTGATGGAACAGATTATACAAGGACTACAGTTTGTCTGTGACGCAGCCTTGGATGCCACCCCCCTATTAGGGCATGCATCTATGTCAGCGGTAATCCTCAGACGTGTGCTGTGGTTAAAATGCTGGTCAGCGGACCTAGGTTCCAAAAAGACCTTGGCGAATCTCCCCTTTCAGGGGAATCGTCTATTTGGTGCCACCCTAGATGAGATCATTAAGGATATCACTGGGGGCAAAGGCACTTTTTTGCCACAGGCTGCTAAAGCTAAAGCACCTCGTAACAAGCGTGGACCTTTCTTTGCCGCTCATAAAGGGTTCGTTCGCTCTGCTGGAGCGAGCGGGAAAGGAAAAACCCCTCTAGGAGGGTTCAAGAAGCGCTGGTCGGACAAACAAAAGACCGACTCAGCCAAACCTGAAGCTAAGGCTTACACAGCCTGAAGGTGCGCCCCCACCCGGCTTGAGGGTGGGGGGACGTCTTCACCGGTATTCAGAGCACTAAATCGAGCATCGATCACTGCTACCGGTGCGATTCTTCCCTTCCAACATTTAAGTACTACAGGGAGCGGTAGTTACCGTTCCCTGAACAGATCATTTTCTTTACCTTTTCCAAAGATTAATCTCAGTTCCCCACAGGAATCGGATCCGGTTGATCAGACAGACCAAGGAGCCTCTAGCCGGGTGACTTCGGTCTCTAATGTTCAACCAGGAGAAATCATCACTCCTGATAGGAATCAGGTGTCTGATAAATGTGTGGGAACAGAGAACGATCAGACTTTGTCGGATTGCCTGGGCCAGGTAGCTCTAGGGCAGCCTGGTTCGGATCCAGTCAGACAATATCAGGGTGATGACTTAAGTCGATCACCAAGGATTTCACCATCTGTGTCTTCTTCAGAGCATCCCGGAGGCGCGGAGATTGGTAACGCGCGCCCACGATCCTCCAGCAGACGCGCTGAACGGCCTGTTAAGGCAGTGTCAGCTATTAGATGAACTCCCTCCTCTCAGATTGCTGCTGAGATTTCTCCGCAGGATAGAGATGGAGGGTGCTCCTTGGAGACTTCCTCTCAGGGAGGGTCTGCGGTCTCAGGGACCGATCTTCCATTGTGCTTTACAGTCGCTGGTTTTAATGGCCTGGCCATTGAGACCCAGGTACTGAAGGACAGAGGGTTGTCAGCTTCAGTTATTCCTACTCTAATTAAGGCAAGGAAAGCGACTTCCAGCAAGGTCTATTATCGCACATGGAAGACTTGTATCGCGTGGTGTGAATCTTTGGGATTTCCTCCACGTACCTATTCGGTGACCCGGATCTTGGCTTTTCTGCAAAAGGGGGTTGAGCAGAAACTATCCTTGAGCACCATCAAGGGTCAGGTTTCAGCATTAGCAATCTTCTTTCAGAAGCCCTTGGCTACTCGTTCCTTGGTGCGTAATTTCATTCAGGGGGTGCGGCACCTGGCTCCACCAATCCGCGCGCCCTTACCGCCCTGGGATCTTAATTTGGTTTTGTCGGTTCTGCCAGAAAGTGGCCTTCTTGGTGGCTATCACTTCTGCACGCAGGGTGTCAGAACTGGCTGCATTATCATGCCAGTCCCCATATTTAGTGGTTCATAGGGATAAGGTAGTTCTTCATCCAAAGCCATCCTTTCTTCCAAAGGTTGTTTCAGATATTGTGCTACCTTCCTTGTGTCCTCAGCCCAATCATCATCGGGAACATGCGTTGCATTCCTTGGATGTGGTTCGGGCAATCAGGGTATACCTGAAGGCTACGGAATCGTTCCGTAAAACTGATTCACTTTTTGTGATAACGGATGGCCCCAGAAAGGGGTTGCCTGCATCTGCCGCGACTATCTCCAAATGGATTAGACAGACGGTGGTACAGGCTTATTCTATTAAGGGTCGGAATCCTCCGTTCCCTGTTAAGGCGCACTCCACTCGAGCGCTCAGTACTTCCTGGGCCTTCCGCCATCAGGCGTCAGTGGTCCAGGTGTGTAAGGCAGCCACCTGGTCGTCGGTACATACCTTTACAAAATTTTATAAAATTGATGTGATGGCATCGGCGTATGCCTCATTTGGCCGCAAGGTTTTGCAGGCCGCAATTTGAGGAGACCGGTGGTCTACCTCGAGGGTTTTTTTCCGTTGGAGTTTCTGTTGAGTCTCATCTTTGATTGATGAGCCTTTAGAACTTCTAGTTGGCACCGGTTGGGCCTTCTAGATTGGATTTTGATTTCCATTTTCCCACCCCTCATTTGTGGTACTGCTTTGGGACGTCCCGAGTTGTTAGTAATCAACGAGGACTACGTCTGTCAATGAGCGACAGAGAAAAATGGATTTTTGTAAAATCTTACCGTAAAATCCTTTTCTCTTAAGCTCATTGACAGACGTAGTACCCGCCCCTCTGTTTTTGAGTTGGGTTGGGTTAAATTCTCTAAACACTGCTTTGTGACATAACTGATTTGCTGTAGCAGAGAGAGAGAGGATATACCCTCTGGGACTGCCCCTAAGGTGTGGCCAGAATGTTTTCTTTCCTGTCTAGTCCTACTCCTGTAGAGGGCAGCATAACCCGAGTTGTTAGTAATCAACGAGGACTAAGTCTGTCAATGGGCTTAAGAGAAAAGGATTTTACGGTAAGATTTTACAAAAATCCATTTTTTTGACTTACCGTAAAATCCTTTTCTCTTAGGTTCGACGGACGCAGTACCTGCCCCTCTATTTTGAGTTGGGTTGGTATTATTTCTCTGACACTGCTTTGATAAAAAAACTGACATCCTATGTAGGAAGAGAGAGGGTATACCCCCTGGGACTGCCATAGGTGTAGCCAGAACTTTTTTTCTGCCTAGTGTCCTACTCCTGTAGGGGGCAGTATAACCCAACTGATATGCATCAGACTGTGTCCGTCAATGAACCTAAGAGAAAAGGATTTTACAATAAGTAAAATAATCCAGTTTTTCTGTAATTTTATACAGTATTGCAGACATTTTTTTTTTCAATAAAATTCACATTCACAGCAAAGTAAATCACAGTAGAGATCTCAAGTTATCTTTTTTTTTTTTTTTTTTTAAATCGAGAAAATGTTTTATGGTTTAAAACCCTTAATGTAACAATACAATATAATAGTCACAGTACATTGGCAAGCCTCCCTTTTTTTTATTTTGGGTTGCGTTTGTGGGCATAGAAGTCATACAAATATTGGTATCTATATACGGTCAAACCATTACACATATATATATATATATATATATATATATATATATATATATATATCAGAAATTATACTATTGTAGTGCAACCCAACCAATGAGCCTCAAAAAGTGCAGCTGTTGTTATGCAACTGTTAAAGACCTATATCTTCATTTTCTTTGGTTTATTCGGGCATACCAACAATCTTTGAAGTACCAGTTCCCGTGAACTATCCAACAGGATACTATCTTGTTGGATAGTCCAACTATCCAGCAGGGGTATCCAACCATAGGCCCCACAGCTTTTCAAATTTACCCTGACAGCCACCTCTTGTGTAGATATGACGTTCTAAAAGTAGTGCATTTCCCATGGCTGACACCCATGATTTATGTGTGGGGGGGGGGGGGATCAGCGGATTTCCACATTACTAGAATTAACCTCCGGGCATGGGAAAGGGCCCTTCCGACAGCTGTCCTGGGGTGCTCCTTCTCTATAACATCTTCTAGGATGTTCAGTAGACAGCGTTTAGGGTCTATTGGGATTTTTACTTTAACTACCACGTTTTAGTGGATTTATGATTTGGCTCCAGTACAGGTGGAGTTTGGGACATCTCCATAACAGATGGATCAAGTCCCCATGGTCTCTTTTGCACCTAGGACAGTGTGGCTCCGTACCATATCCCATCTTGCTCAGATTCAGGGGAGAATAGTGAGCACGTAAAAGAATATACAGCTGTGACAACTTCTGTGCTGCGTTTAAAGAGCAAGTACCCACCGCTTGATATGCTTCTTACCATTTCTCAGTTGATATTGGCCCCAAATCATTCTCCCACCCTGAAATCGCTTTACTAGGGTGGCCTTTATAAAATTCTGGTATTAACATATTGTAACATTGAGATATAAAACCTTTAAAGCGGTCTGTCTGTTGTATAAGACTAAATATAGGCACTTGTTATCTTTAAACTTTATTTTGAAATCTCACTTAACTAATCTTTCCCCGCTTAGCATCAAGTTTACTGTTGGTCCAGGTAAAGAAGGAATCATTGACTTTACTGCGGGCTCGGAGTTACTAATAGCCAAAGCAAAAAATGGACACTTGTCTGTGGTAAGGATTCTTTTCACTGTATTCTTTATCTACATTTGCCGGACTTGGCTGGTTGTAAAACGTTCAGGATTTCAAGTGGTTAAAACAAACTTATAGCCGCAGCCTGATAACTTTTAAAAGAGTGAGAAGAGCATTTTAGCCTCTTGTGATAGCAAAGTTAAATGAGAAAAAAAAAAAAGTTGAAAGAAAAGTTAAACAATTGCATACATGCAAGTGCGAACACTTGTGTAGGTCCCGCACGTTGTATGTAAACAGCGATTGCGCCACACTTGTTGGGTATTGCCGCAAACAGAGTGAGAGCAATAATTCTTGAGGCATAATTTATGGTTAACGCTAAACTGATAACCTGTAAAATGTTTTTAAAGTGCCACCTATGAAAATATTTTAGGTATTGTAGTAACTTGCCCATACTGAATTTTATTAGTCATATTATATAAAAAAGTTAGTTTAGCCACACTCCAGCTTTCTGTCACTTTTTTACAGTAGTTTGTTTGGTCCAAGTGAGCTGCTACCTTTGCTAACCAATGCATATTTTAAAGTGAAAGAAAGCTGGAGTTAGATTTTAATGTAGGTATTGACCGACTTGGTGATTGTATGTTCTTTCATCTGTTCTTTTCTTTGAAATAGTTTGCCTTTAACAAGTGTTACCTGAAGGTTGACTTGATTTGGCTTTATCCACCTTTATTCATCATATTTATATAAAGAGCTAGCTATGCTTGTATCACATTTATCTGACTTGGCTCTAGTTACATCTGAGCCAAGTCTACCCTGGTACTCTTGTAGAGCGATATCTCTTTTGTTTCAGGCAGAACAGACCTCTTGCACAGAATTGTACAAATGTATTTGATGACAGTGCCCCCTTGTGATTTGCAGTAAAAAAATTTAAATTGTAGTTAAAGCTCTATATAACAGCCTTGACGTAATCTAATAAGTGAAATAGGTAGTTGGCAACATTTGCATACCTTTTGTATATGATTTACCAACTGTGGCACATGCTTACCCTCAGTGTAGAAATATAAGGAGTCCTGATTTTAGCTTTTTAGAGGTTTGTTCTTTATATGCATATTTAATGTATTTTATAACTGATTGTGCAGCACTCTAGAATGCATTGACAGTATATCAAGTTTGTATTTCTAGCATTACTTATTTATTTTTCTTTATTTAAAGGTTGCTCCTCGTCTGAATTCACGATGATGACCACTGCAGTCTGTTAGGAATCTGATATACAACCAAACTGACAGCTTCACATACATCCATTTCTTCCACTTGTTGGACAATACCTCCTTTTAATACTTCTTGACTCTGCTTTTATATTTTATAGTTACCAAAGACCTGCGCTGCTTATGAGAAAAAGAGGAAAGAAATTATTTTATATATTTGTGAAATTCAGATATTTTATTTTAACTTGCTTTTGCACAGGCTCCCCCACTAGTGACTTTCTGTATTGCACATTTCATTGGCACATGGCATATCGGGTTGCCTGGCAGATATGGTGGCTAACCTAGCTTGCCTGCCTGTGTACACAAGCAAAGTGAGAGTGGCATACTAGGAATCTTTACTCTCTTTTGCTGTTTCTGCCATAGAGGCCTTGACCACTTTGCAGACCTTAAAGGATAATGAAGGTGATAAATCAGATTTTAGATATACATGGTCTGCACTAGAAAACACACACATTTATTTATGCAGTCTTATTTCTAGGATTAGAAGGAAGGTTTAATTCTTATTTTTTCTCTTCTAAAAGATGTTGTGCAAATATATGCCTTACGTTGTCATTGTACAATTTTCAAAAAGCCATATGTACATGAGTTGATAGCGTATTTTGTAGTACTTTATAGAAGTTAACAAGCGAAATAGAGGTTTATTTATGCAGGAGAAATCACACTTATCTAAAGAAGGGGAAAATACCCACAATGACCAGTCAGTCAGTTTTTTTTTTTTTTTTTTTTCAAGGTATCTGGTCTCTGTGGACAAGCGGTTGGAAAGTCATTTTTTTATCCACTGGCCCCAGTGTGGCACAATTTTCACATTGCACGAAAGACCTCCTGTATGAAGGTTTCTGAAGGAAGAACTGGTGCTGCCCCTAGCAGTCAAGTTAGATTCTGATTTTCATGTACTAGAAACGTAAGAGGATGATATGACTGGCTGATTTGAGTAGAACGGTTCTCCCTAGATGAGGTGCAAGGCAATAATCGGACATGCAAAAACTTGTACTTGTGTAAGAAATTCTCAGATGTGCAATATATAAATATATTGTGTAGAGCACCTTAACTAACATTTTGTTACAATTAAAGAACCCTAACCTGCTCTCACATTTCATTCTTGCTCACCAGCTGTCTGTTTATACCACCAGCAATTACTTAAGTTGCAGATGTTTAGCTTCCCCTTTATGTATCATTAGAGTCTCCTATTGGGCAAATTAAACGGTTTGTTACTGACTGATACGTCAGTGTTGTGGTTTTTTGTAACTGTGTTAAAGTACCTTTTAGCTTATAAATATTAGAGGCAGCCATTTTGTGTGGAGTCTGGTGATATTGATAGGCTATGCTTTCTAGGAACCAGTGATGTCATAGAGACAGGAGGTCCTGCTTCCACTGTGTGTATTCAATGAAGTTGAGGTAAAATGTGATTAATTTACAGGCATTTGCTAAAGCAAGGACGCAAAGTTTGTACTTTCTATATAGTTTCTATTATATGCAACAAAGGGACCGTGAGAACTAAAAATAGTTTACCACTGTCAAGCATATATCTGTTTTTAATGCTAGTAGGTACTAAAAGTACTTTCTGACCTAAACTGCTTTGATCAGCAGGATGCAGCAAGTGCATTTGGCTCTTTAGATGTTCATAAACCTGCTAATAGCATTCAGAGATGTTCAGCAGTTTGTCTTGTGATGCATTGACCAACAGAGTTTATATTTTTCTATAGCTGCTTGCTTTAAAATACAGTAAACCCCCCTCCATTGCGGGGGTTACGTTCCAGACCCAGCTGCGAAAAGTGAAATTCCGCGAAATAGAAAAACCCTATTAAAATGCATTGTAGGCATGATTTTTTTACTGTCACTGTACGTGTAAAAGCATTTTAAGGTCTTTAAACACACTTTTAAAACAATAGAAACTCGTTTAACACATAAAAGATACTAAGAGACAGAGCAAGAGCTATGAAAAACACAAAAATCTTTCATTTTTAATGATTTATATAGTAAAATAACATTACAAAAAAAACGCGAATTACCGGGACCGAAAAAACTGAACCGCGATGTAGCGGGGGATTACTGTACACCTCTTGTTTTCTTTTACTCTGTTAAAAAAAAAAAAACTTGACAACCAAAGTACATCTAAAATATACAGCAGTGCCCACATCTCCTAAATCTGCAATATTGCTGAGACTAAATAGCTTGTTTTTAGCAATTTTTTTAACTTGTCGTTCCTCCTTTATTTCCCTACACTACAGATGGAGCGGTGCTTTTTATTTTTCTCAGACTTTTTAAATGTTTTATTTGAACTGCATTCATCACCTGACAACTAAAGCAGAAACCATTTTGGCCATATAGTTTGCAAGTTATTCCTGTAGCCCTAAATGTTATTTTGTATTCCTTGCCTTACATTCACTGGTTCCTGGTAAACCCTAAGAATATCACTTTCAATAAGAAATGACTGCTTTTGTTGTCTCGGTGATGTGTGTACAGTTTACACAAGTTGGTCTCCACCCTGCCCTTATGCCTTGTCAGTAGGTGTACCAGTAAGAGGAAAATGCTTTAACATCAGTGATTGCATTTGTGCCTTTCCACCAATAAATCTGCTGTTATTAAACTTGTGTCATTTTACTTTCTCTACCTTGCAATATCACACTGCCTAATACATTGATTTCATAGTATGGGATTTTATCATCTGTTAGCATTAAAACAGTATGAACAGAAAACATATACAATGTTTGGGTGAATTAAGTTGCAGTGGTGCGAACTTTTTCGGTACCAGGTTTCGATTTGGCTCATGAAGAAGAAACACATTTACCAACCAGCATTATGTGAACAGAAAAGAAGAATTCATATTGTACTTTCCAGCAGTTTATTTGCTAATCACGGTAGTATGCATCGCATACTAGCTTGTTATGAAATGTCTTAAAATGAAGCTCCCGCAGCGCCGCCCGCACAACACTTACACG
The DNA here is from genome assembly GCF_965119305.1 of Pelophylax lessonae. Lineage (NCBI taxonomy): Eukaryota > Metazoa > Chordata > Amphibia > Anura > Ranidae > Pelophylax > Pelophylax lessonae. Next base: position 150,977,734 of record NC_138769.1, on the reverse strand, counting down.
CCTGACATTAACCACGTTTTCCTTCCGGGTTTGCGTCCTCTGGCCATCTGATTGGCCAAGGCCGCGGTGTCACTCCCGCGCATGCACACGGGAGCTGCCGTTCACGGCACAAGGCTCTTAAGGAACAGTACGGGTAGCCATTCCTTCAGAGCGAATGGGCCAGCGATGTCACTGGCTGACTGCAAAGTAAAGTTCTCCTAAACAGTGCATGTTTAGGAGATATTTACAGTACTTATAGGTAAGCCTTATCATAGGCTTACCTATAGGTACAAGTTACAGAGGAAGCTTTACTTCCTCTTTAAAAATGGGGATTAGCTGTTACAAAGTAACCATAGCTTCTGTTAATGTTTTGGCTGGTATGATAAAAAAAACTATTAATGTTATTCTGTTGCTTTTGCTGATTTTTCCATTTAAATTTGTTGCTTTTAGCAAAGGGCATTTGGCTCATTTATAGACACTATAAGGCCTGATGCACACTGGACACTTTTACAGCTGCTGTTTTTGGCTTCAAATGTTTTTTTTTTCTGCAGCCAGTGAACTCCCCAGCATGAAAAAACGCAGCTTTTTGGCATTTCACAGCATTTTTGAGCCATAAGGTTTTATGGGAGTATAGTTTTGCTAAAAAACGCTACTGCAAAAATGATAGTTTTCTACAGCTTTCTACACCTAATACTACTGATGTTTTTATAACGCCCAGGCCTAGAGTGGAGGATTACTTTATTATTATGCAGAATGTATATAGTGCCAACAGTTTACACAGCTCATTACAAAAGCTAAGGGGGCAGTACAGTACAATCCAATCCAATACAGGAGGGTTCAAAGGGCCTTAATCTAAAGGGAGAGGCAGGTGGTAAGGAGTGACCATACACACATTTCTTTGAGGAACTGGCTGAAATTCACTCAGTAGGTTGCCCTGTCAGCCACCCCCCGAACAATATCCCGTAATTCAAAAATCATGGGTTTTGTGATCAGCTGTCAAATTACTATTACCACAGTGGTAGATTGGTCCATTCACACTGTACAGTATATAGCTAGCTATAGCTCGATAATCTTGGGGTAAGTGAGTTACAGAGGTAGGGGAGGCTCTGGAGAAATACTGGAGACGAGCTTCAGAGGAGGTGACAATGAATCGTGAATGCTCCTCTAGCAAGAAATTAAATTCGCCCATGTGTAGTTTATAAATAGCATGCTAAGGTATCAGATATGCTATTTTATTTAGTGAGCCTGGAGAGCAATGCCACACAGCACTATACTTCCCAAGTTTAGAACTTAAAAATGAAGGGACAATTCAGAGAGACAGAGATCTGAGGAGTACATAGCATGCTGTGGTAAAAAGGAGGCATGGTTAAATTACAGCAGCCAGAAGGGAACAATCCTCCTCCAGACCAGGCCAATTTCCTGGATTGTAAAAAAAAAACAAAACCTAGGCACCGCTGGCAGCGTACTGCTGCAGCGAGTAGTGGGTGTGGCCAGACTGTTTACTGTGGTAGGGGCTTAAAGGATGGTTAAACCAAACATGGGCATCCTTGTACCTGTAAAATATACAATAGTAGTGCTACAAGTAAGAGTCTCTCAGATACCTTGAATAAAGCACAATCCTTAAAAATTACACGTGCTTCTGTGCACACTGAAAACAGAGAGCTAACATTGTTTTTCTAAGCCTACCTTAAAGTTATATTAAAGGCTCCTTTTTTTCCTTAAAAATAAAAAAGTTCTACTTTTCCCCTCCTCTGAAATCCCACACCCATGCTTTCTTCTCTTTTTCTGTGTGTGCCCCCATAGCAAGTTGTGTGCCATGAGGGCATATGTGTGGGCAGGCTTCCGAGCCGGGCTGTGTGCATCTATTTACACAGCGCGGCTTGGCCACGCCCCCTGTTCATAGGATTTTAAAAGATATCAGCAGAAGCCCATGGCTCCCACTGCTCTCAGCCTGTTCTGGAAAAGAGATCAGCGATGCAGATGGACGTAGCGCTGGATGGAGAGAGGTGATAGGTAATTGTTTGGAGGAAGAGAAGGAAATCAGTGGAAGGTTTTTTTTTTTTTGTTTTTTATTACCTTAATGCAGGTAATGCGTTTTAAGGTAAAAAAAGAAAAAAAAAACTGATTTTAGAACCACTTTTAAGACCGGAGGATTTTCCTGCTTAATGACCAGGCCACTTTTTTCAACTTGGCACTGCGTGAATTTAACTGACAATTGCACGGTCATGCAATGCTGTACCCAAACAAAATTTACGTCCTTTTTTTCCCACAAACAGAGCTTTCTGTTGGTGGTATTTGATCACCGCTGCGCTTTTTATTTTTTGCAATATTCAAAAAGAGCAAAAATTTTGTGAAAAATTTGACATTTTCTAATTTGATAAAAAATATCCAATATATTCAAGTTTTGTCATATATTTTGGCCAAAATTTATTTAGCTACATGTCTTTGCAAAAACATTCTCAGTTAGTGTATTTTTTTTGGTTTGCGCAAAAGTTATAGCACTACAAACTATGGTGTAAATACTGGAATTTACGCAGCTTTAATTTCTGACTGTCAATCTCAATTCTTGAAATGCTAAAATGGCAGGGCAGTACAACCCCCCCCCCCCCCCCCAAATTACCACTTTTTGGAAAGTAGACACCCTAAGGAATGTCCTGAGAGGCATGTTGAGCTCATTGAATATTTCATCTTTTCTCTTACGTCCTCCGACAGTCGCCGCCTCCTCTAAGTCATCACTATTGGGTATTGTCCACCTATCCGTAGGAATAGCTAGGCATATAGACTTAGTCAAAAGGCATTAGCATATACACACCCACGGGGGCTGTCCCATCTGGTCAATACCCCCCCTGCATCACCACTCCCAACTCAGTTTTAGTTTGCCTAGCATCAGGAATAGTCAGGCTACCTTGTGCTGGGGCTTCAGTCTCAGCCTTCCTAAATCTTTTATTTGATTTTCTTTTTAAATGTCAGTTTTTTTCTCTCACTTTACTAGCTGTTTATTTTGTCAGCTTTAGCGTTAGTTTATTCTTCGGATGAAGATGGATCATGCGGTGCTGGGATTCGGACTGGCCACCCTGGTTCTCCAGGGCACAGAGGGTCAGATGGACCCCCAGCCCGCCATTGAGCGTTCAGCTATGGTTCGCCCTGGCATTAAGAACGACCCATCCCTGTTCGCTGCAGGGATGCAGCCGTGAGGTGACTACCTCACAGGACTTGTCTGCGGTACTGCAGCGTCATGTCCCTGGCTCACGGCACTCCCTGTCAGATGAGGACAGAGGTTTATCCGTGCATAGAGGATCCCCCACGCCATCGGGTACAGGTAAGTGCCTTTCTGTGTGGGGCCTCTGCCTGGGGTGGCAGTCTGTGATGCTGTGTGTCCCCATGTCTGTGCCTGTGTGACTCCCTGTGCGATCCCTGCGGGGTTCGCTGAATGCAGATCTGGATGTTTGCCGGGGGTCCCTGTCCCTGTGTCACCTTAGGTGCATGTTTGGGGGTACAGACTTGTGTGTTGTGCGGCGACCGCTGCGGGGGTAACATCGCGCAGTCCGCCATGTTTTTACTATGCACACGTGTATAGCCCCTCTGGGGCGAGTATACAGCTCATTTTGGCGCCATCCGCCGCCATTTTGTGGGCGGTGGAACGATCGTTTCGGCGGCCATCTTGGCGTAGCCTCCTATGCATCCCTATGGGGCAGCCATTTTCCCTGGGGTCTGGCTTATAGCCAGCCCCCTCCAGCAGCATTTCCTTTTCCTTTCAGGCAGCAAGGACACAGGTAGCAACGATCTGCGGGCTCTGCAGTTTATCTCTGTCTTCCTATGTATACTGCTTCTGGCTCAGTTTCTTTCTCCTTTTGGGGGTCTTCATAGCTGTGACAGTAGCGGTGGGCTGCGCACTCCGCAGCGCTATTTAAGGGGACAGTACACTACTTTTGTGCACTGTAGTTTTTCATTGTCTTGAGCCATGGATTCGCAGGAAAGCAAGTTTCTCTATCGCTCATTGACAGACGTAGTCTTCTTGATTCTCAAGAGCTGGGTTATGTTGTCTCCGCAGGAGTAGGACTAGGCAGAAAGACAAAACGTTCTGGCTCCACCTTAGGGGCAGTCCCTGAGGGTATATCCTCCCTCTCTCTGCTACAGGGAATCAGTTTTTTTCTGTCTAGTCAGGAGTAAGGACCTAAGTTCCTTGCTGGGATCTTTTGGTCCTGGCAAGACTTTTTTCTTTAAGAAAAAGACATTTTTTTAGGTAGTTTTTCTCCAGTGTTTTTCCTGTGAGATCTTCAAGCAAAAATGCCGGACTGGGCGACACTTGTGGTCACCCCAGCCGGCCTACGAGCGCGCGCAGACCATGGCATTGCGCTTGGTCGGCCGCGACACATTCAAGTAAGTATGCGGGGCCGGGCGACGGGCTGGATGTTGAGATCCAGTGGTCACCCCGGTTTCTGCCTACGAGCGCGTGCAGACCAGAGCTCCGCGCTGGGTCGGCCGCGACGGAGTCCCAGTGGAGGGACTGACCTTGCTAGTTAAAAGTCTCGCTTGGACGCCAGGAACCAGAGAGTCGAGGCGTCCGGAGTGGTCCACAAACCCCCACCCCGGTGGAGAGGGTATTGTGAAGAGAGGGTGCCTGTCGGTTTGGTATGGTGAGTAAACGTTCCCTTTTTTTCTTTCCTCGTTATGAGGCAGTATGAATTATGGGCCCCTCCATATATGGTCAGTATATATCTGATACTTACAAGTCCCCCTTGTAATACAGCATGTGTTTGTGGGAAGTGGACTTGGTTTGAGAGCTAACACTCTACCCAGCAGACTGTAACATTACAGCAGACATAGGAGGTATAATCCTACCTTATTTGTAGTGTATCTCCTGTAGATCCATATATCGCCTCTTAGCAGAGATGCAGGTGGATGTGCTGGGAAAACGATTTCGGCGGTCCGCCGCCATTTTGCCGTAGACCAAGTGCATGTATGTCCTCAGGTCACGCCGGCCGCCATGTTTTTGGAGTCTTATGTCTCTTCTATGGGGGCGGCCATGTTTCGTGAGCCCAGCTACCTCGTGGAGAGCTGGGAACGCCGGAAGGCGTACACAGGGGGCGGAGCCACGTCCTTCTACCCGGGAAAAAGCAACAGCTCCTTCCAGTCTGTAAAAGACAGACGCTGACTGCAGTTGGTTGGAAACTTCACTGCATCGGTTGGTGAGCCTTGGGGGTCCCTCTCTCTCTCTGTGGGATCGAGAAGCAGGTACTCTGAGGGGCGCTATTGCGCTAGGGGGAGACACACAAAAAAAAAAAAAAAGTTTTTTTGTTTTGCTGGCAAAGCTGTCCTGAATTAACATGGACCCTGCCACTCATGTATCTCCTCCGGATCCCCTCGAGGGGTCTGCAGGATCCTCCAGCACCCCACTGACAATTGAATCATTGTCAGCTATTATGGAAACTTTTGTGTCTCGGGTGGAAGTGGCTTGTCAGGGACAGGGCGCAAGAAAGCGACCCCCGCCTAACCCCTTATTATCTGAAACCTCGGATTCAGACTCTGAGCCTATTTCTGCAGTTGCAGGTACTTCATCTGGGATTGGTGTCTCGGGTCCTGTCTCTTCAGACAGCGAGGAGGATGTTTCGGCATCCGCCATAGCCCGAGAGGAAGCGTTGGTAAACGCACTCATTGTATCTGTTCAAGAAACCTTAAGGTTACAGGGTATTCCATCGGAAATAGCTGAAACTGAAATCCCTTTTGGGACTAAAAAACGCATCAAAAGTGGCGAAGGTTTTTCCATTGCCCAAATGTTTTGGCAATCCAATCGAAGAAGAATGGCGTCTGCCAAAACGCACTTTTACTATTTCTAAACGCATTGACAGGCGTTATCCGTTTGAGGAAACCCTCATTAAGAAATGGACAGAACCACCTGTGGTGGATTCACCAATTGCTAGATTGAATAAAGCCACGGTTATTCCTCTAGAAGACGCTCCGTCTTTTAAAGATCCAGTGGATCGCAAGATAGAAGCTATGTCTCGCACCATGTTTTCCTTGATTGGATCAGCTTTCAGACCTATAATAGCTATTGGTCTGGTTTCGCAGGCTGTAACTGAATGGACCAAGTGGTTACGCCGGGACTTAGAAGAGGTCCCTCAGGCGGTATCAGATTTGTTGGAACAAATGATACAGGGGTTACAGTTTGTGTGTGATGCGGCGTTAGACGCCACTCCATTATTGGCGCGAGCATCAGTCTCAGCAGTGGTTCTCAGGCGTACACTGTGGCTAAAAGGTTGGTTAGCCGACCAAGGTTCCAAAAAAGCATTGGCTAATATCCCCTTTTTAGGAGAGCGTCTATTTGGAGCCAACTTAGATGAGATCATTAAGGATCTCACGGGTGGAAAGAGCACCTTTTTACCGCAAAATTTTAAAGGTAAAGGAACTCGTCAAAGACGAGGGCCTTCTTTTTCTGCTCACAAGAGGTTTTTTCGTCCCGCGGGTGAAAAAATTAAGTCCTCCAAAGCTCCTGCAGGAGGCGTCAGGGGTCGTTGGTCGGGCAAGCAAAAGCCCGCCCCCTCCAGACCTGAAGATAAACCGTCCAAAGCCTGAAGGTGCGCCCCCACCCATAACTGGGGTGGGGGGACGTCTTCGCCGGTTCCCGGATCCATGGCTTTCCAGAATCCCGGACAAATGGGTTTGCGAAGTCATAAGGTCAGGGTACAAGATCGAGTTTCGATCTCTCCCACCGGCGCGATTCTTCCCTTCCAATATCCGACTATCCCCGGATCGTTTAGAAGATCTGCGGAGAGCAGTCACAGATTTACTACAACAAGGAGTGGTAGTCCACGTTCCTTGGACAGAACGGTTTCAAGGGTTTTATTCAAACCTATTTACAATACCCAGGAAAGAGGGCAAAGTGCGTCCAATTCTGGACTTGAGAGCACTCAATTCTTTTGTCAACATAAGAAGATTCAGAATGGAGTCCATTCGCACAGTAGCAGCCTTCCTGCATCCAGGGGATGTCCTAGCGTCCATAGACATCAAGGACGCATATCTTCACATTCCCATTTTCGCAGGACATCAGCGGTTTCTACGCTTTTCCGTAGAAGAGAACCACTATCAGTTTGTGGCGTTATCTTTCGGTCTCGCCAAGGCTCCGCGGGTCTTCACGAAGGTGTTGGCCCCAATGTTGGCACTTCTGCGCCAAAGAGGCATATCGATCCTTGGTTACCTAGACGATCTTCTACTTCATGCAGAGTCTCCTCAGACCTTGCTACAAAACATAGAAATTACTATGATTTCTTTACAGGAATTCGGGTGGCTGGTGAACCAGCAAAAGTCATTTCTGGTTCCCACCCAGAGGCTCGAATATCTGGGTCTAATTCTAGACACAGTCAGGACAAGAGTTTTTCTTCCGGTAGGGAAACTCCGGAAGATTCAATCAGCAGTCCAGTTGTTACTATCCAACAGCTGGTCTTCTCTTCGAACTTGCATGAGGGTTCTGGGGTTGATGGTGGCTTCCTTCGAAGCAGTCCCATTTGCCCAGTCCCATACCCGAATTCTTCAGCAAGAGATTCTTCTCAGATGGAATCGGAATCCGGAATCCCTGGACAATCAGATCCGATTGAGCAAACAGACCAGAGAGTCTCTGGTCTGGTGGCTTCGGTCTCCGATGCTCAGCCAGGGAAAGTCATTTCTGCCAATATATTGGACGATAGTGACCACGGATGCCAGTCTATCCGGATGGGGAGGAATTCTCGGTCAGTTATCTGTCCAGGGACTTTGGTCCCCGGAAGAATCCAGGTTACCGATAAATGTATTGGAACTGAGAGCGATCAGACTTTGTCTGATTCACTGGACCGAGCAGCTCCAGGGCAGCCCGGTTCGGATCCAGTCGGACAATGCCACGGCCGTGGCTTATGTCAATCACCAGGGGGGCACCAAGAGTGTCCGAGCGGCCAAAGAAGTGGCTTGCATTCTTCGCTGGGCGGAACGATTTGTTCCAGCAATCTCTGCGGTGTTCATTCCGGGGGTGGAGAATTGGCAGGCAGATTATCTCAGCCGTCAGACTCTGGATCAGGGGGAATGGTCCCTCCATCCAGAAGTTTTCCACCAGTTGTGCCTACGGTGGGGCACCCCGGATGTGGATCTGTTGGCATCACGATTCAACAGGAAAGTTCAGAGATTCGTGGCTCGCTCCCGCGATCCTCTAGCAGAAACCGCAGACGCACTGATCGCCCCGTGGGGGCAATACCAGCTAATGTATGCCTTCCCTCCTCTCGCGTTACTGCCAAGACTTCTTCGCAGGATAGAGGAGGAAGGAATTCCAGTAATTCTGGTAGCTCCGGACTGGCCTCGTCGAGCTTGGTACGCCGACGTGGTCAGACTGGTGGCGGACGTCCCGTGGAGACTTCCTCTCAGGGAGGACCTACTGTCTCAGGGACCGATCTTCCATCCTGCTTTACGATCGCTGGCTTTAACGGCCTGGCTATTGAGACCCAGGTGCTGAAGGACAAGGGTTTGTCAGCTTCAGTTATTCCTACTCTAGTTGAAGCAAGGAAAGCGACTTCCAGAAAGATTTATCATCGCACATGGAAGTCCTACATTGCATGGTGTGAACCTTTGGGGTTCCGTCCTCGGTCTTATTCGATTAGTCGAATATTAGCTTTTCTGCAACAAGGGGTTGAGCAGAAACTGGCCTTGAGTACTATCAAGGGTCAGGTCTCAGCATTAGCTATCTTCTTTCAGAAGCCTTTGGCTACTCATTCCTTGGTGCGGAATTTCATCCAGGGGGTGCGACATCTGGCTCCGCCAGTGCACGCGCCGTTACCCCCCTGGGATCTTAATTTAGTGTTGTCGGTTCTTCAGAAACCTCCCTTTGAAGATATTAGGGAGATTCCTCTACCTACGTTGTCCCAGAAGGTGGCCTTCTTGGTGGCTATTACTTCTGCACGTAGGGTGTCAGAACTGGCCGCATTATCTTGTCGTTCACCATATCTGGTGGTTCATAGAGATAAGGTGGTTCTTCGTCCGAATCCATCCTTCCTACCAAAAGTGGTTTCAGAATTTCATCTGAATGAAGAAATTGTGTTACCTTCCCTGTGTCCCAAGCCCAGTCATCCTCGGGAGTTTGCTTTACACTCCTTGGATGTGGTCCGGGCGATCAGGGTATACTTGAAAACGACAGACTCGTTTCGCAAGACGGATTCACTTTTTGTGATCCCGGATGGACCCAAAAAGGGGTTGCCTGCATCTGCCGCGACCATTTCTAGATGGATCAGACAGACGGTAGTACAGGCTTATTCTATTAAGGGTCGGGAGCCCCCGTTCCCTGTTAAGGCGCACTCCACTCGGGCACTTAGTGCGTCATGGGCCTTTCGCCATCAGGCGTCAGTGGTCCAGGTGTGCAAGGCGGCTACCTGGTCGTCGGTGCATACCTTTACAAAACATTATAAAGTTGATGTAATAGCATCGTCTGATGCCTCGTTTGGCCGCAAGGTTTTGCAGGCCGCAATTTGAGGAGACCAGTGGTCTACCTCGAGGGTTTTTTTCCGTTGGAAATTTTTCTTTAGTCTCATTCTTTGTTTATAATGAGCCTTTAAAACTTCTAGTTTGGCACCGGTTGGGCCTTCTAGATTGGATTTGATTTTGTCAATCCCACCCCTCATTTGTGGCACTGCTTCTGGATGTCCCAGCTCTTGAGAATCAAGAAGACTACGTCTGTCAATGAGCGATAGAGAAAAATGGATTTTTGTAAGATCTTACCTTAAATCCTTTTCTCTTAAGCTCATTGACAGACGTAGTACCCGCCCCTCTATCATTGAGTTGGGTTGGGTTAAATTCTCTGTTACTGCTTTAGAACAGAACTGATTCCCTGTAGCAGAGAGAGGGAGGATATACCCTCAGGGACTGCCCCTAAGGTGGAGCCAGAACGTTTTGTCTTTCTGCCTAGTCCTACTCCTGCGGAGACAACATAACCCAGCTCTTGAGAATCAAGAAGACTACGTCTGTCAATGAGCTTAAGAGAAAAGGATTTTACGGTAAGATCTTACAAAAATCAATTTTTCCTCTAGCTTTAGTGGGGGGCCCCAGTTCTCCTGTGGCCCCGCTGCGACCTGATCTGGCTGCTGTGGTTGCGACTTTAGTGGCAAATATGGAAATGCTGATGTCTGAACGGGCTGCGAGAAAATGGCCCAGGCTGTCTCTCTCTTCTGATTCAGATGGGGATATGGATGCTGCTGCTGCGAGCGTGCCCTTTTCAGGGTCCCGCTCATCCTTAGACCCCCCGGGGTCTGAGGGGGAGGCTGAGGTGGAGGGTGTTGATACATCCTCCCCAGGGTCACCCGAAGAACGGGCGACCATGGATGAGTTGATTATTTCGGTTAAGGATACCTTACATTTGGAGGACGAGCCCAGTCCTCCGGGCGTTGTGTCCTCTTTTGAGACACACAGGACCCGCAAGTCTGCGCAGGTTTTTCCCTGCCCAGCGGAATTCCATTACACTGTTAATGAAATGTGGCACACGTTAAAACGTCCATTCCTGGTACCTAGTCGGTTCAAATTGCTTTATCCTTTTGCGCCGGCTACGGAATCGCGATGGTGTGTGCCTCCACAGGTAGATCACACTGTGGCCGTGCTGAACAAGGCTACCTTGGTTCCTACTGAGGATACCCCGGTTTTCCGGGATCCCACGGACCGGCGATTGGAGTCTCTAGCCCGCCATTCCTATACGGTGGCGGGTTCGTTGCTCAAACCCGTTTTCGCGTCCGTTATGGTGGCCCAGGCGGTGGCTGATTGGATTAAGGTGCTTAGAAGCAACCTAGTGTCCGATGACGTGCCGCCTGCGCGACTGGAAATGGTGGACCAGATCCATCAAGGAGTCATGTACCTGTGTGATGCAGCCCTAAATGAGGCCCCCTTGGTGGCCCGCCTCTCGAGTGTCGCGGTACTTAACCGGCGACTGATATGGCTGAAGAGCTGGTCGGCCGACAAGTCCTCGCGGAAAACTGTTGCTGATTTTCCCTATGCTGGCTCTCGTCTTTTTGGCGAGGCGTTGGATACCCTGGTGAAAGGCGTCACGGGGGGAAAGAGCACTATGCTACCCCAGAACCCGAAGAACAAGTCTTTCCGTGGAATCGGGGTTCTGCGCCTAGATCAAATCAGGGGTCCTTTCGTGCCTTTCGGAACCAATCCAAGGGCAAGCCCTTCAAGGCCCAGGGCAACCCGAAGAAACCCTGGGCGGGTAAGCAGAAGACCGGCAATGCCGGTTCGGCGGGACTTTCCGCCTTTGCCTGAAGGGGCGCCCTCACCCATTTCTGGGGTGGGGGGACGTTTGCGCGGTTTCCTCCAACCTTGGCTGCTCCGGATCTCGGACAGGTGGGTCCAGGAAATCGTTCGATCAGGTTACAAGATCGAATTCCATTCCAGGCAGGCGGACAGATTCTTTCCCTCCAATCTCCATCTGTTTCCAGGGCGTCTGCAGGACTTGCATCAAGCGGTGCAGGACATGCTTGCTCAGGGGGTGATTGTCCCGGTTCCTCATCGGGACAGGTTTCGGGGGTTTTATTAGAATCTGTTCACTGTGCCCAGGAAGGAGGGCAAAGTGCGTCCTATTCTGGACCTGAAAGCGCTGAACCGCTTAGTGCAGGTTCGGAAGTTTTGAATGGAGTCCCTCCGTTCGGTTGTGGCCTCCTAGAGTCCAGGAGAATTCCTGGCTTCGATAGATCTGAAGGATGCGTACCTGCACATCCCCATTTTCGAGGGTCATCAGCGGTACCTTCGGTTCGCTATCGCAGAGGACCACTACCAGTTTGTGGCGTTACCGTTCGGTCTCGCTTCGGCACCCAGGGTGTTTACCAAGGTGTTGGCGCCGGTCCTGGGCCTGCTGCGGGCCCAGGGCATTGCGGTCCTGGGGTACCTGGACGATCTGCTTCTGAGATCGCGTGCCAGTCAGGACCTTGTGCGCGATCTGTCCATCACGGTACAGACGCTCCAGGAGTTCGGATGGACCATCAACGTTCAAAAATCAGCGTCTCCGTCGCTTCGCCTTCCCTATCTGGGAATGGTTCTGGACTCTGCTCAGGCAAAGGTGTTCTTGCCGGAGGACAAGCTCCGGACTTTGCGGGACGAGATCAGGTCCCTCAGGGCCTGCATGCGGGGCCTGGGGTTGATGGTGTCGGCCTTCGAGGCGATTCCCTTTTCCCAGTTCCACACGCGGGCTCTCCAGACGGAGATCCTGGCCAGGTGGGACAGACTTCCTCAGTCCTTGGATCTGGATGTCTCCTTGAGTCGCCAGACCAGATTGGCTCTTCTGTGGTGGATCCAGTCCCCGTCGGTGGCGGAAGGCAAGTCCTTCCGTCCGTTGGTGTGGACAGTGGTTACCACGGATGCCAGCCTGTCGGGCTGGGGTGGAGTCCTGGGCACCCTGTCTGCCCAGGGCACTTGGTCGGAGGAGGATTCCTCCCTCCCGATAAATGTGCTGGAACTACGAGCGATAAAACTCTTTTCCGGTGGTCGGACCATCTCCAGGGCCTGCCTGTTCGCGTACAGACGGACAATGCTACTGCGGTGGCTTACATCAACCACCAGGGGGGCACCAGAAGTGCTCGAGCGGCCCGGGAGGTGACCGACATCCTGTCTTGGGCCGAGACTCATGTCCCGGCGATTTCGGCAGTTCACATTTCGGGGGGTGGAGAATTGGCAGGCAGACTATCTGAGCCGCCAGACCCTGGACCAGGGGGAATGGTCCCTACACCCGGAGGTCTTTCAGATGCTGTGTGCGAAGTGGGGATCCCCAGACGTGGATCTGTTCGCATCCCGGCTAAACCGGAAGGTGGAACGGTTCGTGGCAAGAACGCGCGACCCGTTGGCAGACGCCTCGTATGCGTTGGTGGCCCCTTGGCATCAGTATCGTCTGATGTACGCCTTTCCTCCGATTCAGTTACTATCCCAGTTCCTTCGCAGATTGATCTCGGAACCGCACATGGTGATTCTGGTGGCGCCGGACTGGCCTCGCCGGTCTTGGTACGCCGACGTTCACCTGGCAGTGGCGCCTCCGTGGCGTCTGCCTCTGCGGGAAGATCTCCTGTCTCAGGGTCCGATCTTCCATCCTGCTTTACAGTCGCTGGCTTTAACGGCCTGGCTGTTGAGACCCAGGTCTTGAAGGACAAGGGTCTATCCTCTGAGGTTATCCCTACCCTGATCAAGGCTAGGAAATCTTCCTCTGGTAAGATCTATTTCCGTAGACGACTGTTTAGTGGAAACGCGTCACAGAGGAGCGCCGCATCGTCATCACAAGTTGCCGAGGACCGCACTGCAGGCGGCCACGGCCTCTCCAATATCAGTATCGGTTTCCTGTGTCCATTAATTAACATCTAACTGTAAGTGCACTGGATACTTTTGTTTTAATAAATTGTCAAAGGTACTGCGCTATGGTCTGATTCTGTTTCTGTAAGATACACGTGGAAGCCCTCACCTGTGCGGAGAGTAACACCCAGAACAAGAGTGGACCGGGATTGGGTTGAGACACCGAAAGATCAGTGAGACAATCGCCTTTTGGTTTGAGCGATCTGGTAAGAGGCCACACTTACTATCTGATTGTTTCACGGTGACCTCCCTGAATTCCCAAGACACTACTGGGCTGATTATCCGCCCTTAACCTCTTTTCTCTATGGTAAGGGGCTAATCCCCACAAAGGTGGTGGAACCCATCTGCACCCCACGGATCTAGAGGAACCCACAGAGTGGACTTTACTTTAGCCTGTGAGGGGACGATTGGGACTTTATGCACTTTTATATGTATATGGACTATACACTGAGGTGGCAACCATTGAAATATTGGACACTTTTTCTTTGAATTACTTGTGCACTTTGTTGGTTTATGTTGGTATCACATTATCCATTTATCATCACCTATTCACCATAACACACCCAAGTATATGCACCAGGGTGTATAGTATTTACTGTACACCATTTTAAGTGCACATCAATTTTGGAAACACATCACAGGTATATGGGGGACACTCATTATAGTGTCACACCTTTTCCTGATTTGTGACACCAGTGAATTTTAGCGCACCTGATTTCTTTTCTACACAAGATCTATTACCGTACCTGGAAAGCCTACTTCACCTGGTGTGAGTCCATGGGGTTTTCCCCTCGTTCTTACTCGGTGGCGAGAATCTTGGCTTTCCTCCAGTCTGGAGTGGATCAGCGCCTGGCGCTGGCCACTATAAAGGGCCAGGTGTCAGCAGTGGCGGTCCTTTTCCAACGCCCTGTGGCGTCTCATTCCTTGGTGCGCACATTCATTCAAGGTGTGCGACATTTGGCTCCTCCTAGGAAGGAGCCTTTACCTCCATGGGACTTGAACTTGGTCCTGTCCGCATTGCAGCGTGCTCCTTTTGAAAATATCAGGGAGATATCGTTGCCTCTGCTGTCGAAAAAGGTTGCTTTTCTTGTGGCGATCACTTCAGCTCGCAGAGTATCGGAGCTGGCGGCGTTGTCTTGCCGCTCCCCTTACTTGATAATCCACAAGGATAAGGTGGTGTTGAGAACACCCCCGTCCTTTCTTCCCAAGGTGATCACTGAGTTCCACCTTAATGAGGAAATTGTCCTGCCTTCGCTTTGTACAAAGCCTAAACATCCAAAGGAGATTGCTTTGCATTCCTTGGATGTTGTCAGGGCGATCAGGGTTTACCTGAAGTCCACGGAATCCTTTCGGAAGGCGGACTCTTTGTCCTTTCTGAGGGACCTCGGAAGGGCATGGCTGCATCGGCAGCGACTATTGCCAAGTGGATCAGACAGACCGTTGAGCAGGCCTATGCCTTGAAGGAACGGGTTCCGCCCTTCCCTGTTAAGGCGCACTCTACCAGGTCTTTGAGTACTTCCTGGGCCGGTTGGCATCGGGCCTCGGTGGCCCAGGTGTGCAAGGCGGCGACTTGGTCGTTGGTGCACACTTTTTCCAAGTTCTACTAAGTAGACGTTCTGGCATCAGCTGATGCTTCTTTTGGCCGCAAAGTTCTCAGTGCGGCTGTGCCATGATGGACCCTTGCATTTTGTCTCTTGGTCCCTGGCTGTTGGCATTTGCTTTCCTGGGCTGTTGCTCCTGTTGAGCATTGTTTTTTTCTGTTGCCCAGTTGGTTCTTACGGTGCGTGTAAGATTCCTTTCTCTGATGTGGGTACTGCATTGCCTTTTCTACGGTTGCGTCTCCCACCCCTCATGTCTATTCTGCTTTGGGACATCCCAATAGTGATGACTTAGAGGAGGCGGCGATTGTCGGAGGATGTAAGAGAAAACGGAATTTTTGTAAAATCTTACCTGTAAAATTCCTTTCTCTGAGTCCTCCGACAGTCGCCGCCCCCGCCCCTCTTTTGGGGTTCTTATTACCTACTGCTATACTACCAAAACTGAGTTGGGAGTGGTGATGCACGGGGGGTATTGACCAGATGGGACAGCCCCCGTGGGTGTGTATATGCTAATGCCTTTTGTCTTTTGACTGAGTCTATATGCCTAGCTATTCCTACGGATAGGTGGACAATACCCAATAGTGATGACTTAGAGGAGGCGGCGACTGTCGGAGGACTCAGAGAAAGGAATTTTACAGGTAAGATTTTACAAAAATTCCGTTTTTTGTCACAAGTGTTTGAAAAATGACAAAAAATATATATATTTTTTTCACAAAAAGTTGTCATTGAAATTATATATTGCTCACGCATGCCATGGGCATATGTGTAATTACACCCCAAAATATATTCTGCTGCTTCTCCTGAGTACAGGGATACCACATGAGACTTTTTGGGAGCCTAGCTGTGTATGGGACCCCGAAAACCAATCGCCACCTTCAGGTTTTCTAATGGCATAATTTGTGCATTTTACTTCCGCACTACCTGTCAGTTTCGGAGGCCCTGAAATTTCAAGATAGCAAAATTGGGTCATTTGGGGGGGGGGGGGGGTTTCGCTAAGTAGGCACTCCCAAGCTATTTGCTGAGAGGCATGGTGAGTCCATGGAATATTTTATATTTTGCCACAAGTTCCGGGAAAATTATTATTTTTTGGTTTTGTTTGTTTTTTTACACAAAGTTGTCACTAAATGATATATTGCTCACACATGCCATGGGTATATGTGAAATGACACCCCAAAATACATTCTGCTGCTTCTCTGCTTCTCATGAGTATGGGGGTACCCTATGTGTGAGACTGTTTTGCAGTCTAGCCGCATACAGGACCCCGAAATATTTGCTGAGAGGCATGTTGAGTGTTTTGCAGATTTCACTTTTTCACTTTTTGTCAAAAAGTTTTGAAATTGAAAAAAGAGGGGAAAAAAAAGCATTTTTCTTCATTTTTCAAAATAAATGAGAGCTGCAAAATACTCACCATGCTTCTTAGCAAATACCCTGGGGTGTCTACTTTTCGAAAAGGGGTAATTTGGGGGGGGGGGTTGTGCTATCTTGGCATTTCATGGCCTTCAAAACTGTGATGGGTAGCTAGGAGTGAAATCAACACTTTAAGCCCTTAGCCTGAAGACGGTGATTGGTTTTCGGGGTCCTGTATGCGGTTAGACTGCCAAAAAGTCCCACA
Organism: Pelophylax lessonae; assembly: GCF_965119305.1. Taxonomy (NCBI): domain Eukaryota; kingdom Metazoa; phylum Chordata; class Amphibia; order Anura; family Ranidae; genus Pelophylax; species Pelophylax lessonae. Next base: position 150,961,216 of record NC_138769.1, on the reverse strand, counting down.
CATTGGGTATCCCCATACCCGGGAGAAGCAGCAGAATGTATTTTGGGGTGTCATTTCACATATACCCATGGCATGTGTGAGCAATATATCATTTAGTGACCACTTTGTGTAAAAAAATAATAATAATAATATTCTAGAATCTTGGGGCAAAATATAAAATATTCCATGGACTCGCCATGCCTCTCAGTAAATAGCTTGGAGTGTCTACTTTGCAAAATGGGGTCATTTGGATGGGGGGGGGGGGGGGGGGGTTGTGCTATCTTGGCATTTCATGGCCTTCAAAATTGTGATGGGTAGTGACGAGTGAAATCAACAATTTACGCCCTTAGAAAGCCTGAAGGCGGTGATTCGTTTTCGGGTCCTGTACGTGGCTAGACTGCCAAAAAGTCTCACACATGGGGTATTCCCATAGGAGAAGCAGCAGAATGTATTTTGGGGTGTAATTTCACATATACCCATGGCATATGTGAGCAATATATCATTTAGTGACAACTTTGTGTAAAAAAATTATAATTTTCCCGGAACTTGTGGCAAAATATAAAATATTCCATTGACTCACCATGCCTCTCAGCAAATAGCTTGGAGTGCCTACTTTGCAAAATGGAGTAATTTGGGGGGGGGGGGTTATTCTATCTTCAGGGCCTCCAAAACTGTGACAGGTAGTGAGGAAGTAAAATAAGCAATTTATGCCATTAGAAAACCTTAAGGTGGTGATTGGTTTTCGGGGTCCCGCACACAGATAGGCTCCCAAAAAGTCTCACACGTGGTATCCCTGTACTCAGGAGAAGCAGCAGAATGTATTTTGGGGTGTCATTTCACATCTACCCATGGCATACGTGAGCAATATATCATTTAGTGACAACTTTGTGTAAAAAAATAAAACCAAATTGTTATTTTCCTGAAACTTAGGGCAAAATCTAAAATACTCCATGGACTCAATATGCCCCTCAGCAAATGGCTTTGGGTGTCTACTTTCCAAAAAGGGGTCATTTGGGGGGTGTTTTAACTGTCCTGGCATTTTATGCTCAATCTTAGCCACACATCACCCACTCTTCTAACCACTTGAAGACCAAGCCTTTTCTGTAACTTTTAGTTTACATGAAAAAATATTTCTCTGTCGCTCATTGACAGACGCAGGACTGATATCTTGATATCCGTAGGGTTATACTGCCCCCTACAGGAGTAGGACACTAGACAGGAAAAAAGTTCTGGCCACACCCATGGGCAGTCCCAGGGGGTATATCCTCTCTCTCCCTGCCACAGGATGTCAGTTTTTTTCTGCCTAGTCAGGAGTAAGGACCTAAGTTCCTTGCTGGGATCTCTGGTCCTGGCAAGCTTTTTTTAGATAAATCTTTTTTTAGTTAGCTGTTTTCTCCAGTTGTTCCTGTGAGATCTTCAAGCAATTATGCCGGATCTGGGCGACTATCACGTACCTGGAGATGAGCCTGACACTGTGAGGAAGGCCTCCCTTGCGCCTCCGACTCGGGACCCCTGATAGTGCAAACAGGGGACACCGGAGTGTAGAGTAGCACGAGCGCCTGGAGACTTGCTTGAAGCGGACGATGGCTACTGGTGAAGTTTGCCAGAGAAGTCCGATGAGCCGGGTCTTGTGCAGGCAGCAGGTGCTGGAAGCAGGGTTTCCTGGATAACAGGAAGAGCTTCCCAGGCAGGATGGACGGATCTGGGAATGACAGAAGCGTAGTAAGACAAGCCGGGTCAGGAGCCAATTGGTAACGTATAAGCCAGTAGGAGCAGACAGGAAGAGTGGTCACGGGACAAGCCAAGGTCGGTGCAGGTGGAGATCAGAGAATCGTCAGGACAAGCCGGGTCTGGAACTAGGAACAAGTGCAGGTAAACAGGTAACAGGTATCCAAGGCTGAAGACAAAGCAGCACTGAACCTGTGTGCTGATCCAGCTTAAATAGTGCTCTTCCTTGATGAGAAGGGTGGAGCCAGGATTAGGCTGTGGATTTAACTCATCCTCTGCCAGAACCTTCCTGACATGGCCCCCCCCCCAATGGGCAGCCTCCGGATGCCCAACTGGGCCATTCTTGCCAGGTGGGCCCGGTTGAAAGCCTGTATGAGTCTTTTGGCATGGATGTTTTCTTCAGGTTCCCAGGAATTGTCTTCAGGACCATACCCCTTCCATTTAATCAGGTACTGTACCTGATTCCTCCTTTTCCTGCAACCCACAATTGCTTCGACCTCAAATTCCTCTTCACTGTCCACAATTACTGGCTCGGGGGGACCTGTATTTCGCTGCGGAAAAGGATCAGGGATGGCAGGTTTTAGCAGGGTAACATGGAAAACCGGGTGGATTTTAAAGGAAGCTGGTAGTTCCAATTCATAAGAGACGTCATTGATTCTTCTTTTAATAGGAAAGGGACCCAAAAATTTAGGTCCAAGTTTTCTTGAGGGACAGGTAAGCTTCAAATTGGTTGTGGCCAACCATACCTGATCACCAGGTTCCAATATCAGCTCTCCCCTTCTTTTCCTGTCAAAGAATTTTTTATTATTTTCCTGAGCCTTGGCCATGGTTTCCTGAAGTAACTCAGTGTTGGATGCAAAAAAGTTTGTGTCCTGGACAGCAGGGACAGGACATTCAGGTACTGTGGTGATCAGAAAAGAAGGATGGTAACCATAATTGGCAAAGAATGGAGTCTGCTTGGTAGCCGAATGTTCAGAGTTGTTGTATGCGAACTCCGCTAGTGGCAATAGCGTCACCCAATCATCCTGGGAAAAGGACGAAAAACAGCGTAGATACTGTTCCAGTGTCTGATTGGTCCTTTCCGTTTGACCGTTGGTCTGTGGGTGATATGCTGAAGAAAAGGACAGTTCAATATCCAATTTCTCACAAAGGGATTTCCAAAATCTGGAGGTGAACTGGACTCCGCGGTCGGATACTATGTTGGCAGGAACTCCATGCAGTCTCACAATCTCTTTGATGAACAACTTGGCTGTATCCATGGCCGAGGGAGTGCCCTTCATGGGTAAGAAATGCGCCATCTTGGATAGCCGGTCTACCACCACGAAGATGGTAGTGTAGCCTTCAGATGGCGGGAGTTCAACGATAAAGTCCATTGAAATCATTTTCCATGCTCTGTCAGGGACTGGTAAGGGTTTGAGCAAGCCCCAAGATTTAGACCTGGGGGTCTTGTTCCGGATACATGCAACACAGGTTTCAATGTACCTTTTACAATCCTTCTGCAGATCAGGCCACCAAAAGGTGCGTTGAAGTAGCTCAGAGGACTTATGGACTCCAAAATGTCCTGCAAGGGAATGGTCATGGCAGAGACCCAAGACAGGGACCCGCAATCTCTCAGGTACAAATATTTTGTTATTATGCCATAAAGGTCTGTCCCTAACCTGTAAGGAAACTCCGGGAAGTGGGGAAATATCCTTAGAGGCCTGTTTGAGCTGTAGCAGTAAGTCGTCTTGCAGTAACAGGAAGTTTCCTGATGACAGAATTGTATCTGGGACTGCAGATCTCTCAGCATCAGAAAACATACGGGATAATGCATCCGGTTTTGTGTTCTTTGATCCTGGCCTGTAAGTGACATGAAAGGAAAATCTGGAGAAAAAGAGAGCCCACCTGGCCTGGCGGGGTTTTAAGCGTCTAGCTGCTTGCAAGTATTCTAGATTCTTGTGGTCTGTGTACACTAGAATAGGATGGGCTGCCCCTTCTAAGAGATATCTCCACTCTTCCAAGGCAGCCTTAATTGCCAAGAGCTCTCGATCACCGACGTCATAATTTCTCTCTGCCGAAGATAACTTGCGTGAGAAGAAGGCAACGGGGTGTAACAGAGCTTTGGCTCCTGCCCGCTGCGACAATACTGCTCCTACAGCCGACTCAGATGCGTCTACTTCTAGGACATAAGGCAGACCAGGATCTGGGTGTCGAAGGACTGGTGCAGAGGTGAAGAAATCCTTTAGGGTTTCAAATGCGATCTGCGCCTCAGGAGTCCACAGGAAACGGATACCTTGTCTGGTTAACTGAGTGATGGGGGAGATGATTGCGGAGAAATTCTTGATAAACTTCCGATAAAAGTTTGAGAACCCTACGAACCGTTGCACCCCTTTTTTATCAGTGGGAACCGGCCAGTGTAAAATAGCAGAAACCTTTTGAGGATCCATTTTAATACCTTCTGTGGAAAGAATCAGACCAAGGAATTGGATACTCTGTCGACTGAACTCACACTTCTCAGGTTTTGCGTATAAGCCATGCTGTCTGAGACGGGCAAGGACATTTCTTACGTGTTCGTGATGGTCTTCTATGGTGGAGGAAAATATCAAAATATCATCAAGATAAACAATAACAAACAAGTCCAGAAAATCTCGGAAAATGTCATTAACAAAGTGCTGGAAGGTGGCTGGGGCGTTGCAAAGCCCAAAGGGCATCACTAGGTACTCATAATGCCCGAAACGGGTGCGAAATGCTGTTTTCCACTCGTCACCTTCCCTGATTCGCACTAGATTATATGCCCCCCGTAAGTCCAATTTAGTAAAAATGGTGGCTCAGCGGAGTCTCTGGAATAGTTCCGGCACTAATGGTAATGGGTAACGATTCTTAATCGTAATTTTATTTAGATCACGATAGTCCACACAGGGGCGGAGCGAGTGGTCTTTTTTTTCTACAAAGAAAATCCCAGCTCCTGCCGGGGATGTGGAAGGGCGGATAAACCCCTTTCTCAGGCTATCATCAAGGTATTCCTTTAGTGCGGAAAGTTCAAGTTCAGTGAGTGGGAAAATCCGTCCGAAGGGTATTTCGGCTCCGGGAAGAAGCTCGATAGGGCAATCGTATGGTCTGTGAGGGGGAAGAGTCTCTGCTCCCTTCTTGCTGAAGACGTCTAAGAAATCGTGGTAGATTGCAGGCACAGAAGAACACGATTCGGTGTCAGAATCCATACACAGTAATGGAGACAGGGGGTCTTGTGATTGGAAGAGGCAGAGTTGTTGACAGTAAGAGGACTGGAATTTAATCTCTCCCGTTTTCCAATTAATGCAGGGATTGTGTGCCTGCAGCCAAGGCATGCCCAGAATGATGGGGAACAGTGGTGAGGTGATAACATCTAGGCGTAGTAACTCTTTGTGGTTACCCGATATGGTAGCATGCAAGGGAAGAGTCTCTTGTGTGACAGGTCCAGATCTGATACGAGATCCGTCAGCCAAATGTATAGTCAGTCCCTGTGATCTGGGCCTTAGCGGAACCTTTAGCTGAGTCGCAAATTTCAGGTCAATAAAACAGCTACAGGCTCCTGAATCAATAATGGCGGGTGCCTGGATAGCCCCTTCTGGAAGCTGTAATGAAATAAGCACAGTCAGGTGAGATGAATTGTGGAGGCTCAACCCTTGGTTGGTAGAAGAAAGGGTTAGACACTTACGGCTTTTAGCTGGACAAGACCTCACATAGTGTCCATCTTCTCCACAGTACAGGCACAAGTTATTCAGACGCCGGCGTTGACGTTCTTCTGGGGTAAGGGAAGGACGGATTATGCCAAGCTGCATTGGTTCAGAAGAGTCAGTGGTGGGAGGAGCGGATGCTGGGAATGTCGGACCAGAAGGTCTGAAGACTTGAGGCATCATCCATACAGGTCGGGATTGACCAGATGATCTTTCTGCACGACGCTCCCTTAGGCGTCTATCGATCTGGATCGCCAGGTGTATCAGGGCTTCCAGAGTATCTGGCACCCCTACACGGGCCAATTGGTCTTTCAGAGAGTCAGATAGTCCCATACGAAATTGGTGGCGGAGGGCAGCATCATTCCAGTTAGTATCAGCACTCCACCTTCTAAAGTCAGTTACATAGTCCTCTGCTGCTCTGCGGCCTTGCTGAAGGGTGTAGAGGGCGGCCTCAGCCGTAGTGGTTTTCTGCGGGTCCTCATATAACTGGGCCATAGCTCCAAAGAACAAGTTTAAACTGGATAAGCAGGGATCCTTTTGTTCAAGTAAACGGTGGGCCCAGGACTGGGGTTTGCCTTGTAGAAGGGAAATGACGAAGCCTACTTTAGTGGCCTCGAGTGAAAAAGTCCGGGGTTGTAATGCAAAATAAAGTTCGCAGGCATTATGGAAGGACCTGAACTTGCTGCGATCTCCAGAGAACTTTTCCGGGGTAGGTACACGAGGTTCTGGAGGCAAAACCATGACTGTAGGTGTAGCAGGAGATCTCCCCTGGGCGTTTGGAGAGGAGGCTGGCGGGGTAAGTGACTGGACCCGTTCTTCAAGTCGGTTATAGCCTTCTTGTAAGTCTTTGACTGATTGGGTCAGTGCCGCCAGGTGATGACATAACTCGTCCATAGGGGAGGTTCCTCGGTCAGGCTCAGACATCTGGCTGCTTTGTACTATCACGTACCTGGAGATGAGCCTGACACTGTGAGGAAGGCCTCCCTTGCGCCTCCGACTCGGGACCCCTGATAGTGCAAACAGGGGACACCGGAGTGTAGAGTAGCACGAGCGCCTGGAGACTTGCTTGAAGCGGACGATGGCTACTGGTGAAGTTTGCCAGAGAAGTCCGATGAGCCGGGTCTTGTGCAGGCAGCAGGTGCTGGAAGCAGGGTTTCCTGGATAACAGGAAGAGCTTCCCAGGCAGGATGGACGGATCTGGGAATGACAGAAGCGTAGTAAGACAAGCCGGGTCAGGAGCCAATTGGTAATGTATAAGCCAGTAGGAGCAGACAGGAAGAGTGGTCACGGGACAAGCCAAGGTCGGTGCAGGTGGAGATCAGAGAATCGTCAGGACAAGCCGGGTCTGGAACTAGGAACAAGTGCAGGTAAACTGGTAACAGGTATCCAAGGCTGAAGACAAAGCAGCACTGAACCTGTGTGCTGATCCAGCTTAAATAGTGCTCTTCCTTGATGAGAAGGGTGGAGCCAGGATTAGGCTGTGGATTTAACTCATCCTCTGCCAGAACCTTCCTGACAGCGACGGGCTGGATGTTGAGATCCAGTGGTCACCCCAGCCGGCCTACGAGCGCGTGCAGGCCCTAGCTCCGCACTGGGTCGGCCGCGACATAGTCCCACTGGACGGGGACTGGCCCGCGGGTTAAACGTCCCGCCGAGTCGCAAACGACCGGTCGAAGGCCGAGTCGCAGCGTCTCCTTTGGCCGACACCCCCCCCCCCCCCCTGCGCGGTGAGGGGTTTTTGTCTGGAGTGGCGCCCGCTCTGTTCCGGTATGGTGAGTAAATGTTTCCCCCCTGCTCCTCATGGCTGACTCTGGGGTGGACCCCGGGCCCCTCCCTGGGACGGTCGGACCCACACTAATCTGGGTTCCCCTGTGCACCCTCCCCCTGTGGTGTCCCTCTCCCCCTCCCTTCCCCCCTACGGGGGGGTTGTTTGTGTGTGTGTGTGGGGTGGCTAGCCGCTCATGCAAGCCGCTAAGGGGGTGGGGGGGGTCCCGAGTGTGGACGGCTGTTGTGCGGGGGGGCTTCTTCCCTGGCTTCCCAGGGCCTACCTGCCGAATGAGCGTCTGTTAGTAGATGTGGGGACCCCCCTTCCCACCGCAGTGCGCGGGTCTGCCATTTGTTTGGAGTCCCTCATGTGGCTCATGGGGGCGGCCATCTTGGTACACCAAGCTCGTTTGAGGGGGCGGAGCCCCTCCCGAGACCCGGGAAGATTTCTCCACAGGACTTCCTTGTCATGCAGACAAACGCTGAGAGCAGTCCTGTTGAACTCTGGTGCATCGTGTGGTGAGCCTTTTGGGGGTCTCTCTCTCTCTGCGGGGGTCTCGAGGCACGCTGTCTTAACATTGAGGGGCGCTGCAGCGCTGGGTGACATTTTGAAAAAAAAAAAAAAAAATTTTCCAATTTTGTCATATTTTGCTGACGGGTTCCCCTGGTGTTGCCATGGACCCTGCTGCACATGTGTCCCCACCTGATCCCCTCGAGGTGGCCGCAGGGCCCTCCGATTCTCCGCTCACCATTGATGTGCTTTCGGCGGTCCTGGAGTCATTTTGTGTCCCAGATGGAGGTGGCCTGTCAGGGACAGGGGGGCTAAAAAGCGACCCCCGCCTACCCCTGTCTTGTCTGATGCCTCAGATTCTGATCCTGAGCCAGTCGTTGCTGCTGCGGGTTCCTCCTCTGGGGCTGCTGTCTCGCCCCGTCTCCTCTGATAGTGTGGATGACCTTTCTGCCTCCGCCATAGCGCAAGACAAGGCACTGGTGGACGCACTGATTGTGTCTGTCCGGGAGACCCTAAAACTGGAGGTTGCACCTGCGGATGCAGCTCATACAGAAGTTGCCTTTGGCACTCGCAAGCCCTCCAGGGTGGCGAAGGTGTTTCCCTTTCCCAAATGTTTTGACGATATCATTAAGAAGGAGTGGGTCCGTCCAAAACGACCCCTGGGATGCCCAAACGGATTGCTAGGCGCTACCCGTTTGAAGAGTTCCTCCTTAAAAAATGGACGGTGCCACCTTCGGTGGATCCGCCGGTTTCCAGACTAAATAAGGCTACTGTTATCTCCCTGGCAGGGTTGGCCTTAAGGCCAGTTTTTACCATTGCTCTGGTTTCACAGACGTTGACAGAATGGGCCGAGCTGTTACGCCATGATCTGGAGGGGAGAAGTCTCCCCCCTGCCATGACGGATTTGCTGGATCAGATGGTGCAGGGGCTACAGTTTGTTTGTGATGCCGCACTGGACGCTGCTCCATTGATGGGGCGTGTATGTCGATCTCGGCGGTGGTCCTCCGGCGCATGCTATGGTTGAAGTGCTGGTCGGCGGATCAGGCTTCCAAAAAAGCCTTGACTGATCTCCCTTTTCAGGGGGATCGCCTGTTTGGTGCTACCTTGGATGAGATTATCAAGGATCTCACTGGGGACAAGAGCACCTTTCTACCACAGGCTAACAAGGGTTAGAAACCTCGTCGCAGACAGGGACCTTCCTTTTCAGCTCACAAGAAGTTTTTTCGCTCTTCCGGGGCGTGCGACAAGGCGAAGCCCTCCAAAGACCCCCAAGGGGTTTCAAGAGACCCTGGTCTGGTAAGCATAATACGGTCCTTCCAGACCCGAGGATAAGACCGCTTCAGCCTGAAGGGTGGGGGGTGTCTTCGCCGGTTCCCGGACCCGTGGCTCTCCAGGGAGGTCATATGGTCGGGATACAAGATCAAGTTTCGATCGCTTCCACCGGTGCGGTTCTTCCCTTCCAATATGCGACTGTTCCCGAATCGCCTAACGGCTCTGTTGGGGGTAGTGCAGGACTTGATGCAACAAGGAGTGGAGTCCATTCGCACAGTGGTGGCCTCCCTGCATCAGGGGGATTTTCTGGCGTCCATAGACATCAAGGATGCCTATCTTCATGCTCCCCATTTACGCAGGACACCAGCGGTTTCTGCTGTGGGAAAGGACCATTATCCGTTTGTGGCGTTACCCTTTGGTCTCGCTTCTGCTCCCCGGGTTTTCACAAAGGTTTTGGCCCCAGTTCTGGTGCTGTTGCGGCAGTGGGGCATATCGGTCCTGGGCTACCTGGACGACCTCCTCCTCGGTAGGGAGTCTCCGCAGGCTCAGTTTCATACGCGGACTCTCCAAAAGGAGATTCTTCTCAAATAGAACCAGAATCCCGATTCCCTGGACAATCGGATCCGGCTGAGCGAGCGGACCAGGGAGTCTCTGCCTGCTCAGGGGCTCTGGTCCCTGGAAGAATCCAGGTGGCCGATAAATGTGTTGGAACTGAGAGAGATCAGGTTTTGCCTGGTTCACTGGATCGAGCATCTTCGGGGGCTACCCGATTCGGATTCAGTCGGACAATGCCACGGCCGTGGCTTATGTCCATCACCAGGGGGGCACCAAGAGTGTTCTGGCGGCCATAGAAGTGGCCGGCATTCTTCATTGGGCGGAACGGTTTGTTCCGGCTCTTTCCGCAGTTCACATTCTGGGCATGGAAAATTGGCAGGCGGACTTTCTCAGCCGTCAGACCTTGGATCAAGGGGAATGGTCTCTTCATCCAGAGGCGTTTCACCAGTTGTTCCTTCATTGGGGCACCCCGGACGTGGATCTGTTGGCATCTGTTGTGCAGAGGTTTGCAGCCCGCTCCCGCGATTCTCGGGCGGACGCCGCAGACGTGCTGGTTGCTCCATGGGGGCAGTATCAGCTGCTGTATGCCTTTCCTCCTTTCAAGTTGCTGCCGAAACTTCTTCGCAGGATAGAGGCGGAGGGAATTCCAGTCATCCTTGTGGCTCCGGACTGGCCTCGTGGGCCTGGTACGCCGACTTGGTCAGGCTGGTCGCGGACGCTCCTTGGCGAGTTCCTCTCAGGGAGGATCTGCTGTCTCAGGGACCGATCTTCCATCCTGCTTTACGATCGCTGGCTTTGACGGCTTGGCTGTTGAGAGCCAGGTGCTGAAGGACGGGTTTGTCTGTTTCAGTTATTCCTACTCTGATTAAAGCGAGGAAAGCGACTTCCAGAAAGATCTATCATCGCACATGGAAGTCTTATATCGCGTGGTGTGAGTCCCTCAGGGTTCCTCCACGTTCTTACTCGGTGGCTCGGATATTGGCCTTCCTGCAACGGGGGTTGAGCAGAAGCTGGCCTTGAGCACTATCAAGAGTCAGGTTTCAGCATTGGCGATCTTCTTCCAGAGGCCACTGGCTACTCATTCTTTGGTGCGGAACTTCATCCAGGGGGTGCGGTACCTGGCTCCTCCGGTGTGCGCGCCCTTGCCGCCCTGGGATCGTTATTTGGTGTTGTCAGTTCTCCAGAAACCTCCCTTTGAAAATATTAGGGAGATTCCCTTGCTTACTTTATCCCAGAAGGTGGCTATCACTTCTGCACGCAGGAACTGGCTGCGTTGTCCTGTCGTTCCCCCTATCTGGTAGTTCACAGGGATAAGGTGGTTCTTCGTCCGAATCCATCCTTCCTTCCTAAGGTGGTTTCCGACTTTCACTTGAATGAGGATATTGTGTTACCTTCACTGTGTCCTAAGCCCAGTCATCCTCGGGAGTTTGCGTTACACTCCTTGGATGTGGTTCGGGCGATCAGGGTGACTCTTTTCGTGAGGCCGATTCACTTTTTGTGATCACGGATGGCCCTAGAAAGGGGTTGCCTGCGTCTGCTGCGACTGTCTCCAGATGGATCAGACAGACGGTGGTGCAGGCTTATTCTATTAAGGGTCGGGTTCCTCCGTTCCCTGTTAAGGCGCACTCTACTCGGGCTCTTAGTGCTTCCTGGGCCTTTCCGCCATCAGGCGTCGGTGCTTCAGGTTTGCAAGGCGGCTACCTGGTCGTCGGTTCATACCTTTACAAAATTTTATAAGGTTGATGTGCTGGCATCGGCGGATGCCTCTTTTGGCCGCAAGGTTTTGCAGGCTGCTGTTTGAGGAGACCTTTGGTCTACCTCGGGGGTTTTGTTTTTTTCAGGTGGGTCTCATCTGCTTGTGTCGATGAGTCCTCTGGTCTTCTGGTTGGCTCTGTTTTGGCCTTCTGGATTTGATTTTATTTCTATTATCCCACCCCTCATTTATGGCACTGCTTTGGGACGTCCCTACGGATATCAAGATATCAGTCCTGCGTCTGTCAATGAGCGACAGAGAAAACTGGATTTTTGACTTACCGTAAAATCCTTTTCTCTTAAGCTCATTGACAGACGCAGTACCCGCCCCTCTACTTTGAGTTGGGTTGGTATGAGTCTCTGACACTGCTTTGTTACAAAACTGACATCCTGTGGCAGGGAGAGAGAGGATATACCCCCTGGGACTGCCCATGGGTGTGGCCAGAACTTTTTTCCTGCCTAGTGTCCTACTCCTGTAGGGGGCAGTATAACCCTACGGATATCAAGAGATCAGCCCTGCGTCTGTCAATGAGCTTAAGAGAAAAGGATTTTACGGTAAGTCAAAAATCCAGTTTTTTTATTAGAAAATTACTTTTAACCCCCAAACATTAAATATTTTTTTTAAGCAGAGGCCCTACAGAACAAAATGGTGGATGTTGAAATTTTTTTCGTCACACTGTGTTTGTGCACAGATTTTCCAAACGCAATTTTTGCAGAAAAAAAAAACACTTTTTTTTAAATTTAATGCAGAAATACACTATATAATTCCTAATTGTTTGGTAAAATTTAAAAGATGATCTTATGCCGAGTACATAGATACCAAACATGACCTGCTTTAAAAATCGCGCACGCCCGTGCAGTGGCAACAAACTACGTACATTTTTAAAAGTCTTTACAGGTTACCACTTTGGACTTAGAGGTGGTCTACTGCTAGAATTACTGCCCTCGACCTGGCGTTTGCGGCGATACCTCACATGCATGCAATTGTAGTTTACATATGACACTAGACCAACCAACGCTTTGCGCACAAGCGGGGCGGGGGGCTTAAATTTTTTTATTTATTTATTTTGCTTTTTGTTATTTTGACACCTTTCTTTTCATTTGATTTAAAAAAAAAAAAAAAAAAAGTTTTATTATCACAGTGAATTTAAATATCCCCTATGATGGCAATCTGTAGTGACAGGTACTCTTTTTTAAAAAAAAAAAAAAAAAAAATTGGGATCTTTAAGTTGGTTCACACTATGGCGACACGACTTCGGGGGAGACTAGTAAAGTCGCCGTGCACCGCGACTTCGGCGCGACTTGCACGGACTTCACATAATGGAAGTCAATGCAAGTCGCTCCGACTTCTGTCAAAAGTAGTACAGGAACTGTACAAGTCGCGGTAGTGTGAACTGGGACTTAGACTCTAGATCTCTCCTCTGACCTTAATGCATCTAACCACTCCAAGATTGATGTGATAAGATGCTTTCCCAATTTCCCAATGGCGCTGTTTATTTCTGGCGAAACATAAGTCAGGAAATGCTCGTAGCTTCCGGTATCTTAGGCCATAGAAATGATTGGAGCCATTCTCGTCTCCAATCAGCTCTATGGTCAGATAATGGAACCACCAGCTGCACTCTTGGGTTAACCGGTGGGATAGGAGAGCCAGAGAAAAAACGCGGAAGGCGGCGGGAGGGGGAAGGTCCCCTCCCACTACTTATAAAAGCAGTCTAGCGGCTAATTATCCGCTAGGATTGCTTTTACATGTAAGCCGACCGCTGGCTGTAAAAAACGATACCAGGATGATGCCTAAATCTGCAGGCATCATCCTGGTATAACCACTCAAAGTACAGCAACATACCAATACATTGCTGATCCTTGTTTGGCATATATTGTAGGGTTTTTTTTTTTTTTTTTTCATGCAGCCTGTGACCTAACAGATTCCTTCATCCACATCGATCAATGTGGATGACTAAATATCCGCCAGAAAAGGTATAGTATACCCATCATTAGCCGCCCAAAACATCCAAACCCACTTCCTAATGACGGGTATACGTGACTAAACGCCCATGTATACCTAATATTTTTTAAATGTGGTGGTGAAATCACCTCCTACAGCGCTGCCATCTGAGATTTCCATATATGCTGAGCGCAAACACTGTTTGTGTCAGAATATATATATAAATCAGTGTGGCAGCTGATGAGTGTACCTGCAAGGCAAAGTGAACAGTAAACATAAAACATTACATTGGTACCTGAAAAGTACCAATGAAAAACAGTAAAAGTAGGAAGAGTATAAGTCAAAGAGCAGAGTAAGAACAGAAAAATAACTCGGACAGCTATTTTTGGCTTTTTTATTTTGTTTTGTTTTTTGTAATTTTTTTTTTTTTTTTGCATCTTTTTTTTTTTTTTCTTTGACGTTCAAGTTCCAGGTTAGGTTCTCTCAAAATGACGATAGCCATCGAACATCTTTTGAGACCCTGTGTAAGTGTGCCCTACATTGTGTCGTGCTGTACCCTACGCTAATACTCCACTAGTGTGTGGTAGCAATGGAAACAGTCACTGTGGCAAAGACCAGGACAGTCAGGACAATAATTACGGGTATCGCGCCTAAATCCGCGCTTGCTGCAGACACGGCATCTTTTTTGGGGGTATCTTTGGGTAGGGGTACTCGGGAGGAATTCTGGAAAATGCCTCTCATGCAGCCGACTCCCTGCATCTGGTTGGGGAAGTTGGGCAGGAGCACCAGCTGGATACAGAAGATTATCTCTTCTTGGTAGTGTAGGAAGGATAATATTCCGGCAGATGTTTTGTATAAGACAAAAGCGTTGTAAATAGCCAATTGAAATAAGTATACAGACACTTTTTTGTACCAGTGTCTGGCCTTATGGGCAATTAAGTACGGTCCCATAATCTGGTCGTTGAAGTCCACCCCTCCCATTTTACCGTTATAGTCGTGGACACAGAGGGGCTTCTCAACAACACCAGTGATCGTAGCAATTTCGACTGCCGTGTCTGGGTGAATGGAGGACAGAACGAAAACGTTCCGTTCGTCCCTCCACTTCACTGCAAGCAATTCATCGCACCTCAAGTAGGCTCTCTCCCCCGGACTCAGTGGGGCATTTACCAGCCGTTGGGGGAAGCCCCGGCGATTAGATCACACAGTGCCACATGCGCAAATTTGTAATTGAAAGAGGTGTCTAAAAAGTGGCACGCTCGAATAAAAATTGTCCACCTACAAGTGGTACCCCTGTCCGAATAAGGGTGACACCAAGCCCCAAACTCTTGCCGCTGCTCCCTATGTAGTCTGGGCAGTTGGGGGGCTCCAGAGTGCTATCTTTTCCCTCGTAAACACGGAAACTAACTGTATAGCTTGTGGCCCTGTCGCACAGCTTTTACAGCTTGACCTCGTATCTGGCACGCTTGCTGGGGAGATACTGTTTGATAGCAAGGCGGCCAGTAAACTTAATCAGGGACTCGTCAACGCAGACATCTTGTTCAGGGATAAACAAGGCTGCAAACCACTAATTGAAGTGGTCTACGAGGGGCCAAATTTTGTGGAGTCGGTCATATTCAGGGTCTCCCTGAGGACGACAGAGTTCATTGTCGTTGAAATGCATGAACCGAAATTTCTCTGTCGCTCATTGACAGACGTAGTCCTCGTTGATTAATAACAACTAGGGTTATACTGCCCTCTACAGGAGTAGGACTAGACAGGAAAGAAAACATTCTGGCCACACCTTAGGGGCAGTCCCAGAGGGTATATCCTCTCTCTCTCTGCTACAGCAAATCAGTTTTTTTCTGTCTAGTTAGGAGTAAGGACCTAGATGCCTTGCTAGGATCTTCGGTCCTGGCAGGAATTTTTTTTCTTAGAAAGATTTTTTTTAGACAGCTTTTTTCTCCAGTGTTCCTGTGAGATCTTCAAGCAAGCAAGCTGTAACTGGGCGACGGGCTGGATGTTGAGATCCAGTGGTCACCCCAGTTCAGCCTACGAGCGCGTGCAGGCCATAGCTCCGCGCTGAGTCGGCCGCGACATAGTCCCACTGGACGGGGACTGACCCTGCGAGTTAAACGTCTCGCCTGAACGCCAATGACCAACAGAGTCGCGGCGTCCGTATTGGTCGACAGCCCCCCCCCACCCCGGTGGAGAGGGGTTCTGTCAGGAGTGGGCGCCCGCCTGGTTCCGGTATGGTGAGTAGTATGTTCCCCCCTCCCCCCCTGTCGGGTTTGTGGTGGACGCGGGCCCCTCTCTGGAATGGTAGGATGGGTCTCCCCTCTATCCTATAACAGGTCACAGATCCCCCAATTTGAGTGTGATTTTTTGTGAACAAAAACCAGGAGGCTTGGTTTGGGAGCTGACGATCTAGGTCATTGCAAAACTGTAAGAGTGACTGAAGTCAGTGGCAGTACTATAAGGGGCATTACTATTGAAGTAAAAGGTATCCTACCTGTCAGAGGTGTACACAGGCCGATGCCTAATGGGGAGGTGCCTGAGTCACTGCAGTCCAGATCGCCATTCCTCCAGCAAAGGGTCACTTCGGAAGGACAGAGGGCTGCCTCCCGACGGCCCACGGACCGCATACGGCCCGCCAGGGTCCTGTACCGCCGGCCAGACTTATCACCATTCAGGGTGAAGGTTGTGGGGCCGAGATACTCCCGCAGGCCGCCAGGCTGAACATAGATATCCCGCAGGCCGCTGCTAGAGACAGACGGTGGTATACAGGCTGCCGCCATTGTCTTACAGATCGCACGAGGCCGCCATATTGGGGTAGCCTCGTGTCTCCAGCATGGGGGCGGCCATGTTTGAGGTGACCAAACACCTCGAGGAGCTATGGGGAGGCGCCGGAAGACGTGTAAAGGGGCGGAGCCGCCTCCTTTTACCCGGCGTAGCCTCGTGTCTCCAGCATGGGGGCCGCCATGTTTGAGGTGACCAAACACCTCGAGGAGCTATGGGGAGGCGCCGGAAGACGTGTAAAGGGGCGGAGCCGCCTCCTTTTACCCGGCGTAGCCTCGTGTCTCCAGCATGGGGGCGGCCATGTTTGAGGTGACCAAACACCTCGAGGAGCTAAGGGGAGGCGCCGGAAGGCGTGCAAAGGGGCGGAGCCGCCTCCTTTTACCCGGGAAAGCCAGCCAAAGACTTCCTGTCTGTAATAGACAGTGCTGGAACAGGTTGTATTGAAACTTCTGAGCATCAAGTGGTGAGCCTTGGGGTCTCTCTCTCTCTCTCTCGCTCTGTAGGGGTCCCTAAGCAGGTAACACTGAGGGGCGCTGTGGCGCTGGGGGTCTAAAAAAAAAAAAAGTTTTATTTTTTTTTGGCAAATTAATTTTTTCAGGCAAGTGTCTGGAATAATCATGGACCCTGCCACACAGGTACCCCCACCTGTTTCCCTCGAGGTGGCCGCAGGACCCTCCAGTTCACAGAGTATGGATGCATTTACAGCAGTTTTGGAGTCTTTGGTGTCTCGGATGGAGACGGCCTGTCAGGGACGGGGGTCAAGAAAGCGACCCCCGCCTACCCCTATGTCATCTGATACTTCAGATTCTGAGATGGTCATTGCAGCTGCAGGTCCCTCTGCAGGGGCTGTTGTCTCAGGTAAAGTTCCCTCAGATAGTGAGGAGGACGTTCCTGCCTCCGCCATAGCACAAGAAGAAGCATTGGTGGACGCACTAGTTGTGGCGGTCCGGGAAACCTTAAGACTTGAGGTTTTACCGGCAGAGGCAACTGAGATGGAAATTCCCTTTGGTACTAGTAAACCTACCAAGACGGCGAAGGTTTTTCCCTTACCCAAATGTTTTGGTAATAAGATTAAAGAGGAATGGGATCATTCAAAACGTACCTTTGCTTTTTCCAAGCGCATTGCTAGACGCTATCCGTTTGAGGAATCCCTCATTAAGAAATGGACGGTACCACCAGTGGTGGATCCACCTATTTCCAGACTGAATAAAGCCACTGTTATCCCGTTGGAGGACGCTCCATCCTTTAAGGATCCGGTGGATCGGAAGATGGAAGCGGAGTCCCGCACTATTTTTTCCCTGATAGGGTCAGCCTATAGACCAGTGATTGTCATTGGTTTAGTTTCACAGACATTAACGGAATGGGCAAGATTGGTACGCCATGACCTAAAGGGGAAAGGTATCCCCCAGGCAGCATCTGATTTGATGGAACAAATTATACAAGGACTGCAGTTCGTCTGTGACGCAGCCCTGGATGCCACCCCCTTGTTAGGGCATGCATCTATGTCAGAGGTAATCCTCAGACGTGTGCTGTGGTTAAAATGCTGGTCAGCGGATCTAGGTTCCAAAAAAGCCTTGGCGAATCTCCCCTTTCAGGGGAATCGCCTATTTGGGGCCACCCTAGATGAGATCATTAAGGATGTCACTGGGGGCAAGAGCACTTTTTTGCTGCAGGCTGCTAAAGCTAAAGGACCTCGTAACAAGCGTGGACCTTTCTTTGCCGCTCATAAAGGGTTCGTTCGCTCCGCTGGGGCGAGCGGGAAAGGCAAAGCCCCTCTAGGAGGGTTCAAGAGGCGCTGGTCGGGCAAACAAAAGGCCGACTCAGCCAAACCTGAAGTTAAGGCTAATACAGCCTGAAGGTGCGCCCCCACCCGGCTTGAGGGTGGGGGGACGTCTTCACCGGCATTCAGAGCTAGAGCCTTCCTGAATCCCGGACTAAGGGGTTCAGGAGATCATACGATCAGGACACAAGATCGAGTATCGATCACTGCTACCGGTGCGAGTCTTCCCTTCCAACATTTAGGTGCTACAGGGAGCGGTAGTTACCGTTCCCTGAACAGATCATTTTCTTTACCTTTTCCAAAGATTAGTCTCAGTTCCCTACAGGAATCGGATCCGGTTGAGCAAACAGACCTCATGTCTGGTGACTTCGGTCTCTAATGCTCAACCAGGAGAAATCATCACTCCTGATAAGAATCAAGTTTCTGATAAATGTGTGGGAACAGAGAGCGATCAGACTTTGTCGGATTGCCTGGACCAAGCAGCTCTAGGGCAGCCTGGTTCGGATCTAGTCAGACAATATCAGGGTGATGACTTAGGTCGATCACCAAGGATTTCACCATCTGTGTCTTCATCAGAGCATCCCGGAGGTGGATCTGTTGGCATATCGGCTCAACAGGAAGGCGCGGAGGTTGGTAACGCGCGGCCGCGTTCCTCTAGCGGACGCAGCAGACGCGCTGAACGGCCTACAAAGGCAGTATCAGCTACTATACGTCTTCCCCCCTCTCAAGTTGCTGCTGAGATTTCTCCGCAGGATAGAGATATAGGGAACTCCAGTTATCCTGGAAATTTGAGGCTAGCCTCGTCAGGCCGACTTGGACATGCTAGTCGCGAACGCTCCTTGGAGACCTCCTCTCAGGGAGGATCTGCGGTCTCAAGGACCGATCTTCCATCGTGCTTTACAGTCGCTGGTTTTAATGGCCTGGCCATTGAGACCCAGGTACTGAAGGGCAGAGGGGTGTCAGCCTCAGTAATTCCTGCAAAGTCTATTATCGCACATGGAAGACTTATATTGCGTGGTGTGAATCTTTGGGATTTCCCCCACGTACCTATTCGGTGACCCGAATCTTGGCTTTTCTGCAAAAGGGGGTTGAGCAGAAACTATCCTTGAGCACCATCAAGGGTCAGGTTTCAGCATTAGCAATCTTCTTTCAGAAGCCTTTGGCTACTCATTCCCTGGTGCGGAATTTCATCCAGGGGGTGGGGCACTTGGCTCCGCCAGTCTGCGCGCCCTTACCACCTTGGGATCTTAATTTGGTTTTGTCGGTTCTGCAGAAACCTCCCTTTGAAAATATCAGGGAGATTCCCTTTCTTACATTATCTCAGAAGGTGGCCTTCTTGGTGGCTATCACTTCTGCACGCAGGGTGTCAGAACTGGCTGCATTATCATGCCATTCCCCATATCTAGTGGTTCATAGGGATAAGGTAATTCTTCATCCGAAGCCATCCTTTCTTCCTAAGGTGGTTTCAGACTTTCATCTGAATGAAGATATTGTGCTACCTTCCTTGTGTCCTCAGCCCAATCATCCTCGGGAATATGCGTTGCATTCCTTGGATGTGGTTCGGGCAATCAGGGTATACCTGAAGGCTACGGAAACGTTCCGTAAGACGGATTCACTTTTTGTGATCACAGATGGCCCCAGAAAGGGGTTGCCTGCATCTGCCGCGACTATCTCCAAATGGATTAGACAGACAGTGGTACAGGCTTATTCTATTAAGGGTCGGAATCCTCTGTTCCCTGTTAAGGCGCACTCCACTCGAGCGCTCAGTACTTCCTGGGCCTACCGCCATCAGGCGTCAGTGGTCCAGGTGTGCAAGGCGGCCACCTGGTCGTCGGTACATACCTTTACGAAATTTTATAAAGTTGATGTGATGGCATCGGCGGATGCCTCATTTGGCCGCAAGGTTTTGCAGGCCGCAATTTGAGGAGACCGGTGGTCTACCTCGAGGGTTTTTTTCCGTTGGAATTTCAGTTGAGTCTCATCGTGTGATGAGCCTTTAAAACTTCTAGTTGGCACCGGTTGGGCCTTCTAGATTGGATTTTGATTTCCATTTTCCCACCCCTCATTTGTGGTACTGCTTTGGGACGTCCCGAGTTGTTATTAATCAACGTGGACTACGTCTGTCAATGAGCGACAGAGAAAAATGGATTTTTGTAAAATCTTACCGTAAAATCCTTTTCTCTTAAGCTCATTGACAGACGTAGTACCCGCCCCTCTGTTTTTGAGTTGGGTTGGGTTAAATTCTCTAAACACTGCTTTGTGACATAACTGATTTGCTGTAGCAGAGAGAGAGAGGATATACCCTTTGGGACTGCCCCTAAGGTGTGGCCAGAATGTTTTCTTTCCTGTCTAGTCCTACTCCTGTAGAGGGCAGTATAACCCGAGTTGTTATTAATCAACGAGGACTACGTCTGTCAATGAGCTTAAGAGAAAAGGATTTTACGGTAAGATTTTACAAAAATCCATTTATTTGTTCGCATCGAAGCCTGGACATAGCAGCAGAGAACATGTGCATTTGGTGAATTGGGTCAGTGGACCAATATGACCGCAACTCACTCTTTTTTGTAATGCCCATGTTGAAGGATAGGCCCAGAAACGTCTTAAATTCAGAAACCGTTATAGGTTTCCAGCCAAATTCTCTGGCAAGGGGCGAATTTGGATTGGCGGTGATGAATTGATGTGGATCAAATTACTTTGATCCACAATAGATCTGTAAAGATCTTCAGTTAAAAACAGCTCAAAATAATTAAGGGGATTAAAACCAGCTGTTTCCACTTAAATTCCGGGTTGGGCAGTGAATGGGGGAAGTACGGGCGCTGTAGTATCAGTGGGCTGCCAATTAGGATATGCCAGCGCTTCAGGGAGGGCACTATGGGCTCTACGGGCCCGTCTTTGAATACGCAGTGGCTGCGGGCCACTACTCGTGCTAGCCACTGCACCAGCTTCAACTGCACTTATGGGACTCGCCACGTCACCAAGTCTTACTGCAGTGCTGGTATGTCTAGGTCCAGGGTGTACTAGGCCGCTGGTGCTTGCCAGTTCACCAGAATGTTGAGCGGCACTAGTACTGGCACTCTGCTGCATACGAGAAACATCTGGTTCTTGCATCTCAGCAACTCCAGAATGGGGTCGGGTACGCCTGACCTTAGCAGGGACCCATCCGTCTTCAGAGCTATCTGTCAGGGAGCCACTGTTCTCTAAAGGTTCGTATACTGACCGTGATTCTGCCAGTGGGGCTTCCCCCATCGCTCTCATCTGATAGGGTCAGTGTGACGAGACCCTTGCTCGCTCGCTTCCGCTCTCCCGACACTCTGTTTCTAGTGAGTCGGCTTGCAGATCGCAACGTCTGATGGTTCGGTCAACCAAGGCTCCGGGATCCAAACTACAGCTATGTGCCGTCCGGAATCCATTAGAACAAACACCAAGCAGGCTGTATGTAAGTTCAAACAGGAAGACTATTTATTGGAAGAACATAGCACACTTTTATACAGAATTTGGAACATCCTGCCCCCAACAACCGCCCTCCTATTGGTCAATGCAAAGTGCCTGCAGTTCCCCTTCAGGTCCTCCTTTTGCCATGCAAATGAGGACTTGAAAATGAGTCAGCAGGGATTGGTCAGATAATTTGAGTAGAAGGACTGTTATGTGTAATGAGACAGAAGCCCCAGGGGGCAATCAATGTACACAATAGCCAGACACAGAACAATGGTTCCCTAACGAGCCCCCAATACACATTACTCTGAGTGTCAATACATTCCTTAGCAGACAGCAGGTGAGTTCATTAGCACACCCGACAATAGGTGAATGGAAAGCCACCTCAGACAAAAGCAACATTGTTTAGACAGTCCGTCTCAACATTAAACTTCCTGGAATGACCATATTAGGAGTTGTACTTCCTGGTCAGAGACCTCATACTGTACAGGGAATAAAAATCTTCATATTACAAGGGAGACATTATTCCTGAATATGACTGTCCCTTTTGTAGTAGTCCAAACCATATTTTCAGTGTTCACCAACCTCCTGGTCACCCTGCATCCATAACAGATGCAGGGTGACTTAAACATAAGAGAGCCCCCATAAGGCTGGGCATGGTGCCCCCAACCTCTCTAAAGGAATTTGGGGTCCACAACCCCCATGCCCAAAGTGACTCCCATCACAGTCAGTATACTACTGCACTACTGTACCACCGTTTGGACATTTCAGCAACTAAATTTACAGGTACAGTAGTGTGACTAACAGGTAAAAAAGCACCTGGTTGTCAAGGACTATTTGGTCGCTACAAAAAAACTGCTAGTGCTAGCAGAGATCAGGCCTTACTCTAACGCAGCGGTTTTGTGTGTTTTTTGGAAGTGACCGTAATCTATTGATTACTGCACTTGCCTGGGTGCGGTGGGCTGGGTGGAGGGGCTAAACGCAGGTGCTGGCAAGAATCAGTGCTGATCGTGCAAACACCGCGTTTTGGGAACCCTAAATTATGGGGACGCTACTATAGTTCTGATCAGATCACATATTGATCTATTCAAACACTATACTAGTAATGGAGGTGTGATCGGTAATCACTGTATATAGTGAACACTGTGACAGGGCAATGAAGGGGTTAAATGGGGGAGATCAAGGGGTTAAACCTTTTTAGGGGATGTATGGCGGGTGGCCTAAACCTATTTGGGCCTAGCGCAAACTGGGGTCACAATTTACACTAATACAGTGATCAGTAGTTAGCCGATATACTGTATATATTAGTGCACAGTGTGATAGGGAGTGAAGGGGTTAACTGGGGGGAGATCAAGGGGCTAAAAGTTTATTAGGGGATAGATGGTGGGTGCCCTAAACCTATTTGGGCCTAGCCCAAGCGCAAATTAGGGTCACAAGTGACACTAAATACAGTGATCAGTGAAAGATCTGTATACCACTGTATATAGTGTACACTGCAAGGGATTTGGGGGTGATCAGGGATGATCAAGGGGTTAAATGTGTACCTATGTGTGTTAGTGTCAGTGTAGTGTTTGTGGAACTCACGTTTAGCTGTTTCTCCTTCTTCTCCTGGAATCGAAAAGGGCTCCAGGAGGGAAAATTACATCAATTCCCCTGCCTGTGTTTACATTACACAGGCAGGGGACATGATGCCATTGGGCAGAACCGATTACCAGATCCAGACCAAAAATCATTAGTCTGCATCTGGTGACTGATTGGTTCTGAGCTTAATCACACCAGGATCGGGCTCACAGGGCGCACGGGAGCGCGCCCTGGGGCCGTGAATGCGCGCAATGTAGGTCTACGTTGCCAGACCTAGGAGAGCCGCTCTGCTGCAGTAGCAGCAACGTGAGCGGACGGAAAGTGATTAAAGAAGAACTAGTCAAGGCCTGTTTAGCAACCAGCAAGTGTTAAGACAATGAACACTTTGGTGAGAAGTATATAATGTACAACATAGTGAAGGAGTCAAGTCAAAATGCAGGGGTGTGCAAAGCACAGTGCAAGGGGCAGCAGTACATAACACCCAGAGTTCTGCAGTCAGTGTCTTGTTTAGGAATACATAACACAGAGTGCAGTGGTCAGAGATATAATGCACAGATTGCAAGAAGCTAGGGTTTGAAATGTAGCATGTTCAAGTGTCAGGACTATGCAATACACATGTTGCAGTCAGTGCCGGGTTTAGGAGTACATGACGACACAGAAAATAGGGTCAAGGAGCATGTAACACATAGTAGGTGTCAGGAAACAAAAAGGGCAGGATTCATGGGTGTGTAAAACACAGCGCAGAGGTTAGGAGAGTGCAAAAATCCTGCAAGCAATATTCTCCCCCACTTTACCCTTTTAGAAAAAAATCCCCGCTCTCTCCCCTCCAAAGAAAATATATCATTACTCTACACGTTCACCCCTACCAGCAAAAATGCCCACCCAGACCAAATTCTAGTCCATCACCCCAATTCCCCTCTCCCTGAACAAATCCCCCTCCAGCCTTAAAAATCAACCCCCCCCCCCCCCCCCCACTCCCCCTTACATTAAAATCCTCCTAATGCTAATCCTCTTCCTCTCCAAATACTCCCACAGCACAAATCCTCTCTGCCCAATTCCCCCTGCTTGCACTTGATCTCCCCCTTCTAGTATAAATCCTACCCCCTCCCAGCACAAAAAAATCCTCCATCCCCCTCTGAGGACAGTTTTGTTTTTGGGTCCTGCCTTTCATGTGCATGTTACTTTGATATCCACCACCGACCTAAATATTGTTGCTTACCAAGGAAACTGTATTTCTCTATCGCTCATTGACAGACGTAGTCTTCTTGATTCTCAAGAGCTGGGTTATGTTGTCTCCGCAGGAGTAGGACTAGGCAGAAAGACAAAACGTTCTGGCTCCACCTTAGGGGCAGTCCCTGAGGGTATATCCTCCCTCTCTCTGCTACAGGGAATCAGTTTTTTTCTGTCTAGTCAGGAGTAAGGACCTAAGTTCCTTGCTGGGATCTTTTGGTCCTGGCAAGACTTTTTTCTTTAAGAAAAAGACATTTTTTAGGTAGTTTTTCTCCAGTGTTTTTCCTGTGAGATCTTCAAGCAAAAATGCCGGACTGGGCGACACTTGTGGTCACCCCAGCCGGCCTACGAGCGCGCGCAGACCATGGCATTGCGCTTGGTCGGCCGCGACACATTCAAGTAAGTATGCGGGGCCGGGCGACGGGCTGGATGTTGAGATCCAGTGGTCACCCCGGTTTTCTGCCTACGAGCGCGTGCAGACCAGAGCTCCGCGCTGGGTCGGCCGCGACGGAGTCCCAGTGGAGGGACTGACCTTGCGAGTTAAAAGTCTCGCTTGGACGCCAGGAACCAGAGAGTCGAGGCGTCCGGAGTGGTCCACAAACCCCCACCCCGGTGGAGAGGGTATTGTGAAGAGAGGGTGCCTGTCGGTTCTGTATGGTGAGTAAACGTTCCCTTTTTTTCTTTCCTCGTTATGAGGCAGTATGAATTATGGGCCCCTCCATATATGGTCAGTATATATCTGATACTTACAAGTCCCCCTTGTAATACAGCATGTGTTTGTGGGAAGTGGACTTGGTTTGAGAGCTAACACTCTACCCAGCAGACTGTAACATTACAGCAGACATAGGAGGTATAATCCTACCTTATTTGTAGTGTATCTCCTGTAGATCCATATATCGCCTCTTAGCAGAGATGCAGGTGGATGTGCTGGGAAAACGATTTCGGCGGTCCGCCGCCATTTTGCCGTAGACCAAGTGCATGTATGTCCTCAGGTCACGCCGGCCGCCATGTTTTTGGAGTCTTATGTCTCTTCTATGGGGGCGGCCATGTTTTGTGAGCCCAGCTACCTCGTGGAGAGCTGGGAACGCCGGAAGGCGTACACAGGGGGCGGAGCCACGTCCTTCTACCCGGGAAAAAGCAACAGCTCCTTCCAGTCTGTGTAAGACAGACGCTGACTGCAGTTGGTTGGAAACTTCACTGCATCGGTTGGTGAGCCTTGGGGGTCCCTCTCTCTCTCTGTGGGATCGAGAAGCAGGTACTCTGAGGGGCGCTATTGCGCTAGGGGGAGACACACAAAAAAAAAAAAAGTTTTTTTGTTTTTGCTGGCAAAGGTGTCCTGAATTAACATGGACCCTGCCACTCATGTATCTCCTCCGGATCCCCTCGAGGGGTCTGCGGGATCCTCCAGCACCCCACTGACAATTGAATCATTGTCAGCTATTATGGAAACTTTTGTGTCCCGGGTGGAAGTGGCTTGTCAGGGACAGGGCGCAAGAAAGCGACCCCCGCCTAACCCCTTATTATCTGAAACCTCGGATTCAGACTCTGAGCCTATTTCTGCAGTTGCAGGTACTTCATCTGGGATTGGTGTCTCGGGTCCTGTCTCTTCAGACAGCGAGGAGGATGTTTCGGCATCCGCCATAGCCCGAGAGGAAGCGTTGGAAAACGCACTCATTGTATCTGTTCAAGAAACCTTAAGGTTACAGGGTATTCCATCGGAAATAGCTGAAACTGAAATCCCTTTTGGGACTAAAAAACGCATCAAAGTGGCGAAGGTTTTTCCATTGCCCAAATGTTTTGGCAATCCAATCGAAGAAGAATGGCGTCTGCCAAAACGCACTTTTACTATTTCTAAACGCATTGACAGGCGTTATCCGTTTGAGGAAACCCTCATTAAGAAATGGACAGAACCACCTGTGGTGGATTCACCAATTGCTAGATTGAATAAAGCCACGGTTATTCCTCTAGAAGACGCTCCGTCTTTTAAAGATCCAGTGGATCGCAAGATAGAAGCTATGTCTCGCACCATGTTTTCCTTGATTGGATCAGCTTTCAGACCTATAATAGCTATTGGTCTGGTTTCGCAGGCTGTAACTGAATGGACCAAGTGGTTACGCCGGGACTTAGAAGAGGTCCCTCAGGCGGTATCAGATTTGTTGGAACAATGATACAGGGGTTACAGTTTGTGTGTGATGCGGCGTTAGACGCCACTCCATTATTGGCGCGAGCATCAGTCTCAGCAGTGGTTCTCAGGCGTACACTGTGGCTAAAAGGTTGGTTAGCCGACCAAGGTTCCAAAAAAGCATTGGCTAATATCCCCTTTTTAGGAGAGCGTCTATTTGGAGCCAACTTAGATGAGATCATTAGGGATCTCACGGGTGGAAAGAGCACCTTTTTACCGCAAAATTTTAAAGGTAAAGGAACTCGTCAAAGACGAGGGCCTTCTTTTTCTGCTCACAAGAGGTTTTTTCGTCCCGCGGGTGAAAAAATTAAGTCCTCCAAAGCTCCTGCAGGAGGCGTCAGGGGTCGTTGGTCGGGCAAGCAAAAGCCCGCCCCCTCCAGACCTGAAGATAAACCGTCCAAAGCCTGAAGGTGCGCCCCCACCCATAACTGGGGTGGGGGGACGTCTTCGCCGGTTCCCGGATCCATGGCTTTCCAGAATCCCGGACAAATGGGTTTGCGAAGTCATAAGGTCAGGGTACAAGATCGAGTTTCGATCTCTCCCACCGGCGCGATTCTTCCCTTCCAATATTCGACTATCCCCGGATCGTTTAGAAGATCTGCGGAGAGCAGTCACAGATTTACTACAACAAGGAGTGGTAGTCCACGTTCCTTGGACAGAACGGTTTCAAGGGTTTTATTCAAACCTATTTACAATACCCAGGAAAGAGGGCAAAGTGCGTCCAATTCTGGACTTAAGGGCACTCAATTCTTTTGTCAACATAAGAAGATTCAGAATGGAGTCCATTCGCACCGTAGCAGCCTTCCTGCATCCAGGGGATGTCCTAGCGTCCATAGACATCAAGGACGCATATCTTCACATTCCCATTTTCGCAGGACATCAGCGGTTTCTACGCTTTTCCGTAGAAGAGAACCACTATCAGTTTGTGGCGTTACCTTTCGGTCTCGCCACGGCTCCGCGGGTCTTCACAAAGGTGTTGGCCCCAATGTTGGCACTTCTGCGCCAAAGAGGCATATCGATCCTTGGTTACCTAGACGATCTTCTGCTTCATGCAGAGTCTCCTCAGACCTTGCTACAAAACATAGAAATTACTATGATTTCTTTACAGGAATTCGGGTGGCTGGTGAACCAGCAAAAGTCATTTCTGGTTCCCACCCAGAGGCTCGAATATCTGGGTCTAATTCTAGACACAGTCAGGACAAGAGTTTTTCTTCCGGTAGGGAAACTCCGAAAGATTCAATCAGCAGTCCAGTTGTTACTGTCCAACAGCTGGTCTTCCCTTCGGACTTGCATGAGGGTTCTGGGGTTGATGGTGGCTTCGTTCGAAGCAGTCCCATTTGCCCAGTCCCATACCCGAATTCTTCAGCAAGAGATTCTTCTCAGATGGAATCGGAATCCGGAATCCCTGGACAATCAGATCCGATTGAGCAAACAGACCAGAGAGTCTCTGGTCTGGTGGCTTCGGTCTCCGATGCTCAGCCAGGGAAAGTCATTTCTGCCAATATATTGGACGATAGTGACCACGGATGCCAGTCTATCCGGATGGGGAGGAATTCTCGGTCAGTTATCTGTCCAGGGACTTTGGTCCCCGGAAGAATCCAGGTTACCGATAAATGTATTGGAACTGAGAGCGATCAGACTTTGTCTGATTCACTGGACCGAGCAGCTCCAGGGCAGCCCGGTTCGGATCCAGTCGGACAATGCCACGGCCGTGGCTTATGTCAATCACCAGGGGGGCACCAAGAGTGTCCGAGCGGCCAAAGAAGTGGCTTGCATTCTTCGCTGGGCGGAACGATTTGTTCCAGCAATCTCTGCGGTGTTCATTCCGGGGGTGGAGAATTGGCAGGCAGATTATCTCAGCCGTCAGACTCTGGATCAGGGGGAATGGTCCCTCCATCCAGACGTTTTCCACCAGTTGTGCCTACGGTGGGGCACCCCGGATGTGGATCTGTTGGCATCACGATTCAACAGGAAAGTTCAGAGATTCGTGGCTCGCTCCCGCGATCCTCTAGCAGAAGCCGCAGACGCACTGATCGCCCCGTGGGGGCAATACCAGCTAATGTATGCCTTCCCTCCTCTCGCGTTACTGCCAAGACTTCTTCGCAGGATAGAGGAGGAAGGAATTCCAGTAATTCTGGTAGCTCCGGACTGGCCTCGTCGAGCTTGGTACGCCGACGTGGTCAGACTGGTGGCGGACGTCCCGTGGAGACTTCCTCTCAGGGAGGACCTACTGTCTCAGGGACCGATCTTCCATCCTGCTTTACGATCGCTGGCTTTAACGGCCTGGCTATTGAGACCCAGGTGCTGAAGGACAAGGGATTGTCAGCTTCAGTTATTCCTACTCTAGTTGAAGCAAGGAAAGCAACTTCCAGAAAGATTTATCATCGCACATGGAAGTCCTACATTGCATGGTGTGAACCTTTGGGGTTCCGTCCTCGGTCTTATTCGATTAGTCGAATATTAGCTTTTCTGCAACAAGGGGTTGAGCAGAAACTGGCCTTGAGTACTATCAAGGGTCAGGTCTCAGCATTAGCTATCTTCTTTCAGAAGCCTTTGGCTACTCATTCCTTGGTGCGGAATTTCATCCAGGGGGTGCGACATCTGGCTCCGCCAGTGCACGCGCCGTTACCCCCCTGGGATCTTAATTTAGTGTTGTCGGTTCTTCAGAAACCTCCCTTTGAAGATATTAGGGAGATTCCTCTACCTACGTTGTCCCAGAAGGTGGCCTTCTTGGTGGCTATTACTTCTGCACGCAGGGTGTCAGAACTGGCCGCATTATCTTGTCGTTCACCATATCTGGTGGTTCATAGAGATAAGGTGGTTCTTCGTCCGAATCCATCCTTCCTACCAAAAGTGGTTTCAGAATTTCATCTGAATGAAGAAATTGTGTTACCTTCCCTGTGTCCTAAGCCCAGTCATCCGCGAGAGTTTGCTTTACACTCCTTGGATGTGGTCCGGGCGATCAGGGTATACTTGAAAACGACAGACTCGTTTCGCAAGACGGATTCACTTTTTGTGATCCCAGATGGACCCAAAAAGGGGTTGCCTGCATCTGCCGCGACCATTTCCAGATGGATCAGACAGACGGTAGTACAGGCTTATTCTATTAAGGGTCGGGAGCCCCCGTTCCCTGTTAAGGCGCACTCCACTCGGGCACTTAGTGCGTCATGGGCCTTTCGCCATCAGGCGTCAGTGGTCCAGGTGTGCAAGGCGGCTACCTGGTCGTCGGTGCATACCTTTACTAAACATTATAAAGTTGATGTAATGGCATCGTCTGATGCCTCGTTTGGCCGCAAGGTTTTGCAGGCCGCAATTTGAGGAGACCAGTGGTCTACCTCGAGGGTTTTTTCCGTTGGAAAATTTTTCTTTAGTCTCATTCTTTGTTTATAATGAGCCTTTAAAACTTCTAGTTTGGCACCGGTTGGGCCTTCTAGATTGGATTTGATTTTGTCAATCCCACCCCTCATTTGTGGCACTGCTTCTGGATGTCCCAGCTCTTGAGAATCAAGAAGACTACGTCTGTCAATGAGCGATAGAGAAAAATGGATTTTTGTAAGATCTTACCGTAAAATCCTTTTCTCTTAAGCTCATTGACAGACGTAGTACCCGCCCCTCTATCATTGAGTTGGGTTGGGTTAAATTCTCTGTTACTGCTTTAGAACAGAACTGATTCCCTGTAGCAGAGAGAGGGAGGATATACCCTCAGGGACTGCCCCTAAGGTGGAGCCAGAACGTTTTGTCTTTCTGCCTAGTCCTACTCCTGCGGAGACAACATAACCCAGCTCTTGAGAATCAAGAAGACTACGTCTGTCAATGAGCTTAAGAGAAAAGGATTTTACGGTAAGATCTTACAAAAATCCA
This sequence comes from Pelophylax lessonae, assembly GCF_965119305.1. NCBI lineage: Eukaryota > Metazoa > Chordata > Amphibia > Anura > Ranidae > Pelophylax > Pelophylax lessonae. Next base: position 150,931,180 of record NC_138769.1, on the reverse strand, counting down.
TTTTTCTCTTACGTCCTCTGACATTTGCCACCCACTCATACAGTCTTCACTTATGGGTATTGTCCTTATCCATAGGGGTAAACTAGGCAAAAGATTTTTGTTAAAATCATACATAAAAGCATTTGCATGTACACACCCACAGGGGGCTGTCACTCTGGACCATACCCTCATGCTAGCAGCATTCTCAACTCAGTTTGTCTTTTGCCTAGCTAAGGGGTAGATAGGCTTTCCCTTGCTGGGGCTGCGGTCTCAGCCTCTCTACTTTTCTTATTTCATTTTATTTCTGAAAAAGTGTTTTTTCTCTTTCTCATGATAGAATTTTATTTGTTCCTGTGCTTAGTTAGTCAGATCAGAAGACTACAGCGTTTGCGGACCTGGGAATCGGACTGGTTGTCCTGGTATTTCAGGACAGAGAACCTTACGGAATCCCAGCCTGCCATTGAGCGTTTAGCAGGCTATGAATATGCCCAGGCCTCGCAAACGACCTGTTTGTAGCGAAGTAGCGAATGTGGCTACTTCGCTAGGATGACTCTACTGCGGTACGCCGCATGTAGCTAGCATCCTGTTTGGCTGACGGTACCCCCACCACCTGGAGTGGGAGGCTTCCCGTCTCACGGCGGCACCCACGCTATCGCTGGTCGGTGAGTAACCCCTCTATGTGGGGGGTGTCTGTGGGGCCTCTGCGGGGCACTATTGCGGTTCTGCCGCGCTGTGGGGGGGTCGGGGGGGTCCCTCTCCCCGATGTGTGCCTTTTGTGTACTTTGTGGAGGTGTCAGACATGTGCGGGCAGCCCGCTGCAAAACATTGCAAGGCCGCCATTTTTTATTGTGGGCACGCTATTCAGCTTCATTATGGGCTCTGTGCTCCTCCCTGCAGCATTTTTGCGCCATCTTGGATGTGGCACGGTCCTTCCAATACATGGGCTCGGCGGCCATTTTACCGAAGCCTCCCCATTACATTACATAGGCAGCCATTTTCCCTTAGTCTGTCGTTCCAGCGAAGCGTGGAGGTTGTATGTATGCCTTCTGGGGGTCTTTTAGCTTTTCTTGGGTCATTTTTTTCATGCTTGCAGTCACTTTCCTGTTGGTTGCTTGTAACACTGTTTCATTGCTGCTGCGGTACCTCGCGGTGCGATCCGCATCGGTTACTACTTAAAGGGCCAGCGCTTTCCAAACTTTCATTAGATTTAATATGGATTCCCAGGATAGCAAATTCCCCCCAGCTCTGAGCAGAGCTCCCTTGGCGCTGGACTAGCATCATAGGTGGATCTGCTGATGTCTGAACGGTCTTTTAGGATATGGGCCAGGCCTTCACCTTCTTCTGATTCAGATTCTGATATGTTTGTCACGGACAGTGTACCCCCTGCGGGGTCTCAGTCCTCCCAGTCGGAGGGGGAGGGGGAAGTGGAGGAGGGGGAAGTTTCCCCCGCCAGGGCTGCCAGAGATAGCGCTGCTATGGCTGCGCTCATTAGTTCTGTCACAGAAACGCTGCATTTGGAGGATGTGACCCACCAGCAGGGTACGTGGTCATCCTTTGGGACCCGCAGAACCCGGAAATCAGTTCAGGTTTTTTTCCCTGTCACGCCGAATTTCATGCAATGGTGAATGAACATTGGCGCAATCTAAAGCGCAACTTTGTGGTCCCTAGGTGGTTTGAGTACCGTTATCCCTTCGCATCTCCCACGGATTCGTGCTGGACTGTGGCCCCTGAGGTGGACCACACTATGTCCAGGTTGAATAAGGCCACTCTAATGCCCGGTGTTTAGGGACCCGGCGTACAGATGGGGGAGTCTATTACCCATCGCTGCTATATGGTGGCGAGTTCCTTGCTGAAACCCGGGTTCGCTTCAGATCTGGTCTCTTGGGCTGTGCTGGAGTGGATTAAAGTTATTCAACGCACCATGCAGGCGGATTCTGCTCCCCCTGCTATGATGGCCATGATGTAACAGGTTTATCATGCTGTACTATACCAGTGTGACACGACCTGGGATGAGGCCCCTCTGGTCTCACGTTTGTCTGCATGCGCGGTGCACATCCATCGCATTGTGTGTTTTAAAAAACCTGTCGGCTGACCTGTTGTCCTAAGGGATGGTGGCTGACATCCCTTATGCGGGGAACAGACTTTTTGGGGGATCCCTGGATGTGTTGGTTAAGGGGTCACTGGGGGTGAGAGACTCTTCTACCCCAAGCGGCAAAGGGTAAATTCTTCCATGGTAAGCGGGGCCCTTCCTTTCCCTTCCAACCAGGGGTCTTTTGTGCCTTTAGGGCACTAGACAAGGGCAAACCCTTCAAGGGCCCGAGGGGTCTGCAGAAGTCCTGGGCGGGCAAGCCGAAAGCTGCCCGCCCTAACGTGTGTTCCAGTCCGCCTCCAACTGATGGGGCGCCCTCACCCGCTTCAGGGGTGGGGGGGGACGTCTGCGCTGTTTTCCCGAATCTTGGCTGCACCCGATCGGGGTGCAAGATCAACTTTCGATACGCCAGACAGATTCTTCCCCTCAAATCTTCATTGAACCCCAGATCGTCTCCTCGATCTATATCGGGCGGTGCAGGATCTCCTCGCCCAGGGGGTGATTGTCCCAGTGCCTCATCGGGACAAAATGTCGGGGTTTTTACTCTAATCTGTTCACGGTGCCCAGAAAGGAGGGCAAGGTACGTCCGATTCCGGACTTGAAGTTGTGAACCGCTTTGTGCGAGTTCAGAAATTCCGCATGGAATCTATTCGATCGGTGGGGGCCTCTCTGAGTACGAGAGATTTCCTGGCGTCCGTCGACCTCATGGATGCGTATTTACACATCCCCATTTACGAGGGTCATCAGAGGTACCTCCGATTTGAGATTGCAGGAGCACTATCAGTTTGTGGCGTTGCCATTTGGTCTCGCTTTGGCCCCGCTTCGGCCCCAAGGGTGGTTACCAAAAATCTTGGCTCCTGTCCTGGCCCTGTTGTGGGCGCAGGGGATTGCAATCCTGGGATATCTGGACAATTTCCTGTTAAGGTCGAGTTCCAGTGCGACCTTGGTACGCGATCTGGCTGTCACGGTTCAGATACTCCTGGAGTTTGGGTGGACCTTCAACTTCCAGAAGTCAATGTTGTCCCCTTCTGTCTGGCTCCCCTACCTGGGGATCGTTCTGGACTCTGCTCAAGCAAATGTCTTCCTGCCGGAGGTATAACTCCAGACTCTACAGAGCAGGGTCAGGTCCCTTGGGGACAACATTCCTCGTCACTCAGGACCTGCATGAGGGTCCTGGGGTTGATGGTGTCCACCTTCGAGGCGATACCATTTCAAACCAATCAAATTCAAATGAAACAATTCCATGGACGGTGATCGCCACGGATGCCAGCCTGTCGGGCTGGGGCGATATTCTGGGCACTTTGTCTGCCCAGGGCACTTGGTCGGAAGAGGAATTTTCTCTGCTCTTCAATGTGTTGGAACTAAGAGCGATCGACCTATGTTTGTTGCATTGGTCGGGTCGTCTGCAGGACCGCCCTGTGCGCGTGCAGACGGACAATGCCACTGCGGTGGCATGCATCAATCACCAAGGGAGCACCAGGAGTGCCCGGACGGCCAAGGAAGTGGCCGAGATTCTGTCATGGGCCGAGATGCGGGTCTTGGCACTTTCGGCAGTTCACATTCCGGGTGTGGAGAACTGGCAAGCCAACTATCTGAGCCGCCAGACCCTGGACCAAGGGGAATGGTCCCTACGCCCGGAGGTGTTTTCAGATGCTGTGTGCATGATGGGGAGGATCCCCGGACGTGGATCTGTTCGTGTCTCGTCTCAACAATGAGGTGGAAAGGTTCGTGGCAAGAACTCGCGATCCTCGGGCAGGCGCCTCAGACGCGTTGGTGGTGCCGTGGAATCCGTATCGTCTGATCTATGCCTTTCCTCCGATTCAATTGTTGTCCCGGTTCCTTCGCAGGTTGGCCTCGGTACCAAAAGCAGGTGTTCCTAGTGACTCCTGACTGGCCGCGCGGTCCTGGTACGCGAACATCATGCAACTGGTCGTCGAGACTCCTTGACGGCTCCCCTCACGAGACGATCTGCTGTTGCAGGGGCCAATCTTCCATCCTGCTTTACGGTCGCTGACTTTGAGGGCGTGGCTGTTGAAAGCCAGGTCCTGAGGGATCGAGGTCTCTTGTCGGCGGTCATTCCTGCCCTCCTGAAGGCTAGGAAGGCCTCTTCTGGTAAGATTTATTATCATACCTAGAAGGCTCATTTTGCTTGATGTGAATCTCCGGGTTTCCATCCTCGCTCCTTTTCGGTGGCGAGGGTGTTAACCTTCCGGCAATCCGGTGTGGATCAGCGTTTGGCGCTGCCCATTATTAATGGTCAGATATCCGCTATTCTTTTCCAGCGCCCCTTAGGGACAAGGTGGTTTTGCGACCTTATCAATCCTTCCTTCCTAAGGTGGTTTCTGCCTTCCATCTCATTGAGGATATTGTTTTGCCTTTGCTGCGTGTGAAGCCTAAGCACCCTAAGGAGTTTGCCTTGCATTCCTTGGATGTTGTCAGGGTGATCAGGGTCTACCTGGTCTACTGAATCCTTCAGAATGTCGGATTCTCTTTGTCCTTCCTAAGGGACCTCGGAAGGGTACGGCTGCGTCTGCGGCAACCATTTCTAAATGGATCAGGCAGACGATTGTACTGGCCTATTCGCTTGGGGAACAGGTTCCACCTTTCCCTGTCCCGGCACACTCTACCAGGGCGGTGAGTGTGTCTTGGGTTTTTTCGCCATCAGGCGTCGGTGTCCCAGGTGTTCAAGCAGCGACTTGATAGGCCGTGCATACCTTTACCATGTTTTGCAAACTTGATGTTTTGGCGTCGGCCGATGCCTCCTTTGGCCGCACAGCTCTGAGTGCGGCTGTACTTTAGGGGGACGTTAGTTTTGCGTCTGTCCTTTCCTGTTGGGGGATTGACCCCTTGGTTTTTTGCTTTCCTGGGTTTTGTTGCTCCTGTTGAGCTTCCTGTTACGCAGTGTTTTTTACCCTTATCTTGGCGATAAGGTTCCTTCTCTGACCTGGGTGTTGCGTTTCCCACCCCTCAAGTCTACACTGCTTTGGGACGTCCCATAAGTGAAGACTGTATGAGTGGACGGCGACTGTCAGAGGACGTAAGAGAAAACAGAATTTTTGTAAGAACTTGCCGTAAAATTCTTTTCTCTGAGTCCTCTGACAGTCACCGCCCCCACCCCACTTTTGGGGTTGTTAGATCTATATACTGCTTGCTACCAAAATGAGTTGAGAATGCTGCTAGCATGAGGGTATGGTCCAGAGTGACAGCCCCCTGTGGGTGTGTACATGCAAATGCTTTTATGTATGATTTTAACAAAAATATTTTGCCTAGTTTACCCCTATGGATAAGGACAATACCAATAAGTGAAGACTGTATGAGTGGGCGACGACTGTCAGAGGACTCAGAGAAAAGAATTTTACATTCTTACAAAAATTGTTTTCCTGATGGCAATGGCAATTTTCCGCAGGATAATGCACCCTGCCAAACTGTATAAATGGTTCAAGAATGGTTTGAGGAACACAACGAATTTGAAATGTTGGCTTGGCCTACAAAATCTTCAGATCTCAATACATTGAGCATCTGTAGGATGCACTGGAAAAACAAGTACAATCCATGAAGAACTCGCCTCGTAACTTACAGAAAATAAGGGATCTGCTACTGACTGCTTGGTGCCAGATGGTTCAGCATACCTTCAAAACGTTAGTAGTGTCCATAACATTATTTAGGGGGGATATACCAAACTCCCATATGTAATTTATGAGTTGGTTTACACTCATGGAGCTCCAGCCATAACGCTTGAATCACACCTAATGCATGTTGCTTTTGAGCGTTTCAGCAGTGCTTTTTGCTGTGCTTTCCACGTTTTCAGACACGCATTTCTGATGCGTTTTTCGTTTTTGATTCTTTTTTTCTTTGCCCAATTTGTTTGGCAGATTAACCACTTACCAACCGCCCGCCGCAGTATTACGTTTGGTCCTTTGACGCTAAATACCGGGGTTATGGCAGCAGATAGCTGCCATAACCCCTGTATTTTTTAAAACTGCTGGCGATTGGCTTTCAGATAAGGGTGGTCCCAGTGACGGATTCGCCACGGGATCACCCTTACGGTGCAGCGGAAGAGGTGCCCCCCTCCCGCCGCGTCCCGGCCGTTTTCCCCACGTACCAGACCCGCCGGCAGCTGGGAAAACGATCCGGTCCCGGATCCTCTGAGACAGGAAGTCGAGTGAGGGCAAGATGGCCCTCACTCGACTCTATGGTCTTGGAGGACCGGAGAGACGTCAAACATTGTTGCCTAGCAACCGGTTTAAAGGGCTGATTTTTATTTATTTTTTCTTTTTTAGTGTAGTTGTGAGGTCTGAGGTCTTTTTGACCCCAGATCTCACAATAAAGAGGACCTGTCATGCCTATTTTTATTACAAGGGATGTTTACATTCCTTGTAATAGGAATAAAAATGATCAAAATGTTTTATTTTATTTTTTTTAAAACTGTGTAAAAATAAATAGGAAAAAAAAAATCAAAGCGCCCTGTCCCCGTCAGCTCGCGCACAGAAGCGAACGCATACGGAAGTCCCGCCCACATATGTAAAGTGTTCAAACCACACATGTGCAGTATCACTGCGATCGTTAGAGCAAGAGCAATAATTTGAGCCCTAGACCTCCTCTGTAACTCTAAGCTAGTAACCTGTAGACATTTTTAAAATGTCACCTAAGGGGATTTTAAGTACCAAGTTTGTCGCCATTCTGCCAGCGTGTTAAATTTTAAAGCATGACATGTTGGGTATCTTTTTACTTGGCGTAACATTATCTTTCACATTATGGAAAAGAATTGGGCTAACTTTACGTTTTTTTTTTTCTTATTTTTTAATTTAAAAAAGTGAATTTTTTCCAAAAAAATTGCGTTTGGAAGACCGCTGCGCAAATACGGTTGGATAAAAAATATTGCAACGATCTCCATTTTATTCTCTAGGGTCTCTGCCAAAAACAAATATACAATGTTTGGGGATTCTAAGTAGTTTTCCAGCAAAAAAAAAAACTTATTTTAGCTTGTGAATACCAATTGTCAAAAATAAGCCTGGTCTTAAAGTGGTTAAAGTGGAGTTCCACCCATTTTCGTAACTTTAGATGTATGTAATCCCCTTTAAAACGACTTTTACCAATGGAAACTTTTTTTTATTTTGCTAGTAAATACCTTATTTTCTCGTTTATTCCTCCTCTCCTCACTTCCGGGTCCGATCGGCGATGACGTCATTCGGCGATTCGCAGTGTGTGCTGGGATGTATTCCATGCTAGAAATCTCGCAGTATTACCCAGGAGCTGAGCTGTACTGAGCCGTGACCTGCCCCGCCTCCGCCCCACCTCCTCTTAGTGAGCTCAGTGAGGATATAATGCTTTTAGTCCTCGCTCACTGAGAGGAGGCGGGGCAGGGCAGAGCATGGGCTGAATACAATGCATACAGTACAACTCACTGAGAGGAGGCGGGGCAGGTCACGGCTCAGTACAGCTCAGCTCCTGGGTAATACTGCGAGATTTCTAGTATGGAATACATCCCAGCACACACTGCGAATCGCCGAATGATGTCATCGCCGATCAGACCCGGAAGTGAGGAGAGGAGGAATAAACGAGAAAATAAGGTATTTACTAGCAAAAAAAAAAAAAGTTTCCATTGGTAAAAGTCGTTTTAAAGGGGATTACATACATCTATGTAATCCAACGTATTAAAAATGGGTGGAACTCCGCTTTAAGTAATGCAAAACGTGCTAAAAATGTGCTACATGCTTTTCTGCTGCTTCTCCATTGAAGTCTATTGAAACAAAAAAGAAGCATTTTGTGTTTAAAAAAAAAGTCCCTGACCCTTTCAAAAAGAATGCAGATGCACAAAAATGTATTGATGTGAATGTGTTCCATGGGAACCCATGTTAAAAATGTCCTGCATTTCTGAAAAAAGCATGAAAAAATGCATTTGTGTGAACCAAGTCTTACAATTCACATTAGTTATGTGATTTCTCTCAAACTCAATTTTGGATTATGGTTTAAAAACATACAGGTGCATCTCAAAAAATTTTAATCTCTCTATCGTTCATTAATGGATGCAGTTTCTGATGCATATCAGTAGGGTTATACTGCCCCCTACAGGAGCAGGACACTAGGCAAAAAAAAAGTTCTGGCTACGCCTATGGGCAGTCCCAGGGGGTATAGTCTCTCTCTTCCTGCATAGGATGTCAGTTTTAATCTGCCTAGTTAGGAGTAAGGACCTAGTTCCTTGCTGGGATCTCTGGTCCTGGCAAAGTTTTTTTTTAGATAGCTTATTACCTGGATTTATTTCCTATGAGATCTACAAGCAACTATGCCAGATCTGGGCGACAGACTGGATGAATAGTTCCAGTGGTTACCCCAACCAGCCAGCGAGCGCGCTCAGACCTTATCTTCGCGCTGGGTCGGCCACGTCCTAGTCCCACTGGACGGGGACTGGCCCCGCGAGTTAAATGTCTCACCAGGTCGCATACAGCCGGGTCTAGGCCCGAGTCGCAGCGTTCCTATTTGGCCGACCGCCCCCCACTTCAGCGGAGAGGGGTTCTGCCAGGAGGTGAGTAAATGTTGCCCCCCTTCTCCCCCGGTGGATTTTGGGGTGGATGCGGGCCCCTCCCTGGGACGTTCAGACCCTCACATTCCCAGGTTTCCCCTCTGTCCTGTCACACACCCTCTTCTACCTGCCCCCCCTCCTCACACTGGGGGCTATTGGGCCTACTCCCGGGGGCTGGGATCATGCTCCAGGCCGGATGTGGAGGCAGGGGGTGCGGTGCCAGATGAACAATAATGCGGGCGGGTCTATACCTGTTCCTCCAGGGCCTACTTGCCAATCAATCTTGTTTTGGAGTCTGGGGGTCCCCACGAGGGTCCTCGGATGCTCTGCAGGTCGCCATTTTCTTGTAGCCTCGTGCTGAGGAGGTCGGTGGCCATCTTTGTACACCCGGCACAGCCATTTTGCGTTGATTCTCTCTATAGGAATCAAAATTGGAGTTCCTGGAGGCGTTTTTTTTTTTGTGGGTGGAGCCCCTCCCTATACCCTGCGCTGTTTCTCAGATCCTTCCTTTTTTGGATCGAGCTGCTGCTGACGTGCTGTGCAGACATTCTGGGCCTCCTGCTGCATCTGGGTACAGTGGGTCTGGGGATCTCTCTCTGCTGGGGGTCTCCAGTGCGCTTGCCTAGCCTCCAGGGGGCCTTTGCTGATGGGTTCCCCTGATGCAACATGGACCCTACAGATCTTGTGTCCCCACCTGACCCCCTTGGGGAGGCCGCAGGGCCCTCTGGACCCCAGCTGTCTACAGATGCAATTTCAGCAGTCCTGGAAGCATTTGTGTTCCGGGTAGAGGTGGCCTTTAAAGGGCGAGATGCTAAGAAACACCCTCTGCTTAGCCCTGCCTCATCTGATGTCTCAGGATCTGAGTCTGATTCAGCCACCGCAGACGCAGGTCTCCCTGCCGGGTCTGCTACCTCGCGCCCTGTCTCCTCTGATAGTGAGGATGACATTTCTACCTCCATTGCCATGCAAGATAAGGCGCTGGTGGACGCACTCGTTTCTGTGCATGAGACCCTAAAAATGGAAGACGCAGCTACGACTGCGGTTGAGGTGCAGGTTACGTTTGGCACTCACAAGCCATTCAGAGTGGCAAAGGTTTTTCCTTTTCCCTCATATTTTGACACCATACTCAAAGAATGGGACCGCCCAAAGCGTTCCTCTGGGGTGCCTAAGCAGATTGCTAGACACTACCCTTTTGAGGAGTCCCTGATAAAGAAGTGGACTGTGCCACCTACGATGGACCCTCAATATGTGGCCCACAATATGTACTCCCTGGCGGGGTCTACACTGAGACCGGTGTTTACAGCCCTTGTCACGCAAACATTTACTGAATGGACTAAGTTACTACGCCATGACTTGGAGGGAAAACGTCTCCCTCCTGCCTTTGAGGAGCTGTTGGACCAGTTGATGCAAGGGCTCCAATTTTTTTGCGATGCCGCTCTGGACACTGCTCCTATATTGGGCCGACTGCCGGTTTCGGCAGTGGTCCTCCGGCATATACTTTGGCTGAAGTGCTGGTCTGCAGGTCAGACTTCAAAGAAGGCCTTGACTGATCTGCCTTTTCAAGGACATCGTCTGGGGGGGGGGGGGGCGTCTTTGCTGGTTTCCGGACCTGTGGCTATACCATAAAAAATGGGTTCAGGAGGTCATACGGTCTGGTTACAAGATTGAGTTTCGATCTGTCCCTCCAGTGAAGTTTATCCCTTCCAATGTGTGACTGTCCCCTGATCGCTTTCTGGCGCTCTCTAGAGCAGTTCACGACCTGGTACAACAGGGGGTAATAGTTCCAGTTCTGTGTGCAGAACGTTTTCAGCAGGGCTGTGGAGCCGGAGTCGGAGGAAATTTTGGGTACCTGGAGTCTGCAAACAATACTCCGACTCCTACTAAATTTAGATTGGAATTTAAAAAAGCAAGTTTAAATGTCCCAATTCACAAAAAGTTATAATTAATGACTTAGTATAAGGAAACTTATAATTGAGGAGGCCAAATGTAAAAAGGAAGAACTACAGAAAGTTCTGAAAGGACGTTTTGTCTTCCTTAAAATGGATGCATGCACACGTCACAGAGTCAATTATTTTGCTATTAATGTTAGATTTGTGGATGAAAATAACAAAACAATAACACGGACCCTCGGATTAAAGGACACTCAGGTACATCACACCAGTGATTACCTTCAGAAGTTAGTGGAGGGTGTTCTAGAAGATTTTGAAATTACAAAGGAACAGGTATTGTGTTGTGACAGATAACGCTTCTAACATGTTGAGCACAATTGAGAAGATGAATGCAGATGAAGAAGGTAACAAACAGATATTAGAGTTAGAGGAAGACAGCTCTGCAAGTATTGGAGAAAGTTTAGAAACTGAAGAGAATGCTGACATTTTTTTAGACAATTTTGTTGAAGAAGCATTGAAGCTTGCTACTATTCATCATATGCGATGTGCTGTTCATACACTGCAACTTGCCATTAGAGATGGATTAAAAGATGGCCATGCAGCTACACTAATTGGCAAATTACGGCAAGTAACTGTTGCAGCCAGAGCCCCAAAAAACAGATGCATTTTCGAAAAGACATGCAGGAAAAGGAGCCATTTTGGATCAAACAACTCGCTGGGGCAGCACTTATTTAATGGTGAAGGGTTTGCTTGAACTTAAAGACTTCATAGAAGAAATGGACAATGAAAATCTTGCATTAACTGAAAGCCAGTGGACACAAACAAAAGAGCTGGAGAACCTTCTTTCTCACCCCTTCACTGTCACCAAGAGGTTGCAATGTGACGATCTAACCCTGGGTAAATTCCTCTTGGAATGGAAGAGCCTGTTATATCGCCTAAACAAAAATGGAGGGTTAATAGCTGAGGGCATTGCATCTTCAATGATGAAAAGAGAGAGTCTTTTGCTGGAAAATGAAATCTTGTTAGCGGCTATTTGTCGACCCAATGAGCCGACTTTTGTTGAACAGTGAACAGACTGCTACTGGGAAAAAGGCCCTCTATGATGTAGCAGTTCGCATGAAGGGATTACGACCTGAAATACCTCCACAGGATGAAGTTCTTTTAAGCAATAGTGGTAACTCAGGATCATCTTCTTCAAACAAAGAATTAGACTTTGATTCCTTCTTAGACAAAATGGAAGTTGCTAAGCGTTACAGAACCAGTAAATGTCCAAATAAAAAAATTCCAGCAGGAGTTTAAAGTACTAAAAGAAGTTGAAAAGTATGATCGCTCATCAAAACTTACTGTTGAAGAAGCCATCCTTGTTTATCCAGAGATCGTTAGTGATGTGGCCAGAATAGTTACTGCAATGCCACCCACCCAAGTCAGTGTCGAAAGATTATTTTCAGCCCTAAAAATAAGTCTGACTTAAGAGCCTCTATGAAAGAGGATCTGGCAGAGGCAATTCTGTTCCTTAGAACTCTACATTGAATTGATTTGCATTTGCTAAGCCTATAACTACATTTCAAGATTAATATAAACCATTTCTAGGTTTTACAGATTTTGTTTTTGGTTCATATAGATAAGCTTTGTTTTTGTTCTAAAACAACCAAATAATGTGGTTTGTATTTTTGAACTGGTAAAGTTCCTGTTCCTGATGTTTATGGCTGCTGCTACTATCCAGCCACTTGATTGATTAATTTAAAAAAAATAATTAATCAAACTTTGTTGTTTTCATTGTATTTGTCTTGCTTAAACTATTCAATACAGTAGACTGTTGGCTTTTCCAGCCAGTAGTCATGTGGTAATGACATGTATGTTGCCTTTCTTTCCTTCAAGGAATGTATAAAATACATTCGCATATTAATACAGGGGAGTCAGAGTCGGAAGTACAAAAAACTGAGGAGTCGGAGCCGGAAAACATTTATCTACCGACTCCACAGCCCTGGTTTTCAGGGCTTTTATTCAAACCTGTTCATGGTTCCCTGGAAGGAAGGCAAGGTGCATCCAATCCTGGACCTGAAAGCACCAAATTGCTTCATGCGAGCTCAAACATTTAAGATGGAATTGGTTCACACGGTGGTGGCCTCCCTACATCAGGGGGATTTCCTGGCCTCCATAGACATCAGATGCCTACCTTCTCATCCCAATCTGTGCAGGACACCAACGGCTTCTCAGTTTTGCCATGGGAGGGGATCACTATCAGTTTGTGGCATTGCCCTTCAGTCTCGCCTCTGCTCCTCTGGTCTTCACAAAGGTGTTGGCTCTGATCCTGGTGCTGTTGCGACAGCAGGGGATATCGGTCCTGGGTTACCTGGACGATCTGCTTCTCCGGGCGGAGTCTCCTACGCTTCTGGAAACAAATTTGAAAATCATTGAGAACTCTGGAAGAGTTTGGGTGGATTCTGAACCTTCAGAAGTTGTCCTTGGTCCCTTCCATGAGACTGGACTACCTGGGCCTGACTTTGGACTCGTCCTCAGCCAGGGTGTTTCTTCCTCTGGAAAAACTCCAGACTGTGGTTCAGCTGTTGCTGTCCCAGCAAATGGTTGTCCTTTCGGACCTGTATGAGAGTTCTGGGACTGATGGTGTCATCCTTGGAGGCGGTCCACTTTCACTCAATTCCACACAAGGATCCTCGAGAAGGAAATCCTTCTCAAATGAAACAAGAATCCAAACTCCCTGGACATGCAGATCCAGCTGAGCCGGGTGACCAAGCAGTCCCTGATCTGGTGGCTTTGGTCCCCTGATGCTCAAGCAAGGGAAATCCTTCCTCCCTATATATTGGACAGTTGTCACCACGGATGCAAGTCTGTCCGGTTGGGGGGGAGTTCTCGGCAGGTTGTCTGCTCAAGGAGTCTGGTCCCTGGAGGAATCCAGGTTACCGATCAATGTTCTGGAGTTGAGAGCGATCCGGCTTTGCCTAGTCCACTGGACCGAGTACCTGCAGGGTTGTCCAGTGCGGATTCAATCGGACCATGCCACGGCCGTGGCTTATCATCATTCACCAAGAGGGCACCAAAAGTCTCCTTGCGGCCTTGGAAGTGGAAGACATCCTTTGTCGGGCGGAACGCTTTGTTCCAGCTCGCTCCGCTTTTCACATTCAAATTTTCAAATACAGTAATTAGTAAAGTAATCTCATTACAATTTACAGAAGTAACTAGTTACATTTTTTGAGTAACTACCCCAACACTGCCGGAATCCATTAGAACAAACACCAAGCAGGCTGTATGTAAGTTCAAACAGGAAGACCATTTATTGGAAGAACATAGCACACTTTTATACAGAATTTGGAACATCCTGCCCCCAACAACCACCCTCCTATTGGTCAATTGCAAAGTACCTGCAGTTCCCCTTCAGGTCCTCCTTTCGCCATGCAAATGAGGACTTGAAAATGAGTCAGCAGGGATTGGTCAGATAACTTGAGTAGAAGGACTGTTATGTGTAATGAGACAGAAGCCCCAGGGGGCAATCAATGTACACAATAGCCAGACACAGAACAATTGGGTCCCTAACAAGCCCCCAATACACATTACTCTGAGTGTCAATACATCCCTTAGCAGACAGCAGGTGGGTTCGTTAGCACACCCGACAATAGGTGAATGGAAATCCACCTCAGACAAAAGCAACATGGTTAGACAGTCCGTCTCCTCATTGAACTTCCTGGAATGACCACATTAGGAGTTGTATTTCCTGGTCAGAGACCTTGCTGACAAATCTGAAGCAATTCAAACCATCACCCATCTGTCCTTAAATTCCAGTGACGGTGAGCACTGTCACAGCGGGGACCGTCTCGGAGGAGCCATATGGCTCACTACCTGAATGAAGGTACGAATCAAAGCATGCGTAGCTATTGGGCGTTGAAAATATATAGCCAAAGCCGACACTTGGCCTTTGATAGTGCCCAAAGCCAAATGCTGTTCAACTCCTTTTTGCAGAAAGGCCAAAACCCTAGCTACTGAAAATAAGCGAGGGTGTACCTTCAAGGATTCACACCATGAAATGTACGATTTCCACGTACGATGATAGATGTTCCTGGAAGTCGACTTCCTAGCCTTGGTTGACCGAACCATCAGATGTTGCTGACTGACTAGAAACAGAGGAGTGTCGGGAGACCGGAAGCGAGCGAGCAAGGGTCTCGTCACACCCGCTATCTCCGTGGGATCTAAATCTGGTATTATCTGTTCTTCGAAAGCCACCTTTTGAGAACATTCGAGAGATTCCTCTGCTTTCTTTGTCTCAGAAGGTTGCCTTTTTGGTGGCTATCACTTCTGCCAGCAGAGTATCTAAATTGGCGGCATTGTCTTGCCGCTCGCCTTATTTTGTGGTCCACAGAGATAAAGTGGTAATCGGACCAAATAAGTCTTTTCTTCCTAAGGTGGTTTCTGATTTACATCTAAATGAAGACATTGTGCTGCCCTCACTTTGTCCTAAGCCCAAGCATTCCAAGGAAATTGCCTTGCATTCTTTGGATGTGGTTCGGGCGATCAGGGTTTACCTGGAGGCCACTGAGTCTTTTAGGAAATCAGACGCTCTTTTTTGTCCTTACCGAAGGACCTCGAAGGGATTGGCTGCGTCTGCTGCGACCATATCCAGATGGATCAGGCAGATGGTGTTTCGCACTTATTCACTGAAGGGTCAGGTTCCTCCTTTCCCAGTGAAGGTGCATTCTACTAGAGAGCTGAGTGCCTCTTGGGCTTTTTGCCATCAGGCGTAAGTGATGCAAGTTTGCAAAACGGCGACTTGGTCGTCTGTGCATACGTTCACAAAATTCTACAAAGTTGATGTTTTGGCATCTTCGGATGCTTCTTTTGGCTGCAAGGTTTTGCAGGCTGCTGTTTAACCTTCTCACATCCGCGCTACAGCCTATATACGGCTGCAGCGCGGACTTGAATTTTCGGGAGGCCGTTTTTAAACGGCCTCCCATAAACACGCCCGCCGCGCGCTCCCGCGAGCGCGCATCGGGCAGAAGCTGTGTTGGCCGTGTCCCTTGGACACAGCCAATCACAGATCGAGACGAATGGCCAATCACAGCGGCCATTCGTCACGATCGAGGCATCCAATGAGAGATGATCTCATATGTAAACATATGAGATCATCTGTCATTGCCTCGGTAGTAACAGACTCCCCGCGCGCTCCCGCGAGCGCGCACCGGGGATAATCTGTGTTGGCCGTGTCCCTTGGACACAGCCAATCACAGATCGTGACGAATGGCCAATCACAGCGGCCATTCGTCACGATCGAGGCATCCAATGAGAGATGATCTCAAATGTAAACATTTGAGATCATCACTCATTGCCAGCTCTCCCTCCTCACACACAGACTGCAGTGTGAGGAGAGGAGAGATCGTAAGTGCAAAAAAAGTGCCCACCAGTGATCACCTGTGCCCACCAGTGTGCCATCAGTGTGCCATCAGTGTGCCCAGTCTCATCAGTGCCCACCAGTGTGCCCACCAGTGCCCACCAGTGTGCCCACCTGTGCCCATCAGTGCCTGCCCAGTGCTCATCAGTGCCGCCCAGTGCTCATCACTGCCGCCCAGTGCTCATCAGTGCCGCCCAGTGCCCACCAGTGTGCCCATCAGTGCCCGCCCAGTGCTCATCAGTGTCGCCCAGTGCTGATCAGTGCCGTCCAGTGCTCAACAGTGCCGCCCAGTGCTCATCAGTGCCGTCCAGTGCTCATCAGTGCCGCCCAGTGCTCATCAGTGCCGTCCAGTGCTCATCAGTGCCGCCCAGTGCTCATCAGTGCCGCCCAGTGCTCATAAGTGTGCCCAGTGCCCACCAGTGTGCCCATCAGTGCCGCCCAGTGCTCATCAGTGCCGCCCAGTGCTCATCAGTGCCGCCCAGTGCTCATAAGTGTGCCCAGTGCCCACCAGTGCCCACCAGTGTGCCCATCAGTGCCTCCCAGTGCTCATCAGTGCCGCCCAGTGCTCATCAGTGCCGCCCAGTGCTCATCAGTGCCGCCCAGTGCCCACCAGTGTGCCCATCAGTGCCCGCCCAGTGCTCATCAGTGCCGCCCAGTGCTCATCAGTGCCGCCCAGTGCTCATCAGTGTGCCCAGTGCTCAGTGTGCCCACAGCGCTCATCAGTGCTCATAAGTGTGCTCATCAGTGTGCCCACAGAGCCCATCAGTGTGCCCATCACAGTGCCCATCAGTGAGCCAGTTTAACCGTGCCCATCAGTGTCACCGTGCCCATCAGTGTCACCAACGATGGCAAAAAAAATTTTCTCAGCCGAGGAGGCCTTCAATATAATCAGTGAGGACATGGACAGGGAGCTTTCTGCTTCGGAATCTTCGGAGTCAGAGCCGGCTAATGACTAATAAATTACGAGCCGGTCATTAGCAGCGGGACGCAGACCGACTCCGACGAGGAGGAATACTGCCCGCCTGCCAAACGAAGGCGTTCTGGTGAGGAGGAGGCAGTGCCATCCACCAGCTCCGCGGTGCCATCCACCAGCTTCGCAGTGCCATCCACCAGCTCCGCAGTGCCATCCACCAGCTCCGCAGTGCCATCCACCAGCACCACAGTGCCTCGGCAAGAAAGGCCAAGCTCAAGTGGGGTGTCACCTCGCCCCCAAAGGGTTAGGACCAACGCCAGCCTTCCCTATGCCCTTCTGAACCCCCTGTGGCTTCCTCCCAACTCAGGAGAAGCCATCATCCCCCCTTTCACTGCCCAGCCAGGAGTCCAGGTCAACACTGAGAACTTTGCCCCAATTGACTACTTCCGTTTAATTTTTACGGAGGACCTGCTGA
Organism: Pelophylax lessonae; assembly: GCF_965119305.1. Classification (NCBI taxonomy): domain Eukaryota; kingdom Metazoa; phylum Chordata; class Amphibia; order Anura; family Ranidae; genus Pelophylax; species Pelophylax lessonae. The sequence goes on along the minus strand of NC_138769.1, from coordinate 150,913,917 downwards.
CGTCCATTGTGGCCCAGTGCAACCTGTATGCACATCAATTTATCCAGAGTAACCCCACATCTTTTTATTCCCGTCCCTTTGAGTGGAGAGACCTAACGGTGGAGGAGTTCAAGATATTTTTAGGCCTCACCCTCAACATGGGACTCAATAAAAAAAAAACGAACTGCAAGCATATTGGTCAACCAAACCAATCTACCATATGCCCATCTACTCTGCAGTAATGCCCAGGGCCAGGTATCTGATGATCATGAGGTTCCTCCATTTCAACGACAATACCCAGTGCCCTCCCCGAAATTCCCCAGCATTTGACAAGCTGTTCAAAATTCGGCCACTTCTAAATTATTTTTCAGAAATATTCCCTCAATTATTTACCCCAGACCAAAATATACGTGTGGATGAGTCCCTTGTGAAATTTACTGGCAGGCTGGGCATCAAACAATTCATTCCCAGCAAACTGGCACCGCTATGGGGTGAAGCTTTACAAACTATGTGACCGAGCCACAGGGTACACCTATGCCTTCAGGGTGTACGAAGGGAAGGACACCCAGCTGCATCCCCCTGAATGTCCGGACTACATGGGATCAAGCGGGAAAGTCGTTTGGGACCTCATTTACCCCCTCCTTGAAAAAGGCTACCACCTGTACGTAGACAATTTCTACACCAGTTTGCCCCTGTTCCGAAACCTTCACAGAAAGAAGACTCCTGCATGTGGCACGGTCCGAAAAAACCGGAAAGGCTTTCCTCAAAGGCTAGTAAACACCAAGCTGAGAAGAGGGGAGACGGCGAGTCTGAGAAATGAGGAAGTTCTGGCTGTGAAGTGGAGGGACAGAAGAGACGTGTACATGTTGTCTTCGATCCACAATGACAACTATGTGGAATCCCGACGAAGGAATGGCCCAGTCCGAAAGCCAACATGTGTACATGAGTACAACTTATTCATGGGGGGAGTGGATTTCAACGACCAAATGATGGAACCCTATCTACCCACAAGACGTACCTATCATTGGTACAAAAAAGTAGCAATTTATATTTTTCATTTGGCCATATACAATTCCTACATTTTATACCGCAAATCCACCGAAAGCCCCCAACCCTTCCTTTATTACCTGGAGGAAATCTTCACAACCCTCATATTTCCAAACGGCCCACCAGAAAACATTAGATCTGACGTAATAAGCAGACTGTCTGAACGCCATTTTCCAAGTAAAATCCCTCCCACACAAAGAGACCAAAAACGGCAGAAAAAATGTAGGGTGTGTACCAAGGCAGGAATTCGAAAAGACACCCGCTATTACTGTCCCCAGTGTCCTTCCCAACCAGGCCTCTGTGTAGACGACTGTTTCCGCCGTTACCATACTTGTCTAAATTATTAGTATGGTAAACGTAGTCCTCCGCTTTCACCCCTTATGCCACTGTATACTCCTGAACTGACCCTGGACTGTTTGACCACGATTTTTGCCTGCCTCTGGAAGTAGTGGGATTCATACCACAGGGGTCTCGCATATGTGAGGGGACCAGAAATGTTTTTCTGGATGAAGAAAACAATTTTTTTTGTTTTTCTTCTTCTCAGATTAGGGTCTGGATCCCGGAGGCTTCAAAGCGATTTGGGTGGGAGAAGCCTCTACCCCTGTCCCCATTCTATCCCGACAGAGGCCCTACTTCTGCCTGCAGGACTTACTGCCATCATGCCTCTGCCTGCCGCATGCACTGACACTGGACTGGTATCCTTGCCTGGAGAATTGCATGCACTGTTGCTGACCAAGTCCCTGCCTGCTGCCTGGACTCAACTCCTGTGGACAACTGCGCTTCTAAAACTACAGGTAAGCTTTTGTTTACCCTTTGCTCAGCAGAATGTATTGTGGGGTGTAATTCATGGTATGTGCATGCTATGTGTCTTTGCATGTTGGGCCTCTGTATGTGACCTGACTGCGTAAAAGTCTCACACATGTGGTATCGCCATACTCAGGAGGAGTAGCAGAATGTATTTTGGGGTGTCATTTTTGCTATGTACATGCTATGTGTTGGAAATATCTTATAAATGGACAACTTTGTGTAAAAAAAATGCGTTTTCATTTTTTTTCCACATTTTCCGAAAGATTCTGGAAAAAAATGACATGTTCAAAAGACTCATTATGCCTCATAGAATATACGTTGGGGTGTTTGCTTTCCAAAATGGGGTCATTTTGTGGGCTTTTTCATTGTGCTGGTGCTCCAGGGCCTTCAAAAGTGTAATAGGTGGTTGAGAAATGAAAAGTGTATTTTATGCTCCGAGAACGCCTGGAGGTGCTACTTCAATGTTGGACTTCTGTATGTGGCCTGGCTGTAAAAAAGTCTCACACATGTGGTATCGCCATACTCAGGAGGAGTAGCAAAATGTATTTTGGGGGGTCATTTTTGCTATGTACATGCTATGTGTTGGAAATATCTTATAAATGGACAACTTTGTGTAAAAAAAAATGCGTTTTCATTTTTTTTCCACATTTTCCGAAAGATTCTGGAAAAAAATGACATGTTCAAAAGACTCATTATGCCTTATAGATTATACGTTGGGGTGTTTGCTTTCCAAAATGGGGTCATTTAGTGGGCTTTTTCATTGTGCTGGTGCTCCAGGGCCTTCAAAAGTGTAATAGGTGGTTGAGAAATGAAAAGTGTATTTTATGCTCCGAGAACGCCTGGAGGTGCTACTTCAATGTTGGACTTCTGTATGTGGCCTGGCTGTAAAAAAGTCTCACACATGTGGTATCGCCATACTCAGGAGGAGTAGCAGAATGTATTTTGGGGTGTCATTTTTGCTATGTACATGCTATGTGTTGGAAATATCTTATAAATTGACAACTTTGTGTAAAAAAAATGCGTTTTCATTTTTTTTCCACATTTTCCGAAAGATTCTGGAAAAAAATGACATGTTCAAAAGACTCATTATGCCTCATAGATTATACGTTGGGGTGTTTGCTTTCCAAAATGGGGTCATTTAGTGGGCTTTTTCATTGTGCTGGTGCTCCAGGGCCTTCAAAAGTGTAATAGGTGGTTGAGAAATGAAAAGTGTATTTTATGCTCCGAGAACGCCTGGAGGTGCTACTTCAATGTTGGACTTCTATATGTGGCCTGGCTGTAAAAAAGTCTCACACATGTGGTATCGCCATACTCAGGAGGAGTAGCAGAATGTATTTTGGGGTGTCATTTTTGCTATGTACATGCTATGTGTTGGAAATATCTTATAAATGGACAACTTTGTGTAAAAAAAAATGCGTTTTCATTTTTTTTCCACATTTTCCGAAAGATTCTGGAAAAAAATGACATGTTCAAAAGACTCATTATGCCTCATAGATTATACGTTGGGGTGTTTGCTTTCCAAAATGGGGTCATTTAGTGGGCTTTTTCATTGTGCTGGTGCTCCAGGGCCTTCAAAAGTGTAATAGGTGGTTGAGAAATGAAAAGTGTATTTTATGCTCCGAGAACGCCTGGAGGTGCTACTTCAATGTTGGACTTCTGTATGTGGCCTGGCTGTAAAAAAGTCTCACACATGTGGTATCGCCATACTCAGGAGGAGTAGCAGAATGTGTTTTGGGGTGTAGTTGTAAGTATTCATATGCCATGTGAGAGAAATAACCTGTTGAATATGACAATTTTGTAAAAAAAAAAAAAAAAAAAAAAAATAATTTTGCAAAGAATTGTGGGAAAAAATGACAACTTCAAAAAACTCACCATGCCTCTTATTAAATACCTTGGAATGTCTACTTTCCAAAAAGGGGTCATTTGGGGGTCATTTGTACTTTCCTGGCTTGTTAGGGTCTCAAGAAGTGAGATAGGCTGTCAGTACTTTAGGCGTGATCAATTTTCAATGATTAGCACCATAACTTGTAGACTCTCTTTCACGCAGACCAAATAATGTACACTTATTTGGGTTATTTTTACCAAAGATATGTAGAAGTATACATTTTGGCCAAAATTTATGAAGAAAAATTACTAATTTGCAAAAATTTATAACAGAAACTAAAAAAAAAACGTTTTTTTTTTTAAATTTGCGGTCTTTTTTCATTTATAGCGCACAAAATAAAAAGCCCAGCGGTCAATAAATACCATCAAAAGAAAGCTCTATTTCTATGAAAAAAAGGACGAAAAATTTATATGGGTTGAGTGTTGCATGACCGCGCAATTGTCATTCAAAGTGTGAGAGCACTGAAAGCTAAAAATTGGTCTGGATGGGAAGGGGGTTTAAGTGCAAAGTAGGCAAGTGGTTAAAGAGAATCTTTTTTGTTCTCTTTGAGGGTGTATGTTTTTACTGGGTGAGCTCCAGTTGGTCCTGGTTGAGCTCCATATTACCTGGTTGGCTATGTTTAGCCTTTGGGGAGTTAACATTCTTCTTTGCGTTGTCTTCCCACCCCTCATATTAATACTGCTTTGGGACATCCCAATAGTCTAAGAAAATATGGAGCTGTGTCTGTCGATGAACGATAGAGAAAACTGGATTTTTGTACTTACCGTAAAAAATCATTTTCTCTGAAGTTTATCGACAGATGCAGCACCCACCCCTCTGCTTCTGAGTGAATGGGGTTGTTTTGTCTTCTAAACACTGCTTGCAACAAAACTGGCTGCTGTAGCAGAGTGTGTGGGGTTATGCCTGCAAGGACAGCCCCCATAGACATGGTAAAGCTTTTTCCTGCCTAGTGCCTTTTCCTAATTTGAGTAGCATAACCCAATGGTCTAAGAAGATATGGAGCTGCGTCTGTCGATGAACTTCAAAGAAAAGGATTTTACAGTAAGTACAAAAATCCAGTTTTTCTACTTTTTCTTATAAAAAATATCCTATAAACTCAATTTTCCTCATACAGTTAAGCCAAAATGTATTTAGCTATGTGTCTTTGATAAATCTTTGAAAAAATCTCAATAAGCGTATTTTTATTGGTTTGCACAAAAGTTATAACGTCTACAAACTATGGTGTATATTCTGGAATTTACGCAGCTTTTACTTTTTGACTGCCTATCTCATTTCTTGAAGTGCTAAAATGGCAGGGCAGTACACCCCCCCCCCCCCCAAAAAAAATAACCTCTTTTTGGAAAGTAGACACCCCAAGGAGTTTTCTGAGAGCCCATTGAATATTTAATTTTTTTGTCACAGGTGTTTGAAAAATAACAAAAATAAATATTTTTACACAAAGTTGTCATTGAAATGATACATTGCTCACACATGCCATGGGTATATGTGAAATTACTCCCCAAAATACATTCTGCGTGCTATCTTGGCATTTCATGGCCTCCAAAACTGTGATAGAAAGTGAGGAGTGAAATCAACAATTTACGCCCTTAGAAAGCCTGAAGGCAGTGATTGGTTTTCAGGGGTCCTGTACATGGCTAGACTGCCAAAAAGTCTCACATATGGTATCCCCGTACTTAGAAGCAGCAGGAGGTATTTTTGGGGTGTCCTTTCACATATAGCCACAGCATGTTTGAGCAATACATCATTTAAGTGACAACTTTGTGTAAAAAAAATAATTAAAAACATTTTGGCATATTACCAATACTGGTGAAAAATATTCCATGGACTCAACATGCCTCTCAGCATAAAGCTTAGGGTGTCTACATTCCAAAATGGGGTTATTTGGAGGGGTTTTGTGTTGTCTTGACATTTCAGGGCCTCAAACTGTGATAAGTTTTGAGGAAGTAAAATAAGCAATTTATGCCCTTAGAAAACCTGAAGGCGGTGATTGGTTTTCGGGGTCCCGTACAAAGACTCCAAAAAAGTCTCACACGTGGTATCCTTGTACTCAGGAGAAGCAGCAGAATGTGCTTTGGGGTGTCATTCCACATATACCCATAGCATGTGTGAGCAATATATAATTTAGTGACAACTTTGTTTAAAAAAATTTTCCCGAAACTTGTGTAAATATATAAAATATTCCATGGACTCAACATGCCTCTCAGCAGATAGCTTGGGGTGTCTACTTTCTAAAAAGGGGTCATTTGGGGGTTGTTTGAATTGTCCCGGCATTTTATGCACAATATTAGAAGCTTATGCCACACATCAGCCACTCTTCTAACCACTTGAAGACCAAGCCTTTTCTGACACTTTTTGTTTACATGAAAAAATGAATATTTTTTAAAGTAGAGACCCTACAGAACAAAATGGTGGGCGTTGCAATTTTTTTTTTGTCACATGGTATGTGCGCAGAGATTTTCCAAACGCAATTTTTTGGGAAAAAAAAAACATTTTTTTAAAATGTAATGCACAAATACACTATATATTGCCCAATTGTTTGGTAAGATATAAAAGATGATCTTATGCTGAGAACATAGATACCAAACATGACATGCTTTAAAATTGCACAAGCCCATGTAGTAGCAACAAACTACGTACATTTTTAAAAGCCTTTACAGGTTACCACTTTAGATTTACAGAGGAGATCTACTGCAAGAATTACTGCCCTTGATCTGACGTTCGTGGCAATACTTCACATGCATGGCGCAATTGCTGTTTACATATGACACCAGACCGATGCTTGTGTTTGCCTTTGCGCGCAAACGTGGGGGACAGGGGTGCTTGAATTTTATTTTTATTTTTTTAATTATTTTTTTTCCTTTTTTATTTTATTTTGGCTGTAAAAAAAGGATACCAGAAAGTGTGTAGTATGCCCACTATAAGACCTCCCAGTATCCACCCACTTCTAATGATGGGCATACATGCAGTGTTTATATATTTTTTTTTTTTTTTTTCAGCCCATGGGTTGAAGGAAAAAAAAAAGAACATAGAAGATTCCTCCATTTGCATCGATCGATGTAGATGAAGAAATCTCTGCCAAGAAAAGTGTTAAAAAAAAATATGGCGAAGCATAGGGGAGATCCACTCTCTGTGTCCACCCCATCCCCTATGCTTCGCCATATATGCTCTTTTTTTAACTGCAGTGGTGAAATCACCTCCTACAGCGCTACAATCATTGATTAAGTACAAACACTGTTGCTGTCAGAATAAACAAATCAGTGCTGCAGCTGATGGGCGTACCGGCAAAGCAAACAATGGTTACCAATAAAAACATTACAGTATAACAGTATATTATATATTATAAAGTACAGTAAAAGTAGAAATAGTAGAAAAGTAGAGTAAGAATAGAAAATTAACTCCATAAAAAAACAGTTTTTGGCTTTTTAATTTATTTTTTACACTTTTTTTTTTTTTACACTTTTTTTGGTAACTGTAAAACAACTGTTCCAGGCTTGGGTCTCTCAAAATGCGATAGCCAACATCTTTCGAGACCCTGTGTGAAAAAGTGTGCCCTAGACTGTGCTGTACCCTATACTAATACTCTACTAGTGTGCGGTAGCAACAGAAACAGTCCCCGATGCAGAGGCCAGGTTGACCAGGACAGGAGGGACAAAAATAGCAGGTGTCACGTCTAAATCCACATTTTCTGCAGACACGACATCTTCTTTGGAGTGCTCTTTAAGTAGGGGTACTAGATAGGACATCTGGAAAATGCCTCTCATGCAGCTGGCTCACTGCATCTGGATTGTGAATTTGGGCCACAGCACCTCCTGGATACAGAAAGGCTGTGATGATCTCTTCCTGGAATTTTAGGAAGGCTCCACTTCTTCCTGACCCTTTGTATAGCACATACATACAGTATCTCACAAAAATGAGTACACCCCTCATATTTTTGTGAATATTTTATTATACCTTGTCATATGACAACACTGAAGAAATGACACGTTGCTACAATGTAAAGTAGTGAGTGTACAGCTTGTATAACAGTGTAAATTTGTTGTCCCCTCAAAATACCTCAACACACAGCCATTAATGTCAAAACTGTTGGCAACAAAAGTGAGTAAACCCCTAAGTCAAAATGTCCAAATTGGGGCCAAAGTGTCAATATTTTTTGTGGCCACCATTATTTTCCAGCACTGCCTTAACCTTCTTGGGCATGGAGTTCACCAGAGCTTCACAGGTTGCCACTGGAGTCCTCTTCCACTCCTCCAAGACGACATTACGGAGCTGGTGGATGTTAGAGACCTTGCGCTCCTCCACCTTCTGTTTGAGAATGCCCAACAGATGCTCAATAGGGTTTAGGTCTGGAGACATGTTCGGCTAGTCCATCACCTTTACCCTCATCTTCTTTAGCAAGGCAGTAGTTGTCTTGAAGGTGTGTTTGGGGTTATCATGTTGGAATACTTCTCTGAGGCCTAGTCCCTGAGGGAGGGGATCATGCCCTGCTTCAGTATGTCACAGTACATATTGGCATTCATGGTTCCCTCAATGAACTGTAGCTCCCCAGTGCCGGCATAACTTATACAGCCCCAGACCATGATACTCCCACCACACTTCACCTGGTTGTCGCCACACACGCTTGACACCATCTGAACCAAATAAGTTTATCTTGGTCTCATCAGACCACAGCACATGGTTCCAGTAATCCATGTTCTTAGTCTGGAAAAGAGAGGGAAGGTACTGGGCGCTGCCAGAATAATGAAATGTAAATGTAAGAAAATATAAAGAGTGTAAATATCTCTCAGGGGAGTGGTGTAAATGATATAATGCAAAAGCGTGTACTGTAACACAATATACAATAAATACATGAATAAAGAATTGCACAATAACTCCCAAAATTAATAAAGTGCAGAAGAGTGCCATGAATATAAAGTGACTGGGTGCTGAAGTACCTTAAATAAGGTAAAAACCAGTGACTAGATGCTAAAAACCATAGCAGATGGGAAAATTAATAAAGTGACAGTGCTCTTAGACGGGAAAGCTCACAAAAATGCCAAACAAAAGGGAGGAAGTAGTGAATTTGGAACAGATGGTATAGGTGAAAAGTGAAGGTGAATCCAAATATAATGGTGACCACAATTCCGAATAAAGAACACCAAAAAATATTAATAATAAATATAGTAGCAAATTCAAAAACAAGTGACACTGATATAAATTAATGAGTGTCACATAGCAAAAAAAGTGACTGTGTGGGTAAGTCCATATCACATTAAAAGTCCTTAATAGATGAAATAGGTGACTCCCATCCGGTCCTAGATAGTTGTGAAGTGAGATGACACGCTTCTGAAGGTAACACGTGCGGGTGAATCCTGTGTCCCCCCAATAGATTGCACACTCACCAGAAACTGGTACCCCTGCAGGGGTAACAAGCGTAGTAGAGGTTGGTGATGACTTGCCTCTGGTAACCTCAATGTGGAATGTATATCATATCCTTTGCCCCATTAACCCTCAAGGGATAGGCGATCGTATATGAAATGGAGATCCCGATCATGTATGGGGAGGAAAGGCTCATATAGTGAAGTACTGTCTGGTAAATACTTTATTTAGTTTAAAAAGGTACTCACAAATAAGTAGTGGAAAACAAGCGGTTCGTAATACAAAGATCTGACAGGGTGACTAAACCACCTTTGGCAGAGAGCGCTGGTCGGCCGCTGGTTTTCCAGCATGTACATCCAACAAAAGCCGATCAAACGGCTGGTTTCTGTCAGACCGGCTGCCATGCACACGGGCCGAACGTTGTCCGGTTTTTATTGAACCATTGTCCATTTCCCATAGATAGATCCATTTCTTTTTTTTTTTCTTTCAACCAGTGGGTTGAGCAAAAAATGCTGACCAAATTCCATCATCCACATACTGGAGGTATATAGGGGAATCCTCCCTACTGTGCTGCTGTAACTCACACAACCATGTGACTGCTTTACTGACAGGGCGAGCACTGAGTACCATTCAGGGATATGTCCTAAGCATCTGCCTCCAACAGAATGCACCTGGAGGGTAAACTTAATATTATAATACAAATGAAACTCAAGACTATTCAAGAGACCACTATCATGGTCTTTCTTGTGGGCTCACTTATAAGAATGCAGGTATTGGGGGAGGAAGGGTACAGCTAGGTATGTTCTATATCAAGAAACCACTTTTTGTCTTTTTCTGTATATACCCTTAACACATCCAAGATACAGTACAGTCCGGTCCATAAATATTGGAACATTGACACAATTCTAATCTTTTTGTCTTTATACACCACCACAATTGATTTGAAATGAAACAAACAAGATGTGCTTTTACTGCAGACTTTCAGCTTTAATTTGAGGGTATTTACATCCAAATCAGGTGAACGGTGTAGGGATTACAACAGTTTGTATAAGTGCCTCCCACTTTTTAAGGGACTAATCAAAAAGATTGTATCAAAAAGTGTCGTCTCCAAAGTCTTACCTTTTCTATGGCAGAGGCAATGGAAGCTGTTCATTCCTTTTTCAGGTGTGTGCCAATTTGGATGAAGACCCCTCGCAAGACAGCCTTCAAAGCTTCCCATTGAATGGGGATCGAGGTAGAATCGGTCGCGTAATCAGAGAACAAGTTGGATATGGTCTCCGAAATACGGGTGACACATTCAGGGTGTTGCAGAAGAGTCATTTAGGCACCACGTCCACTGCTTCAAAGGAGCAGAAGGAACCAGAAATGTAAAAAAAACAGGGGAGTGGCCAGACCAAACCATGGTTTCAATATCTCATTCCGGGGACCAGTCCAAATAACTGTGGTTTATTAAGACGTAATCAATACGGCTGTAGGAATGGTGAGCATCCTCCAAAATGCCTTATTCAGAGCCCTCAATTTATAGAAAGAAATGTTGGACCGCGAGGTAGAGGAGTCCATTAGGGGGTCCAGGGGCATGTTTAAATCGCCTCCCATGATGAGATTCCCATCCATGAAACCTGACAATACTTCCAGGAACTGCAATGCTGTTTGAGCCTGATTGGTATTGGGTAAGTACTGTAGATATTGGCTATCGTGAATTTAGAGCCCCAAAGGATACATTTCACGAAGACATGCCTCCCTTCAGGGTCAAGCAATTCCACAGGAAGTGCTTTATGGAAAGAAACAGAGACGCCTTTGAACTTTTGGATAAGGTTGGTACTATGGAACCATCTATTGTAGTATCTGTTGAAGCAGGAGGGAGCATGATCAGATTGAATATGTGTCTCCTGAAGTAGGAGCACGTCTGCCTTTTGTTTATGCAACTGAGAATTTGTCCGTGCTTGGAAGCGATGTTTAGGCCATTAACATTGTACGAGCAAACTTTTAATTTCGAGCGAGAAACCACCGTGTGGGCCATGATGGAGGCAGGGAGAGGAAGATGGGTAAGAAAAAGATAAGAGTCAGAAATTAAAGTTTGAAAAAGGTAAAGGGGCACTCCTAAAAGAAATATCACAAATCAGGACCTGATCGTGCCTTTCCTACTTAGGGAGTGAGGTAGAGGTAAGAAAATCCTGAGATGTGATCCCAACAACATAGCAGGCTTGGACACGTCACTAGTAGTACACCTAATATCTAATGAATTTAAGTAAAAAAGCTATAGGATCTAATTTAACAAAATCTGTCATTCTGTATTACTGTGAGAATACAACTGATGACATAGGTCCCCAGGGGGGCACCGCAGGGAAAGGTATAATAGGTTGAGTATGTATGTCTATTCCCGTTTTGGACCTTGAGCCCAAGCAGTAATTGTATTGCAAGAGCTGAGGTTAGTCACATCTATTGTTGTGAGCTACTGTAATGTGTCTAGTTCTTATATGAGGTGTGGTGTGCATGTCAGCAGTTAAACTGTTAGTGTGCCCATTTAAAGAGAACAAACAAAAAAGAAAGAAACAAACAGACAAATATCAAAATACTCATAATGAAATTTCCTCAACAGATATTGAGAGGCCCCACTCAAACCCAGACTGCCTGTGCCTATTGTCTTGCCACAAAATAATGCAGGTTGTACGGAGAGGGGAGAGAAAACCCCTAAAGGTCACACAGCAAGACTAATAAGTCACAAACCATTGGGAGATGAGGTGGTAGTATTATCAAGTGGCCAGGTGGTCTGAGTCCAAGCCAATTTGAGGCATCACTTTGAACAGAACTTCAATGTATAACTCCCCCCCCCCAACCCCACAGTTAGTGCAAGCAGAGGATTGGATAATTGCCCAGAGGATGAAAGTCAACAGTGGGTTAAGAAAAAGTCAGGGCATCTCCTCCAAAACAATAAGTAGCCCAGAGGGTTGGTTAGAGTAGCTCATGGAGGTACAATTAGAGATGGGCATGTCAGGCTTCCGGTGAAAGAGAACGGCGAAATCTATCTTCAATAGACATAGATCTGGACCTGGCTTTCCAATGTTGTTGGGGAAGAGGAACATTACCCGTAGGCCGGCGGTGGTCGTCAGGGGGATCAAGCCATTACGGGACGGTAATAGAGTCCTGGTCGAGAAACTGAAATAATGCAGGAAGTTGGTCCAGATCTGACAGGACAAATTTGTGGTCCCCTCTGGTCACCTTAATGCTGAAGGGATGGCCCCAGGTGTAGGTAGCATCTGCTTGACGGATCAGGTCGAGCAGGGGACGGACCATCTGGTGCATGTATAGCGTGTGTCTAGAGATGTCCAGGTAAAGATGGACAGAGGAGCCATCAAAGTCCACGGGACCCAGTCGCCAGGGCCGTTTGAAGGAATTTGGGGGCCCCAAGCAGAATGGACATGGAGGCCCCCCGACCCCCCGCACACACGCAAAGCCTACAGGAACCACAGCATAGCCATACAGTTTAAGTATCTATCTATATATATATATATTTACATATATGATATAGATAGATATAGATATAATAAAGAAAGAAAGGAGAGAGAGAGAGGAGGGGGACAGATAAACAAAAAGAGACATAGGAAGACTAAGATTAGAAGGGAGATAGAAAAAAAAAGAAAGAAGTTTTCAGACCAGTCAGCACTTGGCAGATGTAGAAGCAGAGGGTCCTAGCAGCTACTCACCCTGATGTTATCTGCTCCTCACTCATCCACACTGGCTGCAGGAATTGTAATTGCATTTAGAGCCCTGCTATCTGTATACAGTAGGAGCTGTCAGTCTGCACTGTCCATGCTCTGCATAAAGTCTAGCTGGTAGGCCAGGGATCTCTCTTGTGTCTGCAGATCTTATCAGACTTTTTACAAACCTGTTGAGGCAGAGAGGGGCCCCTTGAGGGAGATCCCGATAACAGTGTCATTGCACTTTACTGCATTGACGATCAAAGGGGCGCTCACAGCCTTACACAGTGTCCTTGCATTTATTCCTAACCAGTCGTTGTCTTGGGGCCCCAGGCCAGCTCGGGGCCCCAAGCAATTGCTTGGTTTGCCTGCCTTGTAGCAACGGGCCTGCCAGTCGCCAAGCCTTACGCATTATCTCTTCCTTTAGTGTATAGTAGTGGACTTGACAAAGTACGTCTATGGGACGGTCGGCGCGGTCCCTTTTAGATCCTCCAACTCTATGTACTCTGTCCAATTCAATGGGTGAGTTAGTATCCTTGCCCAAGACTTGATTGAGTATTGCAATGACTGTTGGTCTCAAGTCCGTACCTGCAGTTGCTTCTGGAATACCTTGCAACCGAATGTTATTCTGTCGGCTCCTGTTCTCGCTATCGTCAATGCGGTGCTGATGTGGGCAGAGGCAATGTAGGTGGGTGGCAGATGTATTTTCAAGAGCCAGGATTCTAGCAGCATGATCCTCTTGAGTAAGAGCAATAGCTGATACAGCAGTCTCTGAAGCTGAGACCTGCTGCCTTAATTTTTCAAGCTCAGTGTGGAGAGAGGATTCCAATTTAGAGGCCCATGATTCAAAGTCAGCCCGGAAAGCTGAGAGGAGGGCCGTAGTTGCAGAGCTAGGAGATCCCCCAGAAGCTTCTGGAGAAGCTGCAGCCAAGCCATCCCTCGTGGGAGCAGGATCAGGGAGCGCTGGCAGGGCTGTGGAAGCCGGTGACTCCTGGGTGGTGTCACTCATCTCTACTGTGTCAGGGCATGCAGTGGGAGCAGCTGGGATGGAGGAGCCAGACTGGAGCTTAAGCAGGGTTCAACTCGACGTCATCTTGTCCTTCCGGGAGAGGAAGTCTTGTGGAGCTTGGCGGAGTAAATATCGCTGAATTGTGCCCTGCTGTGGATCAGCAGAATCAGCAGTATGTGAGGTATGTGCCGACATGAGGTTAAATACTACCAAAAGAAAGCTGTATTTGTGTGAAAAAAAAATTAATTTTGGTACAGCTTTGCATGACCGCAAAATTGTCATTCAAAGTATGACAGCGCTGAAAACTGGCCTGGGAATTGGCTTCCTCCAGCGCCGCGCCTCACACTCTCTGCCAGCAGTACCAGCCAACAGTAATCACCAGCAGTACCCGTCAGCCAGCAGTACCCACCAACAGTAACCACCAGCTGTACCAGCCAGCAGTACACCAGCAGTAAGTTACATGTGCAAGGGGTGTAACTACCCCCCAGCACATAATTGTAACTATCCCAGCATGTGCAGTGTTTCTGACTTCTACCACCATGACCACTTCAAATTACTGAAGTGGTCATGGTGATTAGAGTGTTCCTTTGACATCCCTCAGAAGAAGTAAACCTCTGTATACTGATTGCATTTCATTTGATCATCCTCTAGTTGTGTTAAATTGGTGAGGGGAGGGGCGCGGAGTGCCACGTCCCTGAAATGAGTTTGCCACCTCCCTGAAATTTGTTTTTGCAGGTTGGGTTGTCTGTTTCTGGCTAGAAGAACAGCTATTTTTCTGCACCCGTCAAAATAGGCTTTCTGCCTCTAGACTGTTATCAGCATTTTTCCCTATTTCTGTGAACTACAAAACACCTCCTCTGTTATGGGAAGAACAGGAAGGTGTTATGGAGTCATAACACACTTGTTTCAGATGGGTGGCCAGGGGGCAGAAAAACAGACTGAACCCCCCAATGGGCCGCACTGCTACCACCAGCTGAACTCTTGGCTCACAGTTGTGGTGCAGTCCTGCAATGTAAAATTGCCATTCGACGATCTAAAAATAAAAGTAAAACAAAAAACAGCCATACAGGAGGCATCAGTAGCACCTGCTGAGTGTCTGTCAGTCAGGCGATCCGTCAAATATTGCTTTTCAGAGGGAGGTAGGCAGTGCCCCTACTGCGAAAGAAGCCCCAATGGAACAATTGCCAGGTTTAAGTAAAGGAACATTTTTGATAAAAGAAAACTAATGCTGCCACCATGTGCAGTATAAGGACAGATAAGTTGCAATACTAACAATTTTAGTTCTTGGGTTTAGATGCGCTTTAAGAAGTGCTGATGGGGGCACCATTGTTGGGCTATGCTTAGGGCATTTCTTGCCCTTAATCTTGCCCTGCCTGTACCACTTCACCTGATGCACTATGAGACTATATTACACATCATTTTAAACATTTATAAATGCAATTCTTTATTGTGAAATAATTTTTGTCACCAAGTTGCAGGCTTGCAGGCTGATCACTCTGTTGTAGAGGACAGATACAATTGGTTTAGTTACCTCCTAACTTACTTAATCACGTAGTTAGGGCAACCATTGTGTTTATAGGAAGCCTACTGGTGGCATTGTACTGAAGGGGAAGCAGAGAGAGGCTCAGCTACAGACGGACACAAATCTTTCTATTTAACTCCAGCAAACAAAGCTTGTCTTCTGAGGTAAGTAAGGAAAAAAACATACAATAATGTATTTCCAAGAGTATTATGTATAACAATTGATGTTAAAGTGCCTGATCTCCTGTGCTTTGTACACAAAACTAACTGTGAAATTTTTTTTTATATATCGTGATAAATATTCGTGTAAGGTTCTGTTGCTCTATACCCAATGTTGTTCCTATTAAGTGTGCAACATGAAAATTCTGGAGTTAGCTCCCCTTTTGCCTAAATATTACAATGCCCCACTGTATAAGCTCTATATGTTGAACCCTAAATGGGAAGGTGCATGGCAACCTGTGGAGGGTCAAAAGTGTAGGTGAGTGCATAAGTTTGAAGGTCGAGGGGAACTGAAGTTGTTTTGCATATTTGCACTACATCCACGGACCTGTTACTTTACATTTGGAGTTTTTATGCTATGCTACATTAGTGTATATAACACTGGTGTATACGCACATTATTTTATATCTACTGACACTGGTGTAAACAAAGAGGTTCAACAGTTGTGGGATTTTATAGGCACTTCAAACACATAAAAGATAAATTGATAAAAACAGATATTTATTATGAATCAACAGAAAGAGACAAGAACCATGAATATATATATACTATTGACAACTGAAAATACACCAACTGAAACAATGATAATACAGTCTGGTATTCTCCCCCCAATGCGTTTCAGAGACTATATGGCTCCTTAGTCAGGGGTATAAGAGCTAACCTTGTAGTCATTCATTGCTGTATCAAAGAACATTCCATGTTCGGTTTAAAAACAGAGTCTCAGAACTTTCTGCCTTTCCTCCCAACCTTAGAGGTAACATGTTGTATTGGATAGAAGAGCCAATCATAAATAGGAGCATCCACAAAGACCAGGGAGCACTGAGGCCTGGCAAACAGGGTCCTGCACTTGTGGACCCATTCTGGAATGGCAGACCTCATATTGAGTAGTAAAATAAGTATAGGCTGGCTTGAGACAGCACAGGTAAAAGGATGAGTCCTCCATAAAGGTGTGCAGCAGAATAAAAGGGAAATATAATTAGAAGGTACAAACTAGATATTAGGTAAAATGTTTTATTTAATCTAATGTGCTTCATGAGAACAGTGTGTACCACACCAGCAGCCAATCTGATGCAAGCTTTTATTTAGCGATCATTTTCCGGCACAGGGGCAAATAGGGTTGGCCACTGCTTAGCAAGACAGACATTTTACACAGAAGACGCATTCAAGAAAGAGAACTATGTTTAGAAATTTAACATATTCTAACATATTTTTTACTTTAAAAATACACTGATCAGACATAACATTATGATCACTGACAGGGGAAGTGTATACAATAATTATCTTGTTACAATCGCCTCTGAAATTCATATATTGGGCAGTAAATAAACATGTTGGCCCCGAAGTCGATGTGTTGAAAGCAGTAAAAAAGAGAATCACAGTTTGTTGTGTATGGGGCTGTGTAGCCGCAAACCAGCCAGGCTGGCTTTGCTGACCCATGTTTACTATCAAAAGTGCCTACAATGGGCATCAAAAGTGGACCACAGAGCAATGGAAGAAGGTGACCTGGTCTGATGAATCACATTTCCAGTTACATCAATTGGAGAAGAGATGCACCAGGACAGAGAATGGGAAGCAGGCAAGCCAGCGGATGTGTTGCGATGGTTTGGTCTATGTCCTGCTGAGAAACCTTGGATCCTCCCATTCATGTGGATGTTATTTGACACATACCACCTGCCTAAACATTGTTGCCTTAGTACACCCTGTTATGAAAACACTATTTCCTGATGGCAGTGACTTCTTTCAACAGGAGAATGGGCCCTGCCACACTGCAAAAAGAATGGTTTGAGGAACACAACGATGAGTTTGAGGTGTTGATTTAGCCTCCAAATTTTCAAGATCTCAATCCAATCAAGAATCTGTGGGATGTGCTGGAAAAACAAGTACAATCCCCCCCTATAACTAAAGCCCCGTACACACGCAACGATTATCGGCCGACCGATCGTCCGTCTTTTGTCCAGAGTTGTGTTTTGTTGGTTGGAATGTGCCTAGACTGCACACGAATTTTCTCGCCCAACATAATTCTACTTCAGAAGTGATGTCATGTGTTGGATTGCTTTGTATGTGTTCTTTCTTCTCTGAGCATGCCCAGACTTGCTCATCAGATTTTTCCCTGTCGAAATCTGTACTGACTGCACGAAAATCGGCCGTTGTGTTGACGGCCAACAAAAATTTTATAGTCTGCACACCAGATTTTTTTCGGCCGAAAAGTCGGAGTTGGTTGTCGGAAGCATCATACTAACAAGCCGAAAATCGGCAGATCGGTCGTCGGACGAAAATTCCCTGCCAATTTTCGACGCGTGTGTACGGGGCTTTAGGCTGGCCATACATGTTCAATTTTCTTGTACAATATTCTGTTAGATTTACCACAAACCACATAATATGAGGTCAAAGCTAAACAACACTTTCACTTATATCCAATTAGGCAGGCCTTTGTACTACATAGTTGAAGGTAAATTTCAAGAAAATTGTATAATGTACAGCCAGCCTTAAAGGCCATAAAGGATCTGCACCTGACAGCTTGGTGTGAGATACCACAGCATACCTTCAGAGGTCTAGCGGAGTTCATGCCTCGAGGAATCATGACTGTTTTGGTGGCAAAAGGGGGACCTACTTAATATTGGGCTAGGTGGTCATAAAGTTATGGCTGATTGGTGTATGTCCCACCTGAATAATTTTATCTGAATAAATATCTTCCTGCCGGTGTCTGTTTTCTCTGGCAATACACTAAATCACAACAAGCTGCAGATTTAATTACATCAAATGCTCTTGGGCTCTATTCACACCTATTTTGGCACTTGTTCAAGGCATTAAAAAACCTGCTTGATCTTTAGTGCAGGTTCTATCATAGTAGGGTTAATTTACTAAAACTGGAGAGTGCAAAATCCAGTGCAGCTTTGCATAGAAACCAATCAGCTTCCAGGTTTTTATTGTGAAAGCTTAATTGAACAAGATGACATTAGAAGCTCATTGGCTACCTTGTACAGCTGCACGCCCCCAAAATGCCAAAAGTAGTACAGAAACTACTTTTGGGAATAGGTGCAGCTTTGCACTGATTCGGACGGTGCTATTGCCGGCAAATGGCCTGTCAAATCAGACCAATGTGAACGTGGGCTAAAGGAATAATGGGCAAAACTGTGTCTAGGTCCTCAATTTCCATATATTAGTTTGCATTATAAACATAAATCGTAGTCCTCCTAAAGTGTTTTTTTTATTTTCTGCCTCTATCTTACGCTCAGTTCATACTGCTGCGGCATGGGATCCGACTTGTGAGATCCCAAGTTGAAAGACATGTCAAATTCAATGTTTGCCAAAGAGAGCCATCTTAAATGACGCTACACAAGTGGCTCTGACTTTAGAAAATGTTTTTGCACTGCTTTGGTGCGATTTCAGCCCTTGTGCAGGATCCTATATAGCATCTAAGTCGTAAGGAAGTCGCAGGCAAAGTCGTACAAGAATTGTAAGTAAAGTAGCAAAGTGAAAACAGGTTACAATAACCTAAATTTATTGCATTTATTCCAGGAAATAAAATGGCTCCCGGAAACAAAGCAAATGCATTCACTGGCAGCTCTGTGTCAAAAAGGTATGGCAAGAAAATTTCAGCTAGTTCTGTAATGACTAAACTCTGTGTCTCCTAGCTATATGACTGACTTAATTGTTACTTTTGAGTGTTAGATAACTGATATTAAAGCCTAAGTTTAGTAAAGAAAAAAAAAAAAACAGCACAAGGGACATTACTTATGATTGTGATGTGTCCTTTGTGCTGCTGTCTCCTGGTTCATTAGAAATCATCTTCTTCCTACTCCCCCTACCACTGTAATTTTCTATTGTGGTGGAAGTTAATAGAACTGAAGGAGCTGTGACAAGCACCCCTCAAAAGTGCCCAGCTATACCTGCCCTTTCTGCCCAGCTCTCCCATTCATAGAAGCTGTAGTATTGCTTGTATGAATGAGACATGATCAATGAATGAAGGATGGGTAGGTGAATGAAAAGTGCCCCTCCTCCATTCAGAGATCATGCTTTATTCACAGAAGGGACACATAATGCTGGCAGTAAGCCATGTTCCTTTTGCTGATTTTTTTTAACTACCTCAATACTGGGCACTTAAACCCCCTTCCTTCCCAGGCCAATTTTCAGCTTTTAGCGCTGTTGCATTTTGAATGACAATTGCGCAGTCATGCAACACTGTACCTAAACCAAATTTGTCATTTTTTCACCACAAATAGGGCTTTCTTTGTGTGGTATTTGATCACCGCAAGGTTTTTTCTTTTTTGGTGCACAAATAAAAAAAGACCGAAAAGTTTGAAAAAAAAAAAAAAAGTTTTTTGGTTTAGGTTATAAACTGATGAGCACTGATGATGCCGCACTGACAGGCACTGATGAGGAGACACTGATGGGGTGGCACTGATATGCAGCACTGATGGGCACTGATAGGTAGCACTGATGGGCACTGATATGTGGCACTGATAGATAGCACTGATATGCAGCATTGGTGGGCACTGATAGGCAGCATTGATGGGCACTGATCGGTGGCACTGATGGGTGGCACTGATGGGAAGCACTGGTGGGCAATAATGGGCACTGGTGGGTGGCACTGATAGATGGCAATAATGGGCACTGGTGTGCAGCACTGATAGATGGCATTGGTGGGCAGCAGTGATAGGGAGGGCACCACTGGCAGGCTCCCTGAGCTCTGTTTGCCATCCCTGGTGGCCATGGTGGGCATCCCTGGTGGTCATGGGTGGGCATCCCTGGTGGCTCTAGTGGCACCCCCTCCCCCCAGGGCTGCACTGGTAATCAATGTTCTGATTACCAGCACAGACCCCCCCTGCGATCAGTGAGTAATTAGAAATAGTCACTGATCCCCCCCCGGCTGCAGTACAGATCCTCTCTTCTTCTCCTCACTGACAGGATCTGTCAGGAGGAGAAGAGATCGAAGCCATTACAACGGCTGTGTTTACATTACATGACAGCTGTGATTGGACACAGCCGTCATGTGATCAGGAGGGCCAATCGCAGGGCCCTCCTGCCGCATCTTGTTGCTCTGTGTCCGAGGGACACAGGCACATCGAGATCGCGCCGCTGCGCGTGGCTGCGGCGGCGCGATCTCGCTCCTTCTGAAGGACGTTCCGGAACGTCCGATCAGAAGGACGAGACTCCCACCCGGCCGTATATGTACAGTGGCCGGGTGGGAGGTGATTAAAAAACATTTTTTACTAAGGCTTAGGTAAGTGGTTTTGTAGTTTAAATGTCACATTACTCATTACAAATTTAGGGCCTGTTTTAACAAGATTATGCTTCTCTCCCCAAACAAATCTACACTACCCATTTACCTACTCACTGCCCAAGAGATTGCCAATCACTTCAAAGACCAGATTGATGCAATACGTGAGGACAACTCCACTGTGCGAACATCTTCCCCACTCAGCATACCTTGCCTAACAGCACAGTCAACACTCCTCTTTTGAACTGGCTACTACTAAATAGGTTACAAAACTTTTCTCAGATGCCCACCTAACCAGTTGTCCCCTGGATCCTGTTCCCTCACAACTACTACGGTCACCCTCGTATATCCTATGCTCCCTCACTCACATCTTCAATCTCTCCCTCTCTAGTGGCACCTTCCCCTCCCCTCTAAAACATGCGCAGATCACTCCCATACTTAAAAAGCCCTCACTGGACCCCACCAACCTGAACTGAACAACTGAAGACCCATCTCACTGCTCCCATTCACCTCTAAACTTCTAGAACGCCTAGTCTACAACCGTCTTAGCTCCTACCTCAGTGCAAATAACCTTCTTTATCCCTTACAGTATGGCTGTCATTTGCAGCACTCCACAGAAACTGCCTTACTAAAAGTCCCTAACGATTTACTAACGGCTAAAACCAATGGCCACTACTCCATACTATAACTTGACTTCTCTGCAGCCTTTGACACTGTTGACCACCCGCTCCTTGTCAATAAGCTCCATTCCCTTGGCCTCCAAGATTCTGCTCTATCCTGATTCTCCTCCTACCTATCACAGCACTCCTTCAGTGTTACCTACAATTCTGTCTCCTCCTCTCCATTGCCCCTTTCTGTGGGGGTCCCCCAAGGCTCTGTTCTTGGACCCCTTCTCATCCGTATTTACACCTCCTCCCTTGGTCACTTGATAAGCGGCCACTACTTCCAATACCATCTATACGCCGATGACACCCACATTTATCTATCTACTCCTCAACTTATTCGTTCAGTCTCCACACGCATTACTAACTTACTAAATGACATATCAGTATGGATGTCACACCACTTCCTTAAACTAAATCTCTGTAAAACTGAGCTGGTAATATTCCCCCCTGCCCATGCCCCCCTCCATATCTTTTACATCAAAATCATGAATGCAACCATCAATCCCTTCCCTCATGCCAGGGTACTAGGTGTAATCCTAGACTCTGACCTGTCCTTTCAGCCCCAAATCCAAGCGTTGTCAAAAGCGTGTAGACTTCACCTAAGTAACATCTCTAAAATGTACCCTTGTTAACAAAACCACCAAGCTACTCATTCACTCCCTTATTATCTCTCGCCTCGACTATTGCAACTCCCTTCTCATAGGCCTACCTCTCCATAGGCTATCCCCTCTTCACTCTATCATGAATGCTGCTGCTAGTCTTATCCACCTTACCAACCACTCAGTGTCTGCGACCCCTCTCTGCCAATGCCTTCACTGGCTCCCGATCGGCCAGCAAATTAAATTCAAAATACTAACCACAACATACAAAGCCATTCACAAATCTGCCCCGAACTTCATCACCAATCTTGTCTCCAAATATCACCCAAACTGTCCTCTCTGCTCCTCTCAAGCTCCCTTGTCTCCTCCTCCCATGCTCATCTCTAGGATTTCTCCAGAGCCTCTCCCATCCTCTGGAACGCTCTACCTCAACATGTTCAGCTATCTCCTACTTTTGCTGTTTTCAGGCAATCCCTGAAAACTCATCTCTTTAGGGAAGCCTATCATTCCTCCAACTAATCTTTTATCTCTTCCATCAGCTCATTCCCCCCAATTACAACCTTTTGTACCTTCCCAACCTATTAGATTGTAGGCTCTTCTGAGCAGGGCCATCTTAATCCTCTTGTATTTTATTGTATTGTAACTGTATTGTCTCTTATAACATATTTGCAGTTTCTGACCATCTCCTGCTGTACGTCTGCATTTTATGACCAGGGCGGCACAGTGGTGTAGTGGTTAGCACTTTCACCTAGCAGCAAGAGGGTCGCTGGTTCGAATCCCAACCACGACACTACCTGCCTGGAGTTTGCATGTTCTCCCTGTGCCTGTTGGGTTTCCTCCGGGTACTCCGGTTTCCTCCCACACTCCAAAGACATGCTGGTAGGTTAATTGGATCCTGTATAAAAATTGGCCCTACTATGTATGTATGAATGTGAGTTAGGGACCTTAGATTGTAAGCTCCTTGAGGGCAGGGACTGATGTGAATGTGCAATGTATATGTAAAGCGCTGCGTAAATTGACAGCGCTATATAAGAACCTGAAATAATAATAATAATATAACTCTTTTAGTATGCATGTGGCCTTTGACCATCTCCTGTTGAATGGCTACAGTCTCTGAGAGCTTTCTGCAGCTTTACTAGTGACGTATCCTACATATGTTCGATATGTGCAGTGCACATGGGCCCCAAGGAAGGTGCAGACTACAGAAGAAAGTGATAATGTTCAAAGGTCAGCAGTGGCGGCCGGCCGATAGGGGGCGCAGGGGCGCCGCCCCCCCAAAAAAAAAGAAGAAGAAAAAAAAGATTAAATAAAAAAAAATGTCTATTTTTTGCCCACTAGGGGCGCCGGACTTAGTGATTGGTATGGGGGGGGGGGGTTGCCTCCCACGTGAGGCAGACAGAGGCGCCAAATGGCGGCCTTCTGGGGGTCATTGGGGCGCAGAGCAATGCGCCCCGACACTCCCCACTTTCCTGGACTCCTGGCTGTGATTGGTCCAGACTCCAGCCAAGACCAATCACAGGAGGACATCCCGGGACGTGACACGTGGGGGCGGTGCACCACCCCGGCGTCATGTCGTAATCACCTTCCGTTCCGGAACTTCCTGCGCGGCTGAGAGAGAGGAGAGCGAGAGCGCGTGAGGACTCGACTACTGAGGCTACTCCGTGGAAGAAAAGCTCGTCCGTAGGCAGAAGAAGTCTACAGGAGTGACCACCTGACCTGACAGACAGTGGAGTGACACTCCGACGCCGCTGTGAGAGAACGCAGAGCCAGCCCAGAGACGCTACTCCCGCATGCCGCAGACAGACCCGCAGCAGCAGTGAGACTGAGCCGGTAAGTGATGCCTCGGGAATGGGGGGGGGGGGGACGGGCCGGCCTGCACACTGTCACAGTCTGGTGCTATTAAGGGGCACGCACGCTGGTCTCTCTCTGCATTGATGGCAGTATGCCATGCCTGTACCTGTGTACAATGACCTGTGCCATGACCTTACCATCACCTGTACCATGCCTATTCCATCACCTGTGCCATGCCTATTCCATCACCTGTGCCATGCCTATTACATCACCTGTGCCATGCCTACTCCATCACCTGTGCCCTGCCTGTTCCATCATCTGTGCCATGCCTATTCTATCACCTGTGCCATGCCTATACCATCTGTGCCATGCCTATACCATCACCTGTGCCATGCCTATACCATCACCTGTGCCATGCCTATACCATCACCTGTACCATCACCTGTGCCATGCCTGTACCATCTGTGCCATGCCTATTCCATAACCTGTGCCATGCCTGTACCATCTGTGCCATGCCTATTCCATCACCTGTGCCATGACCTTACCATCACCTGTGCCATGCCTATGCCATCTGTGCCATGCCTATTCCATCACCTGTGCCATGCCTGTACCATCTGTGCCATGCCTATTCTATCACCTGTGCCATGCCTGTACCATCGCCTGTGCCATGCCTGTACCATCACCTGTGCCATGCCTATACCATCACCTGTGCCATGCCTATACCATCACCTGTGCCATGCCTATACCATCACCGGTGCCATGCCTATTCCATCACCTGTGCCCTGCCTGTACCATCACCTGTGCCATGCCTATACCATCACCTGTGCCATGCCTGTACCATCACCTGTGCCATGCCTGTACCATCACCTGTGCCATGCCTATTCCATCACCTGTGCCATGCCTATACCATCATCTGTGCCATGCCTATACCATCATCTGTGCCATGCCTGTGCCATCACCTGTGCCATGCCTATACCATCTGTGCCATGCCTGTACCATGACCTCAAAGTCACGCAATTTTTTACCGCGTTTTTTGCCACGAAGCAATACCTATTACATTTTTCTTTTTGCGTCCCCCCAAAAATTTGGAGCACCAGCTGCCACTGGAGGTCAGTAGTAAGTAACACAGAGTTCAAAGGTCAGGAGTAAGTGATGCAGAGCTAGGGGTCAGTGGTAAGTGACCAGGAATTCAGGGGTCAGTAATGTCTCAGGGCTTAGTAGCAGGGCTGTCTTTAATATTGATTGGACCCTTGGCAAACATTTTCTTGCCCCCCCCCCCCCCAATCCATTCTGAGACATACAAAAAAGTAGCAGGTAGACTCAAAATCAGTTTACTGCAGCTGATCATGCAGAGATTGCAAGTGGTTTCCAGAGGTTACAGCCTATCACTACCGCTCATGGACTAGTTGCTAGTAGTTACAACACATAATTTCTGCTTGCTGATTGGTTGCTAGAGGTTACTGCACAGTATTACTGCTCACTGATTGGTTGCTAGAGATTACAGCACATCATTACCTCTCACAGATTGGTTGCTAGAGGTTACAGAACATCACAGCAGATCACTACTGTTCACTGATTGGTTGCTAAAGGTTACTGCACATCATTACAACTCACTGAGCAGTGGAACATGCCACAGACAGACCCACAGCAGCAGTGAGACTGAGCCGGTAAGTGATGCCTCGGGGATGGGGGGGGGGGGAATGGGCCGGCCTGCACACTGTCACAGTCTGGTGCTATTAAGGGGCACGCACGCTGGTCTCTCTGCATTGATGGGGGGGGGGGCGTGTTACATGCCTGTGACATGCATGTACCTGTGTACAATGACCTGTGCCATGACCTTACCATCACCTGTACCATGCCTATTCCATCACCTGTGCCATGCCTGTTCCATCATCTGTGCCATGCCTATTCCATCACCTGTTCCATCATCTGTGCCATGCCTATTCCATCACCTGTGCCATGCCTGTACCATCTGTGCCATGCCTAGTCCATCACCTGTGCCATGCCTATACCATCATCTGTGCCATGCCTATTCTATCACCTGTGCCATGCCTATACCATCACCTGTGCCATGCCTATACCATCACCTGTGCCATGCCTGTACCATCACCTGTGCCATGCCTGTACCATCACCTGTGCCATCACCTGTGCCATGCCTGTGCCATCACCTGTGCCATGCCTGTACCATCTGTGCCATGCCTATTCCATAACCTGTGCCATGCCTGTACCATCTGTGCCATGCCTATTCCATCACCTGTGCCATGACCTTACCATCACTTGTGCCATGCCTATACCATCATCTGTGCCATGCCTATTCCATCACCTGTGCCATGCCTATTCCATCACCTGTGCCATGCCTGTACCATCTGTGCCATGCCTATTCTATCACCTGTGCCATGCCTGTACCATCACCTGTGGAATGCCTATTCCATCACCTGTGCCATGCCTATACCATCACCGGTGCCATGCCTATACCATCACCGGTGCCATGCCTATTCCATCACCTGTGCCCTGCCTGTACCATCACCTGTGCCATGCCTATACCATCACCTGTGCCATGCCTGTACCATCACCTGTGCCATGCCTGTACCATCACCTGTGCCATGCCTGTACCATCACCTGTGCCATGCCTATTCCATCACCTGTGCCATGCCTATACCATCATCTGTGCCATGCCTATACCATCATCTGTGCCATGCCTGTGCCATCACCTGTGCCATGCCTATACCATCTGTACCATGACCTCAAAGTCACGCAATTTTTTACTGCGTTTTTTGCCGCGAAGCAATACCTATTACATTTTTCTTTTTGCGCCCCCCCCCCCCCCAAAATTTGGAGCACCAGCCGCCACTGGAGGTCAGTAGTAAGTAACACAGAGTTCAAAGGTCAGGAGTAAGTGATGCAGAGCTAGGGGTCAGTGGTAAGTGACCAGGAATTCAGGGGTCAGTAATGTCTCAGGGCTTAGTAGCAGGGCCGTCTTTAATATTGATTGGACCCTTGGCAAACATTTTCTTGCCCCCCCCCCCCCAATCCATTCTGAGACATACAAAAAAGTAGCAGGTAGACTCAAAATCAGTTTACTGCAGCTGATCATGCAGAGATTGCAAGTGGTTTCCAGAGGTTACAGCCTATCACTACCGCTCATGGACTAGTTGCTAGTAGTTACAACACATCATTTCTGCTTGCTGATTGGTTGCTAGAGGTTACTGCACAGTATTACTGCTCACTGATTGGTTGCTAGAGATTACAGCACATCATTACCTCTCACAGATTTGGTTGCTAGAGGTTACAGAACATCACAGCAGATCACTACTGTTCACTGATTGGTTGCTAAAGGTTACTGCACATCATTACAACTCACTGAGCAGTGGAACAATCTCAAAAAATTGAGCATGTAAAGTGCACATTAATACACATACTACAGAGAGATTGCAGACATACTACATGAGAGGGTCAGAGACTGAAAACATACTACAGGAGATGGTCAGAGACTGGGGACATACTGCAGGAGACAGTCAGACTGCAGACATACTGCAGGAGACGGTCAGACTGTGGACATACTGCAGGAGACGGTCAGACTGTGGACATACTGCAGGAGACGGTCAGACTGCAAACATATTGCAGGAGAAAGACAAAGACTTCGTACATACTACAGAAGATGGTCGGAGACTGCAGACATCCTACAAGTGAGGGTCAGAGACTGCAGACATACTACAAGAGATGGTCAGAGCCTGCAGACATACTACAGGAGATAGTCAGAGACTGCAGACATACAAGAGATGTTTAAAGACTGCAAACATGGTACAGGAGATGTTCAGAGACTGAGGGGATCCTACAGGAGATGCTCAGAGACTGCAGGCATCCTACAGGAAATGGTCAGAGACTGCGGGCATCCTACAGTAGACAGTCAGAGACTGCAGACATCTTACAGGAGACAATCAGAGACTGCAGGCATCCTACTGGAGATGATCAGAGACTGTGGGCATTCTGCTAGAGATGATGAGAGACTGTGGACATAGTACGGGAGATGGTCAGAGACTGCAGACATACTACAGGAGACAGGTAGAGGCTGCAGACATACTACAGAAGACAGTCAGAGACTGCAGACATGCTACATGTGACAGTCAGAGACTACAGACATAGTACAGGAGACTGTCAGAGACTTCGGACATACTACAGGAGACTGTCAAACAATTCACAACTTGCAACAGTTTTAGTTGAATAACACAGCTCAAGGTTTCAGGATAGCAGTCAGGCATTCTATGGGGGTAAGGACATACCTGGCTCACCATACATATATTTACTATTTCAGAGGTCCGGGGATGGGGCTCCCACTCAGATCTCACTACAGCCGCTCCCTCCCAAGCATACAGGCTGAATGAGGTGGGGTCAGAGCATCAGTGGAGCTCCCGGCCCTGCCCCCTCTCTGCTGGCTGACTATGAAATACTGCGCTGCCACCCGTGTCCTCTGTGCGCTCTGCAATGCCATCATAAGGGCGCCCAAATTTGTGGGTAGTGCGGGACTCGAAGGGCAGCTGTTTTGGGCCCTACAACAAAAATTGGGCCCGGGGCAGGTGCCCCATTTGCCCTGCGCTAAAGATTGCCCTGCTCAGTAGTAAGTGATGCAGAGTTCAGGGGTCAGTAATGACTCAGTGGTTAGGCTGGCACAGAGAGTGGGGGGGGGGGGGGTTCGCTTCAGTACCTTGAGTAGTGTGAACAGTCCAGGAATAAGGAGAGGTGAGGATGGCTGTTTGTACTGTGGGACAGATGGCCACTTATTTCTGCACTCTGTACTCTGTGTCACTACGGAACTCTGTAATAAGTGATGCAGAGGTCATTAGGTTGTGATGCAGAGTTCAGGGGTTAGCAGCAAATGATGCAGAGTTCAAAAGTCCACAGTGACACAAAGTTCAGGGGTCAGTAGTAGGTAATGCAGAGTCCAGGGGTCCGTAGTAAGTGATGTAGAGTTCAGGGGTCAGTAAGAAGTGATGCAGAGTTCAAGAGTCAGTAGTAAGTGACGTAGAGTTCAGGGGTCAGTAAGAAGTGATGCAGAGTTCAGAGGTTAGTAGTAAGTGATACAGAGTTCAGAGGCTAGTAATGACTCACAGGTTAGTGGTAACTGACACAGAGTTCAGAGGTCAGCAATGACTTAGGGGTTTGTAATAAGGGATGTAGCATTCAAGAGTCAGTAGTAGGTGATGCAGAGTTCAGGGGTCGGTAGTATGTGGCTCAGAGTTCAGAGGTTAGCAATGACTCAGGAGTCAGTAGTAAGTCACTCAGAGTTCAGAGGTCAGTAATGACTCAGAGGTCAGGAGTCCGTAATAAGTCACTCAGAGCTCAGGGGTCACTAGTAAGTGACAGAGAGGTCAGGGGTCAGTAGTAAGTCACCTATTACTAACCCCTGAACAAGTGCTGCAACATCTAATGTTGGGCCTGGCTCCTCCAATGTACCTCCACAGATTCTGTGCTGTTCATACCCTATTCAACAATGTCTCATTCTATTGTATTTAAGTCAACTCAGGCTCTATAAAACAGCAACTCTTTAAGCTATGCACATCATTCAGTGAAATTAGAAACTCTCCCACTTTTTGCTAAGCACTGCATTTTCTCATTTACAGGCCATGGGACCCAATTTATAATCTTGCACACAGGCCATGGGACCCAATTTATAATCTTGCACACAGGCCAGGGGACCCAATTTATAATCTTGCACACAGGCCTGCTGCTTTTAGAATATGCCTTTGCATTACACTAATTAATTATTATGTGACCCTTTGGTGATGCCAGGTGCTGAGTTTCATGCCCTCTATATAAAAAGAAAACTGACCACATGATACATTGTGGGAGTGTTGTAGATTGAAGAGGGTATCTCTCTGCTCTCTCCTCCTGCAATGATGTATGCCAATGCATGTCATGCAGGGTAATTGGCACAGAATGGTGCCCCTTTGTCTCTGCCTGCTATGCATGGGGTTACATAAGGTTGAAATGAAATCAAATCATTGAAATCAATGAATTTTATAATAAACAATGTGTTTTTAATAGGTACATTTGCATTTATTAATTTACAATCTTCCTGGAGCTCAGCTTTAAAGGGATGTCTGCCCTAAGCTTTATTATCATATACAGCAGGGGTGGGGAACCTTTTTTCTGCCAAGGGCCATTTGGGTATTTATAAAATCATTCGGGGGCCGTACAAAATTATCACCTTAAAAATTAGCCTGTTATATTTGGTCAAACATTTAATTAACTCACCCCTAATGTGATGGCTGCAACTGCTTCTCTTTGGTGAGGAGTGTGATGTTAGCTGGTATTGATGATGATGCTACTCGTAACAGGTTTTCCAGGTTTGCGTCAGTCAGTCTGTAGCGCAGTCGACTTTTTTGTGGTGGTAAGTTTTGAAAAGAACTGCTGACGGGTACTGCTGGTGGGTATAGCTGGCTGGTACAGCTGTGGGTACTGCTGGCTCAGGCTGGTACTGCTGTGGGTATTGCTGGCTCAGGCTGATACTGCTGTGGGTACTGCTGGCTGGTACTGCTGTGGGTACTCCTGGCTCAGGCTGGTACTGCTTTGGGTACTGCTGACTCAGGCTGGTACTGTGCTGTAGGTACTGCTGGTACTGATGGCTGGTACTGTGCTGTGGGTACTGCTGGCTGGTACTGCTGACTGGTACTGCTGTCTCAGGCGGGTACTGCTGTGGGTACTGCTGCTTCAGGCTGGTATTGCTGTGGGTACTGCTGGCTCAGGCTGGTACTGCTGGCTGGTACTGTGCTGTAGGTACTGCTGGCTGGTACTGTTGTAGGTACTGCTGACGCTGGCTGATACTGCTGTAGGTACTGCTGGCTCTGGCTGGTACTGCTGGTTCTGCTGTGTGTACTGCTGGTTCTGGCTGGTACTGCTGTGTGTACTGCTGGTTCTGGCTGGTACTGCTGTGAGTACTGCTGGCTCTGGCTGGTACTGCTGTGAGTACTGCTGGTACTGCTGGTTCTGGCTGGTACTGCTGGCTCTGGCTGGTACTGCTGTACTGGCTGTGCTGCTGGCGGGAAATGCTGGCTAGGAGAAGTGTAGCGGTGCCGCGCTGGAGGAAGAGGTGATGTTTCCTGTATTGGTCACAGGCGGAGTGCATTTGATATCACTCCGCCTGTGACTCACTCAGACTGCCATAATGGAGCAGGAACTATACAGGAAGCATCGGCTCTGTTCTGACAGATCAGCTGAGAGACACAGGCTCAGCTGCACGGGGGGCCGGTCCAGATGACTTCGGGGGCCGCATACGGTTCCCCACCCCTGATATACAGGATTATTATTTGATCTCATGCAGAATATGCTCCTTTGCACTATATAATAGTTATAGACTATGCAGCCACCAAAATGCACATTCATTGGGGTTCACAATAAAAGTGCCCATAGAACTGTAATCCAACCCGGTTTCCACACATAAAAGGGGCATCCAAATCTTTGAAGAAGATTTACTGACAGATGTTAGGTCTGATCATCCTTGTTCCTCAAAGTATTGTGCATTATGCTCTTTGTTTCAGTAGTACTGTGTACAGGATGAAAGCTTTTGTTTTTATTTAAAGTCAACCTGATAGCCAGCAAAAAAAAAGGATAAAGAAGAGTGCCAAAGGGGATCGCGTACCAGAAGCCCAACCTAGTCGCTGCTACAGTCCTTTGGTGTACGATCCAGAGGTAAGATTGCGGACGAAAGGTGTGTAAATCATTTACAAAAATGTCTTACAAAGGCCATTAACTCAAAAAATTGTATTAGTCCTTTTTACTGTATTTAAAAATGTGTGTATATTAAATGGGGCAATCGTAAACATCCATTTCATTTTATTCGGTTGGACAGTTCTTCGCAGCGATGGCATCAACCACTAGCTCCTAGATTCCCAAGTTTTGTCCCTGATATAAGGACGTGTTTCTGTTCCCTCTACTGCACCAATAGAAGGTTAAACGTGGGCTTTTTTAGCTAGGAGAGGCTTTGCAATGCTTCTTGTATTCTTGTGTATATAGAAAGACGTTCCTGGAGATGTGTTTGGGATTAAACAACATTTTGCAGGGGCACAAGGGATTTTAGCCATTCTCCTGGCACAGACATAGCTATCATTAGATAATAAGACATAGGTCTAGGCTTACTAGTCCATTTGGATATTGCATCACAGGTTTACTTTGATAGTAAGATTTTATTGACAGACACCTATCTCAGGCACACAGCTTTGAGTGCAATAGAATTGGGGGGGGGGGGGGGCGGCATCAGTGTACAACCGTTGTACAAAATATGAGAAGACCCCAACTGTGGCAGTTACCTTAATAAATGAAAGCAAAGCAGCAGGCATTAAACATTTGAGGTTTGAATACCAATTTGACTCTGGGGGTTCCAAGAAATTGCCCAACTTGTCAAATCACCCCCCCCCCCCCTAATGGCACCACCTAGTTCAACAAACTTAGACTGAAAATTGGGGAAGAATTGTCAGGCAAACAGTAGCTGCATTCTATTAGATGCATAAATTCTTTTAGATTTCTTTGAGTGTATGGATAGCCTTGACTCCCCTGCAAAGTCTCACAAATATATTTTGATCTGTCAATGAAGTCCACCCAATACTGTGATCATGGAGGCACACAGCCTACATGACGGCCAATGTTGAGTAAATTTATTAGCAGTTTAGCAGTGTTGCCCCTAATGTGGACCATGACTACTTTCACTACAGCGAGATGAGCAGATCAATCATGCATCCCCCCCCCCCCCCCCCCCCAGCACGAAGACCACATTGTCATCGAAAGCTCCAGGTTTCAGAGTAACGACTGTTAAGATCGGCTCCTGATCACGATTTTGCATATTTTGAAGTGTGTTGCAACTGAAAAAAAGGTTGAGAAACACTGATCTAGACTGCCACTCAGGAATCTTTACATGTAGTTTATTTTCTATAACCAAAAGGCAAGATATCATACAAGAACATAGAAAATCACCAGAAAATATACAAAGTCAATGCTAATGTGATCATGCTTGCTTACAAGTTAAGTATTTTTATGCGGTGGTGTAAAATCAAGTAGCTAATATGTTGCCCTCCCTCCTGCTAGGTGTGCCTACAAGAACTTATGCAAAAATATGCAAAACAACCAGACGTTTTGGGGATTAGCGAACTCCGTCAGTATGCAGCAGATGTAAGTACAATATTGCAAGAAAACTGTGTGATTCTTGTGTTTATACTAAGAAAAAACATTAGCGTAAATGGTTAGAAATACAGACACCTTGCAGTATTCTAGCATCAGTGCATTATTATTTCCTGTCCCACCTCATGTCAGCATACAACGGGTTAACACCTCCTCTGGAGCCCACGGGACCACTTCTAGGCTAG